>NC_089791.1:39194882-39257382 GCF_040412425.1 Macrobrachium rosenbergii
CATAAGGCCGGCTTAATGCAAATCAACCAACTGACGGCCTAAACGTTTTTTATATCCGTCCTTCAAAGTAGAAATGATAGCATTCCCAAATCACAACCGAGTAGACCTGCGTTCGCTCCCTGGACGAGGAAGCATTAGCATTAAGCCTCTGTTGACCCAAGCTTGTACTCTGTTAGCTAAATCGATTATCGTGGGTCGTATCTGATAGTGGAAAAAGAGAGGCGAAGAAAAAATACCTGATAAGCCACTCGAAATAAAAGAAAAAAAAAATGAGGTGATCCGAATGACCCTTTATGTCGCATCAGGCCGCTTAATTCAATAAGTTCTTATCACTCACGAGTCGCCATTGTAAAAGTACTCGGTCTTTGTACAATTACATTTATCCTGTTGGTAATACCCCTTTTTATATTGAAGGCAGCTTAAGAGTAAAAACAGCAGCTAAGCTTGAGGTGCTGATCTACGAGAAGAAAGACGAGTGGTCAGACCAGACGAGCGACCTACTGAGCAAGGTCCTTTAAATATATGCTGAGAGTATATTTAAAGGACCTTGCTGCTCAGTAGAGAGCAAAATCCTACGTGTGCAAATACCCAATCAACGCGTCATGGGTTATTGCGTATTTCTCACTTAAACGTTATTCTGTTAGGATTAATAAATGGATGAACTTCGTAACGAGGAACATTTTCATCTGTGGAAATCAGGCCTGATTTACCCTTAGGTAAATACCCAATAACACAAGACGCGTTGATTAGGTATTCGTGGTCCATGATTATGACGCTTGTCTCACCAGGCGAAGGATCCTGTGTTCGATCACCGAGCGAGTCAGACCTCCAGGCAGTATCTGTTGGAACCCTTTAATATCTTTGTTGGTCTAAACTATGGATTATGTACCTGGCACTTGTTTGATTGGGGTGGGTATAGCTAGGATGGAAAACGATATGGGCTAGCAACCTCATCACAAAAGACTTTCAAAACCGGAAGACGGTTGACACCTTTAAAAGTCATCCTTTTGAATGGAATATATATATATATATATATATATATATATATATATATATATATATATATATATATATATATATATATTTGCGCGCGTTTGTGCTTTGTTTTTTGTTCTTTTTTATTTAAAAGCCCTATTAATAATAGCTTTGTCACCCAATACCAAATATTTAAACTACAGTACTCTAATGAAAGTATAATCTCTCATTTTTCAAGCGTTCCAATAAAAGTATTTCCTTCTATGATAAAAATTAAGTGGCATATCGTTCGTCTATTTAACTCTCTCTCTCTCTCTCTCTCTCTCTCTCTCTCTCTCTCTCTCTCTCTCTCTCTCTCTCTCTCTCTCTCGCCGGAGGACATGGGCATGCATTGTCTGTGTAACTTAATGATTAATGAAACTTTTATTCACAGAAATCTTACGTTCTAAACAAGTTATTATTCAAGCGACTAAAAAGTGAGAATTATTCATCTGGAACGTAAGTACCGATCACTCTTACACAAAACATCTCTTGACTTTTGAGCTGTCGTTCAAGACATACCTTAATTGAACTCGGCGTCTCCGACAAAAATGTCCGAAATCACAGGATCAAACAAAAACTATCATAACAACACTGACCAACGAAAGATCAGCGGAGCTCTTCGCAATAGCTCCCTTACGTTCAACTTGCAAGAGGTTACTAAACTTGATTCTTCTTCTTTTCCTCCTTCTACTCCTTCTTTCGTCATGGGTGGGACTGGGAGGGGCCAGACGAGAGGGCCCAGTGGACGAATGCGGTCCATTATACAGGGTTTCTTTCATCAGTGACGTTAGAGTGAGAAAGGTCATGGGCACATACACAAAACATGTTTACTTTACATTCACACATGCGTTAGCTTGAAGTGATCTTATTACGTTACTCAAGGACTGTGACTTTACCTGCTGGAATTCCCGTTCACCTGTTTTATGTTAAACTTTGTATTGCATTAAGCAGCTGTTCCTCAACGAAGTTCGTTCAAGGTTTTAAGGACTTTTTTACACTTGTAGAAATCCTAAGGATATGACGTGGTTATGAAATCCTAAGGATATGGCATGGTTGAGAACATCATAGAACATAAACCTGCGGTAACAGACAAATGGGATTGGATGTCACAAGAAACGCTTGAGCAGAATTGTCTACTTAATGCGCGAGGCTTTATTTCTACCTACTGCTTGAGCACGATCATACCTCTTCTCTTTAAAAAATACAGATTGACAAGTGTACCCTCCCATCTAACACAACAACTGCTGTTGAGAGGACACCGTCTGCTGCATTAGTCACCTCATGGGCTCCGAGTCTCCCTTTCGAATCTTTTGTCATCTGCGCATCCTCAAGGTTTCCTTTCCTCTTCTACTCCTTTCACGGCATAATAATGTGATGAGTGTTTGTAATAGGCTTACTTACTTCCAGTCAAGTCCAGTGGCTTAAGGCACCTTCTCTGCTCATATCTGTCAAACCGCCGTTGTTATCCATTTTTTATTATTTTATTTAATCCAGCATTTCACATACGTGGACATATTGGGAATTTGGTTTCCTTCTAATTTGAAGTAAAGGACTTCTTTTTACCCCAGTACACCGTCTTGTAACACTAGTTATGTCTGACCTCTGCTCCCCAGTCTTTTATCTTCAAAACATGAATAGACCATGTAAAAAAAAAGATGGGATGGAAAACAATGGAGGCATGTGTCAAGCCATTATTAGTAGACTTTCTAATAAATATATGCCCATCAACTCGTGGAAAAAAAAAATGAACGGATCTCATCCTAAGCTTGGTCTGATGTCATAAAAATATGTACTTGTCACTTCCGAAAAAAAAATACAAATACAAAACAAGTCGCCCTCACAATGAAAAGAACAAAATCCTTGTTAGCAGTGTGGTCATGATGGTCAAAACATGCCTAACTCGAATTGTGCCTTATCTAGCCAGTTACCTTGGAATGATCAAATTTTAGAAGTATTCTACCTCCATGTTTGTTTTGGAAGATTTCATCCCCTGTACGTAGTGCACGTTGAAATCTTAGTAGTTGTGTAGTCAACAAGTTTTAAGTGCAAATTATAGGAACAATGCTAGAAAAAGATTAGTACAGTAAAAGAAGCTGTGGAAAAGGTACTTGCAATCAAGGTCATTTTGAGTGAAACAGCATCCTCATGTTAATTAGTCTGGCAAAACGTGTTTGGTAATGTACAAGCAAATTCGGCCTCTAGAAAAGAAAATAGAGGAAGTTGGTTGCGAAGACAGAAGTATCATTTAACGGCCGAGATTCAGGAAGAGAAGAAATGTTATGTTCATCGGTGGAAATTATGTCGGAAATGTGTCATATATATTTGTAAAAGGATTATAAGTAATGGAAGTCTGTTGCACGACTGTTTCATGGATGGAAACGACACCATTAACCAGTATTTCATCCCTTAATTAATGGACTATCCACCCTAAAGAATATTTCCAACTTTTTGGGTGACATTGCCCTGTTATTACCATTTTTTTTTTTTTTTTACCTCATTCACTTCACATGAAGGGTGCCTCTTCAACCTACAAACTAGTCATTGCTGTTATACAATATACGTAGTAGATAGTCTTTCAGCCTAATCAATGCTTACCTGATCAAGCACTTTGAATTGGATAGCTTTCCCTCTAACTATTGGTAGTTTCCTTATTTGCTTATGTGTCTTATGCTCGTATCTTCAGAATTTCTAAAACTGGAAACTGAATGCCAAGACCTATCATAGAAATCACTGGTAATTATGTCTTTGAAGAATTAAATGCAGACTCCAATATACTATATGCCTTGAGTCATGAAAACATTAGGATGGATGGGCAATTGCATGCACCCTATTCCCCATATTTGTGCAGTCCATGATTCCTTGCTTTTATTATCCTTTCTGCATATAAAAAGCCAAGAGATTTGTTGCAACTACGAATGTTGATGACGGTAGAGGTTTCTACAGGACCTCAATCTAATCCTGGGCATTAGTCAATGTACATTTGTATTTTTAAAAGCTTTTACAATCATTGTGGTATTAACTCCAATGTCCTTGAATTTTAGTGTTAAAATTTGTAATTATATTGCTTTTTCCACCTGTCATAGCTTTGCTTTTCATTGTAATTTCATAGATATTGTATATTAATTTACTTAAGGCATATATATTTTTCCTTGGAAAATATGACTTTTCATTGGACACTGCATATCTTTCTGTAACTCATATGCTATACAGTACTGTTGGACTTGCCCATACTTGTATTTGATTTGATGTTTGTAGGTTTGATTGGATGTCCTGTATATTTATGTAGAACTTATCCATGCTTGAAGGATTACCATCCTACTGTCTGCATTCTTTATAACCAATTTTCATGATTACAGTATCAGGACTAGACTGTCCCTTGGTAACTAATTCAGTACTTCCTCCCATAGCAGTCTGAGAGTACAGCTCTTAAGTATTTGTTATTTTATGATACCATTACAGTATTTTATCCTCACAGTATACATTGGATCTTGAATTCATTCGAGTGGCAGGTAGAAACTTGTGTGGTGCATTGATTACCCAGTCTTTTCTCTATACTTCTAAAATTAAGAACCTAACATACCCCAAAATCATTTGACCATATCTTTGCAAGACCTGTGAGGCACAGTTTCTGTTAGTCAGTCAAAAATCCTGTTCTTCCTGTGACTGTTCTTCAAAAAAGCAGTCATATATCAGTCTCAAAAAAATTATGCTATTCAATCAGATTCATCTGTAGTGAGGTGGAATCTTGTCAACATGAAATGTGTACAATAGCAGCAGCAACTTGAGCTCATACATTGCCTCAGTATACAGCTGTGAAAGATGAACTACCTGAAGTCAGAAGATTAAGAGGCCATTTATATAGTTAAAAGTTTCTCATACTTTTGATTACTGTACTTGGCACATCACCGTCATCATCGAGGAAAATAAAAGAAAAAATCTGACAGCTACTGTAGTACTGACATGCAAGTTGAAAAGTTTCAACTTGTGGTCAGTCTCCATTTTGAAACACCTGAAAGCTTCTTAATGCCATCTAGTCAAGTAACAACCTATGAAGACCTCTTGAGCTTATGGGACGTTGGGTAATTAGTTTCCCTTGTCACTTAAGGAATGGCTCATTACGAGATACTGGGAAGCCATAGAACTTTACAGCTTATTTCTAAGTTTTTAGATTAGTCTGTAGTCAGGCCATGACATTTTGTTTAACCTAATAAGGAATAGAATTGTATATTTCATGTAATAATTTGAGCCCAGGACTGAAATTCACTAAGGTTTGAGATGCTAGACATTTGAATGTACACGCCTTGTGTGAATTATCTGCAGTTTTCACATAATGCATTTGCTGATAGTTTGACCTACACATTCCTATGATGGCAAGAAGTATCTTATGGAAAAAATACAATCTTAAGGAAAAAATACAATGTACTTAACAGTACTAAGCATATCAACATGTCAAATGTCTAATTTTGCCTGTTCATGTACTCAGCCATGGCAGAAATGTAGAGGAAATTTTCAAATAGCAAGAAGCGCATACACTTGGTCACCATTTATTGTTATGGCAGACATAAAAATAATTTATGTACATTCATAAAATTAAAGCCTTGACAGGCAGACATGAAAATGAAATAGCTTGCATGTGATCAACCTTTACATACATAAAATTTTTAAGTTTAACACCACTTCTATTTACAATCACGACAAAGCCTGTCAAGGGGTTACATGGAAAGAATTGAAAGATTTGTCATTAACACATTTTTTAAGAAACCCAAATTCAGAATGTGGGTGGAAATTAAAGAACCACCAATAATATTAATAAAGAAAGGAATTTAATGAGCACGACATTATAATAACCAAAATAGAAATATAAATTTTGCTCATTCAGTGACACCCTTAATATACTACAGGTATCCTCCAATATCCTCCCACCTCCCACAGCTTTTCTCAGGTTGTTAGCTCACTTCCAGTCGCCCTTCTCGTAGTCCCAGTGTGAAGATATACCTTCAACTGGATTTCCCCTGAGGTCAATCATCCTCTGCAACTGAGCAGCTTGTTTTTCAGGTGTGAATGTATCAGGCATTGGGGAGTACACTGAAAAGCAATCAATAAAACTATTCAGTAAAGTGATACCTACAACAAAGAGGAAAGTCGTACCAAGACGCTACTTGTAAAAAAATATCTGCTTCTCCAACACCATGACAATGGAAAAGTTTAATATTTACACTCATCTCACACCGTACATACTTTTTATCTCACAACATATATTCAGTACCTCAAATGTTTGTCTTACCAAAGAGTTTCATCCATAAGTACAACCAAACTGCCAAGGAAGAGGCTATTAGTGCAGCACCCATGACAGACTTCCACTCTCCATTCGGTGCCTTCATCTCAGCAAATGTTTGGCAGAAAGAAGCTCTGTATAGAGCTTTCTTCTCCTCAATTGTTAATTTGGACCAATCACCCTTTTCCTTCTCTCGAAGAGCCTGAAATAATTAAAATCTGCCATGAAACTACTTAATATCAGATTTTTCACTATTAACAGCTAATATTCTGATAGTCACAAGGTTCTTCCAATCATTTAAAAAATAAATTAACTCAAAGCTCAAGTAATAACAATAGCCTGAGCAATGACAACAGCTACTATAAATTCCTAAGCATTCTTAGATTGCGAACTCATAATGTGGACATGCATGCAGCTTGTGCAGAGTACTGTAAATGTACTGGCACTGCTGATTTTCAGTTAATGGTAATACATTTTCTCAAGTCAAAACTTTTTTTTTTTTTACAGTGCCTGTGTATTTAGTAGTTGGTATTTTTCTAGTCAAAACTTTTCTTTTAGTGCCTGTATATTTGGTAGTTGGCAATTTTTTAGCATCTGATCTGTATGGATCTAAGGTTACTGCACCTGAATCTTACCTGATCACAGGCGTTCCCACACAAAACTAAAGAACTATTAAATCCTTAGTAATCTGTTAATTTCAGCCCCTGAGATAATGATAATTGCAAATTAGTGTCTGTATTTTTAACTAAAAGTTATAATTCTGACTTCTTGTAATCATGCCTTTTTGAGCATACTAAAAGTTACAATTTTGACCTTTTGTCATCATTCCTTTCTGAATATGTTATTCAGCTTCAAAGTACGGTACCACCATAACATGCCATAAGAAATGTAGAAGATGGAGTTCGAATGTAGAGTAAAAATTCTCCCTTTCTCCATAACCTATCACACTATAAGGTCAAAATGATAACACCAATATTTTACTCTACCATTTAGAAAAAGAAAAATTAAGGTATTTCCTGGATAAACCCAAAAATATTTAACTGGCATATGTTTGTATCAGCAAGAATTTTATATAACCAGCAATTTTTTTCAATAGACACTATTTTTGCGTGAACACTTCCCTTAGTGTGGCACCACCTGGTCGAGGTGAACATTACAATTTGCATTAACCAAATGCAGTATCTCCCTGATCAAAAATGGCTACACTAAGCTTCCCTCTCAAGACTTTAAAGAACATTGTTCACAGGGCTTTCTATCTAGATGTGATGCTACTAATGACACATGTCTTATCAATTACAGTAGAGCCTCTTATCCCAAATCACAAGCCCAAGAGTATTCTGGATAACCAACGCTCTAATTAAAGCATGGCCTGAGTTAATTTTAGCCACCACTCCCATCAAAGCATTGCCCGAGTTAATTCTAGTCCATCTTGCAAAGGTCAAGATATAAAATTCTAGTCCATCTTGCAAAGGTCAAGATAATATAAAATATAATAATTAAACATAAGAACAAATGTTAAGAGTGCAGAAAACGTTACTTGATTCTTCATTGGTACAGAAATCTGTACATCAGCAATTTCATAAGCCATTAAAAATTTTAAAGTACAATTTTCCTAGATATAAACCTTCTTAATGGATATCCTTCATGAAAGCTGGACCACTCAATAAAGCTTTCAAACAAGGTTTCAAATTAGGCATTATCACATACAAGGTTGTGGGTAACCATTCATGTACACTTCTATACTTCAGTTTTCCTTCAGCAGAAGGGCAACTGAGAAGTGATTTGAAATGGAATTATGATAAAAGACTTTAGGTTTTCATATCTATGATATGAGCAAATTATTTTTTTTAACTGGTCATGCAAATTATGTTAAAATTTGTTAATTTTTTTTTTACAAGGATACAAAACCTTTTAATGAAGACTTGCTCCTTAAGTGGGACGAATAGTCTCGAGATCATGAAGCATTTTTCTCCCCCCCCCCCCCTTGGAAATGTCATCTTCCTGGTCATGTGAATGGAAAAAGAGTAATTCCTGAAATCTTTCTATCTTGCCATGTGTCCTGCTTCAAAGACAGGGCCCTGTGCAAGAGTGTGGCTTCTTGTTCCCTTACGGTTAGAATAAAAAGAACTTGCATTCCCCCGAAAGGGAAGGCCAACTCTGTGGTTAGCATATCTTAAAGAACCACGACAGTATGCTCTGCCACCCCTCTTGTTAAAAAGAGACTGAAAGAACACTTCTACCAACTAATGAAAACCAACAGAGAGAGTTAGTTTTGTTGAGTTACTGATTTTCATGGAGAATATGGCATGTGCCTGTTGAGAGGAAGATGAAGCAGAGGGAAAGAGTACGAATAACCCTTTATTCACCCAACCAATCATTACCATTAACCTTTGGCAAGATGCTAATTCGTTCAAACAGAGCTAGGTAGCTACAGTTTTTGAGCTATCACCACAGGTCCAACAGAGAACATATCCAAGGGCTTGTGGGTGATGACATGAAGGTAGAAAGAGATGCTTGTTGTCAGGCACCACTAAACATCTGCCCTCCATACCAGTGATACCAAGCTTCCAAGATCTTGTGTTCTTGGGTACTTCTTTCATGTGCCTGCCTGCACTAATAAACGGATAACAGCACTCATGCCTGAGGTGCTTGGTCTTGTTTTGGTATTGCTGTACTGCACAGCTACACTGGTTACAGAATCACTTCACTTTGATAATTTACAAAGATTTGGAGGGAAGGAATCAAGAAAGCTAATGGGTTCTGCACTTTCAACATGAACTCTGGGAAGAAATAAAACAGAGATCAAAGTAATGCACTAAGACAGACATCACAATAAATAAATAAAACATACACACACATACCCAGCTAAAGCTCTGCATAGCCTAGGCTGACCTGGAACGTTCCATTAAGGGAAACTACAGATTGTGAAAAACTACTGCATGATTAGGTAACCCAGTTGAATATAGAGTACAGCACAACAATTCTGAGTATTATAGATGCCTAAATGTTTTCTAATGATTCTTTAAAGAAGCCTAAAACATAGTGCTGTAGGCCTAGAACAATTAATTTTTTTTTCCAGACAAAAGTTCGAGGCCTAAACTAAACTAGGCTAAGTGGCCATGTCTGTCTTGTACTTGAATTTGATTTATGAATGTTTGGTCTGATGACCTGGGACTAGAACCATTAGGTTACTTAGTACCACAATTGTCTTGTATTTATTAGGTTTATTCATCAAACACAAGTCCCCAAATTATCAAAACTCTAATTATTAATATACTCACAATGACTTGCCAGTCATTCTTTGGGAAAATAAACTTCAAATTTACTTTAGTATGCTGCCTGCAGCTAATACTATATATGTGTCACTTGAAAACAAATGTTATGCATCTACTGACCACAAGAACTGACCCAACCTTTTCTCCGCTATTATTCAAAATAGTTACACCAGTACTTTGGAGACTTGTAAACTATCTTTAAGGCTCAGTAAACCATCCCACCACAAACAGTTCTTGTAGTACCATTAGAAGCTTGATTGCCTTTGGTGAACTAACATTTCCAGACATAATTTCAGATACAAAGCTTTGTTTTACCATCTGCTGTTCTCCCCCATAGATGTAAGTGGTTTACTGGTATCTCTTCATCTCCAAAACAATACTGTTGATTCAATGGTTTCCTTTTCCCCACCAATACTGTTGATATAGTGGTTTCCTTTTTCCCACCAACAGTAATTATGATCTAGGCCATAATCAGATATATTGTACTGCTATCAACCCTTAACTATGCTACTTAAGAAACTTCCACTTTCACTTTCAACCCTACAGCTACTTTGCTTAACTGTTTTCTTGTTCCATTATCTGAATTCTGTTGCAGTGCCAGTCACACTACCTTACATAAAAAGAATAATTTCTTTTACTATAAAACTGTGAAACACAATCTCCCTGACTGTGATGTGGGTAAATGACTGCTGCATCTTTTCATCAGCTTTTGACCCTTGATTTTCCAGTCTTGTCCAAGACCTACAATTTCAAGTAGTAATTCAATAATCTCCATTGGAAGTGAAACTACTTCTTTCGTTACTACTGTAGGCAACACTCAAAAATCTTCTTACAGCATCTCCATGTAACCGCTGCATTACTCCCTTTTACCCTTTACCCATTCCCTGCAGTTTCTTCTTAACTAATTTTTAAAAACTTCATTTCAATTTCCATGTTTGAAAATACAGCAATCCTTTGCGCCATTTTTATAGCCATAAAAATTACTGCTGTTGCCTGGTTAACCATGGTTTATAATCTCATAATAGTAATATAAACGTTCATAACATATTTGGTTTCCCAACAAAAAACCAAATACCATACAAGTCAAAAAAGAAAACTAAGATATGCCAAGTTATCTGAACACTCACCTGAACATCTGGAGTATTTTCTTTAAACCTGATAGCAGGCATGGGGAAGTCTACTCTGTCCACATAGCATTTACTGCCATTAAATCCAAAACCTACTACTTCTCGGGCTCCAATTTTTGATACTGCTGGTGCACTTGATGCTGCAGCTGCCTGCTGACGTAATACATTTTGAAGGGTAATGGTAAATGCCTGACGAGCAACTGAATTCAAAGCCATCTGGAAAAAATTAATTCAAATTTTATTTGCTGCAAGGGTTAAATATTCTAGATACTGTATAAAGTATACATAATGCATTTAAATACTTTCCCATATTAAAAAATAAAAATTCTCTTCGTTTTGGCAATATACTCAACTGTGAGCTCCTCTTCCACATTAAATTGAATATACTGAAGCTTTGGACTGACAAAGCTTCTGTCTTCAATAAAGGGTTTACTTCAAGTTTTGTTATCCACTGCAGGTTGATACTAGAAGCACTCAATATGCATTTTATATGATTATGCAATACATATTTATGGCTTTAAAAAAGTGTTTTTCAAAAGTGAAACATTTATGACTGATTAATGTTCTTTTGTTCATGACTACTGGTAACATGTCATTTCGTACAAGTTCATACTATGTTGGTTCCTAACAAACATGAGCAGAAATTTTGGAGAGCGATGCAGACTATCATCAGTGCCAAAGGTTAACAAAACCATAGGCTCACAAAACTCATCTTTAAATGGCAAATGATAAGGTCAACAAAATATTTCAAGGACTAACATATTTATAATCAGTGTCTCTCAGATCTTTATTGGAATAGCTTGTATTAATACAAAACTACACCAAAAAATTAAATGAGTGTAAATAGGATATTTCATATGTTTTAGTGTTCCAATGAGGTTCAGGTTACCATATAAAAAAAAAGTATATTGTACAAGTGTTAGAATCATTAATAGATGTCAAGCTTTGTTAGAAACCAATGAGAAAAATTATGGTTTACATGAACATTTACTTGATTAATACGATAAGAAAAATTATCCTCTTTATATTTTTGTGCATGGTAACATTGTATTTTTGTGCTATTTTAGCTTTCATCTGAGCAACCCAAAATTCAAATAAATTCCTAAAAATAACCTGTAATTTTTTTTTTTCTTTTTTTTAGGTATGCAAACCAGAACCACTTACATATGAGTATTCATCAAAGCAAGCTGGAATTGAGTATTCATCAAAGCAAGCTGGAATTGAAACTCGGTAATGAACTTGCAGTTAGGGGGGTGAATTGGGGAATACAGTACCGATCAATCATTTCCCATGCCAAGCACATTTTCCTTCAGCATCAGCACCAAGCTGGAGGAGGTTGAGGTAGGTAATATAAAGTTCTGGTTTGCATGCCTAGCAAAAATACAGATCACTTTAAATGTTTGTTATTTGTTCCCACAGAAATACAAACCATTGCCTTTTGAGTTGAAGACTTACTCCTCCGATAGGTCATCTGTCAACTGACTGGAAGTTGACACCCACCTGGAAATGTCGAGGTCCTGTAACCTCCTAATTGGCCCAGCATATACTGTATATGCCCAACTGACACAGCCATAAACCTGAGTGAGGTGTCTAGAGCCTTACCAATGTAAGGAAATGTTCACATAGCCATGTGCTACCCTCATACACATTACTTAAGTTAGAAGCCAGTTGTACATGGCAAAAACAGTGACAGGTCAGTGTGTGTGTTCTTCCTTGTACTGTATATCAACAGACAAGAAGTTGGTAAATTTTTACTTAGATACTAGGCCCACTCGCATGAATGTTGAAACGACGACAGTAAATATCTTGAAAACAGTAAATATGCAATAGACTTTTCCAGAAAAACCACATCGAGTTTTGATTGCTTGGATTTTCTTAGAGTCCTATCCCATTGTTGTATTTCAATCCAGGCTCCTCTTCCATAGCTGTTTGTTATTGCTTGAAGGTTTCTACTCTTCCACCCATCATCAGTTGTAAATATATATTTTTATATTCTTAAGAGTGAAAATTAATAAACTGATACAAAGGGGAACCATCAGAAAAGCAAAGTGCAGTTAGAAGTTAAAAATTATAAACGTGATCAATTATGAAATATAATTATAACCCATACCATATCAGAACAGTCATAACTATAAAATTTTGACAATAAGTAATAATAGCAGTAACAGTAAAGAAAAATATTTACATTGACAATACAAAACCTTAACTAAAACAATTTCAATGGAAAACTGGAGGTATCATTGTTTAAAGCTGGCCTTAAGGACTTGATAAGGAGACTTTCTGCTAAACAGATCTCTAATTATTTCTTTTGTATATAATGGAAAATTCATTACCGTATTATTGTACTTTGTAAATTATTTTCTATTTATGGTCGTTCAGGTATGTTGACTGTTTGTACGTTTCATTATTGATCACTTGTTTCTTATTTTTAACTCAATGTCATCATACTCTTGCTTTTCTGACTTTTTTGTCTTTGTATCAGTTAATAATTCATTTTGACTATCTGTTGAAATAATAATATTAATATCTGCAGCTGATGAAAGGTTAAGAATAGAAATCTTAAAAGCTTCGTGAGAATGAAAAGTTGGAAAAGGAGAGATGGATATTATGGTTAAATGCCATACAATTCATTATTTGTGTACAATTTCCAAGAGGGACCCCATTAGTAAAAATTATACAGCAGCTTTGGGAGCTGAGACTGGATTGCAAAATGGAGATGCAAGATGGCTCTAAGAAAATAAAAAATCAAAACTTGATGTGGTCTTTCTGGAAAAATCAGAAATGTAAAGGAAACAGCCACAAAAATTTACTGTTTATTAATATAATTTCTTGGCTAAACTGTAGAAAAAGGTGTATACAATGCAGTGCAGGTCAGAAATCTAGAGATTATCAGAAATTTACCATCTTTTGTTAGGCTTTTACATTCATCCCTGAGTAAACATGGCCAAGACACTGTGGGGCGGTGTTTAGTACCTGCCCTCAAGGATGAAAGTAAAAACAAACAAGGGCAAATTTCTCAAATTACCTCACCTGCACTGCATTATATAAGTAAATGACAGCTCATGCAGCCATCTCCTTCCCATTAGCCAAAAATATTTAGGCATTATATGAACTTACACCCAAAATTTGAGCACCAAATGCAATAGATTTAAGCACTAGCAGATCCAGAAAACATTCATGAGAGGGCGACAATTTTCATATTATACATACATATATATGTATATGTATACATATAACTAAATAACGGTATTAGTTTCACTTATGGATATTAATTAACATAAAATATAGGTTTTCTGTTGTGTATTATGATGATTTGAATGATTTTAAGTTTATTTCCGCCGCAAATGAATACTTATTTTCCCGCAAATGATATACTGTATAAAATTAATAAAATATACGACTTGTCAGAATATTGTACACCCTCTCCATAGCTAATACGGCAAAACTGTGTTTACTGATTACAGTTTTGCCGTATTAGCTATGGAGAGGGGGTGCAGTATTCTGACAAGTCGTAATTTTATTACTTTTTGTATACAGTATATCATTTGCCGGGAAGGATAAGTATTCATTTGCGATGGAAATAAACCCTCAAAATCATTCAAATCACATCATAATACAACAGAAAACTATATTTTATGTTGAAAGCAATTAATGTCCATAAGTAAAATAATATTTTTTCCCCCATTTTTATATTTTTCATTTATGTTATCTAGATCTAAAATATCATTGTCATTATTTTTCATTGGCACTGGTGGATTTAAGGAAGCCTTTCATATGAAGCATAGTGAGACTCATAGCCTAATTATTATTCAGGAGATGAACCCATTCATAAGGAACACACCCACTGGGGGGCTACTGACTTGAAATAAAAATTTCCAGAGAATCTGGTGTTCATTCGAAAGAAGTAACAAAAGATAATAGGAAATACAAAAAGAAAAAATCACTTTAAAAAAATACAAAAAGAAGAAAGCACTTAGAAAAGAAAAAATACACAAACAAATTAATAGATAAAAATGCAAGTAAATTAAGGAAAGACTAGAACTACAGTAGGGCTACTTTAGGGTAGTAATGCTTGGACTTTCGAGGTTCTAATTGTACATCCTCAGGGAGACTGTTCCACAGTCCAACAGTGAGGAATATAGGGGCCCCTAAACCAACAATTTTCTCTGCTTTACCCGTAACTTGCACTCCATAATCTCAATCCACATAGGAATTTACCCTATTTAGGTCAAAATTTAGCTACGACTATAATGAGTACCATCAACTTCTTTTGCCTCCCATGACTAGGCTGCCAGTAGCCTTATAACTCGATAAAAGTAAAATATTATACGGAGGTAGTCATATTTTGAGATTTGGCTGGGGAATATCACACGAGGCTTTTAATAAACTACTACAGGTCTGGACAGCTCAGGTCCGTTCCAAAGAGTTTCTAAGACCGGTCAGGAATTTTCAGCATATATTCCATCCACTGAAATTCGGGTTGCTTTGATTTGCGCGTAAATCGTAATTCCATTTGGAGCACGATTTCAAAAGCGAAGTAACGAAGGTACCCTGGCTTTTGAGCTATATTGGAAATCTTAGTGAACCGATTTCGTCATCGGCATCAGCTGATTGCGTAGCCAAGATGGTCAACCGGCCTGCCTTCATTATAAAATATTCCTGCTCTTTAGAATCTCCTGTTTTCCTTTCACATTTTTCTATGAAAGCGACGTATGCTACCGAACTACAGGAATCCATACTTATCTACAAACTACAAGATGAAGAAGTGCTCACCGTTTCGGCCGAAATGTAAAACCAGCAACTCCCTGGAACCTGCAGAGACGAAAGCACCCAGGGTCGACCAGCAAATGGCGGATGCAATCCACACGAACGCGGAGAGAACTATTTTCACTTTTTGCGTGTTGATATTTCCTGGGTTAGAGTTACTTTTGCAGCTTTGGAGGATGCATTACATTTTTTTTATTTTATTCATGTATGTTCATATGGTATGATCATTAAAGGACAAACGTTATATAGGGTTACTCTTGAGTGCTGGCTGCAAAGCAAGTTTTACTTCTTATGTCTCTTACGTAATTTTTTATTTTTTATATATCTTTTCACTATAAAATAGTTATTTCCAGTCCGATATTTTATTAATGATTTCAATATGAAAACAGTACAATTTGTTCTTATAATATCAGTCCTTAACAAATAGCTGTATAATAATCATCCGAAGTCAGAGCCAAATTTCGAACACAGGCTCGTATCAGTGATGTCATTCCTGGCATCGGGTTCGATGACGATATCTTTTTGTATGAATATGCATTCTTATTCTACTTATACTAGTTCATTTTGTTGTAGGATCATTCCGTCAAAGAAGGCGCTCTGTAGGGCTGCAGATAAAAAACGATCATGTTATTTTACTCTTCAAAGGTTTGAAAGTATCACTCCAAATCTTATACAGTACTGAATTCGACTCATTAATTTTAGTATAGAGTACAATGAGCCTCGAAATGTCCCCCAGCCCTTTCGTGTCACCCATTTTCCTACAACCAAACCATTCAGTCTTATCATCTTTTAATTTCAGTTTCTTTATTTCTATCGATAAAGTATAACCATATCGCATTTGCAGCCAAATCAGATATGCATTACTATTTTCTCCTCCACATAGCTGCTGTCACAGCGTAACTTAAACTCCTTCCAAAGCCACAGCTTTGTCTTTCTTGCTTTTGTTCTTTAGCACTCCTCTTATTATCTGCAGACCCAACAATTAGGAGTGTTCTTGGCATTTTTCTTCTTGCCCTTATCAGCATGCAAAGAATTTGATGTATCGGCTATGAATAGCCCTCAGATCTTATTGATGATATTCATCATTTATTTCATTTACCTTTACAACAACATGGTAACAAGGGTCCCCTGATGTCAACTCTTGATTCCTTTACAAAGAATCCATCTCAGACTTCGAATGATCTCTAAGCATTTTGTACTATAGCAGTGAAGACGAAGAGGTAAGTAGACGTTGACATTTGTAATTTACACAGATGATTAAATAACATAGCTAAAGCCAAATAAGTAATGGAATATGTGCTTCACGATGCACCCATATGCAAGACAACTCGATTACAAAGTTGCAAACCCACGACTATAGAAACAAAAAGCAGTAGCACGTGCCTAGTTTTGAAAACGGATGTCTTACAAAATTATTCCTTTTCATATTAGTGTCTATGCATGTCTTTTTTGCTTTTAGTTACTATTCTCACTTGGGCATTAAAAGCTTGTCAAGTACAGTATATGCATGACTATAGGATCTTGCAATTCTTGCATGCTCTAGCATCACCATCTCCAACGCTGTGTTGCACAAAGGGCCTCTGTGAAATTGTTTTCCTTTGTGCTTTCACTTCCACAAATATCCACTTTTCTCCAGCCTCCTTTCATAGTTCTCATCCAAGTAGGTCTGGGTCTTCCAATTCTTTTGATGCCAAGATAGAGGCCTAGCTCGGCTGTTACTCTCACTGTTGTTCTCCTCGTATCAGCGCCCTGTATAACATAAACTGAATATGACCCCGAGTTAGCCCAAAAGCCACAAATATCAATATGCACACTTCAGTCAACAAACAAAGTAAATCAAAAGTAGTAAATTCTGACCAACAGCTGTTCTTGAATGTTTTTTTTAACACATACGTACCGAGGTGCTAACTCCGACTAAAGACCTTAGATCCATATAGCCACGCATGATGCTGCTTGGATTTAAGACTCGTTTTGATGATTTTAAGGTTTTCATTATTCAGGCTCTCTGGTAAACCCTTTCAGGTCACTTCAGTGTTCAAAATCTCCAATTTATGGAGATTTCCACAGCGTAAGTGGCTTGAACTGAGGATCAAATAAGAATTCTTGTTTGCGAACATGTGTTCATTTTGCTTATAAATTTTATGGAGCAGTTTAAATTGAAAGAGCCAGTGTGCAAATCCACTTGTTTAATTAAGACAAGATTTGATGGAAGGATGAGGAGGACGAATATGATACTTCCGATCCCAGAGAACAAATCCAACTTTGTAAATCGCATCATTTAAGAAATGTAACTATAAGGATATGTACCTCTTAGCGAAACGTTACAAAGCAAGAGTAATCTGACATCATAATTAATTGACTCGGGAAAAAGAGCCAGATTTTATCAGGAGTACTCACCCTAAATCAGAGAGCCCCAAATCTTTCCAACGTGCAGCAAATGGGCCTCGCTGTCGAACTTCTCAGTTCTGGAGGTCCTGTAATCCTCACATGCTGGACTGTGGAACAGTCTCCCTGAGGGAGTTGTGCAATTGGAACCTCAAAAGTTCAAGCGAAGATGCAATGCATTACTACCCTTAAGCAATTTCCCCCATGTATTTTATAATTTACTTACATTTTGTTTATTAATTTACTTATATATTTATTTATTAATTTGTTAATTTGTGTTCCCTTTTCTGATAGCTGAGCTTTTCTTTCTGTATTTCATGCTATCTTCTGTTACTTCTTTCAGACGAACACCATATTCTTTGGAAGCTTGGATTTCAGATCAGTGGCCTCTGTGGGCTTGTTCCATAGGAATAGGGTTCATCTTACGAATATAATAATAATAATAATAATAATAATGAAAATTTGTATTACTAAGTAGAAATTAACTTCTGTGGGGAACAAATATTCCTAAGTTTTCTCAATCTTCATGACCCGCTCAACGACGCTTCCTTATTATTATTGATGAAGGCCAAGTATTAGGAGACTCCCTTCTATAAATCAGGTTGTCAAATATACAATTTTTTTTAATCAATCTGCTTTTGAGTTCAATAAATAATTTACAAGGGACTTCTGCTGTTACAGAAGTGGATAGTTTCACTGGCAGACTCTCCACACATCGCATCGTTGATTTATAATACACTTTATGACTCGAAAATCTCACCAGTTTCCCACTACTGACTTTTAATTCATCCCACAGTGACTCACAGTGAACAACAGGAAAACGTGATGAAGATAAATATTTGTTATATCATTATCACACATTCATTATATAATATATATATATATATATATATATATATATATATATTTATATATATCATATATAAATGATTTCATGTTTCAACGATGCACGCTGAACTCCAGCCCATGTTTATTAATTAACAGAGATAAATAAAATGCGTTAGTGATACCTTTGGAATTGTTTTCATATCGTCAATTGAATGGTTCCATCACTTGCAGACCATTTTACCAAGACGACTTTTCATTTACCAACAACAAGCCATGTAGAAAGATGCGTGTGCTTACATACCGTAGGCAGGTTCCACACACAGGATAGAATAAAACTCTCAGAGGAGAAGTTGCCGCATGATTCGCCAGACCTAAGGTGTAGGGGACCCGCGGCTACATTCTCAGATTGTAGAGTATCATCTCTAACAAACTCTGTTTAGTTTGCTGTGTGAGGGTAAATACGAATGTCAATTCAATTACCTTGTTCCCAACTAACCATTCCCACGAAAATTAGACGTGGTGGTGGTAACTATGGACTGTGAACGCTGATAGCATCGCACCTAAACGTACGCCAAACACGCTCACCAAGTGAAATTTTCCCCTCCAAATGTTTATCACATGAAGGGACACTACAATACTCAATAGATACATAATGATTCCGATTAAATATAGTTAAAAATTGCGTAGTGAATTCTGGATTTCACAAAAATTGCCTATTAAATTCTAGTTTTCCCGCTGAATTTTCGTTTATGACTTTCGTGTAATAAGAATAAAAATAAAATTTCTAGTTGCTTTATCAGTCACATATAATTTCCGTAACATTTTTTCTCCTGATCTGGTCATGTATGAACAGGTATGATCGCGATAAGTTGTGGTCTATGACCAAGAAATAGATTAAGAATTTTTCAAAATGGAAATTTGGTTTAGAGATATTTCTCGCAACCTATTTCTTTCAATTGTCGAAAAGCATATAACTAAAGAGCTATTATACAGTATTTTCAAGATACATAACTACAGTGAATTACACCTGCGCTCCTTACATTCAGCATCACCAGTTATGGCAGCCCTTCTTGCTGCAATTTTTTAATCATCCTTAGATCCCTCCCTACTTGACCTTCACTTTGATCATTTTGATTTGACTTCCCTGCTTCTAAAGTAATAAGTTTCTGTGTCATCTTATTACTTACCTGCTCTTTCTTAAACACCCGTAGCTCTCCCTCAGTATTGTCTGAGCCTTGAATCCTTTCTTCTACTTTACCCAAAACTCACTTTTATTTTGATCAGTAACAAAGACCACTATACCACCCATCTTGAGGAATTTGTTATCTAGGTCTTGGGAGTAACATTTCTTCTGTAAAGATGGCAAATGTCATTAGTCCATACTTAATCAAATAAAATGCTAACTACATGACTAATTATGTCATTTTATGCACTTTATTATAGAGATGGGTATCAATCGAGGCTCTGTTGAACTGTGGGTAGATTATCAACTTAAACCATATAACAGAAGACATGGTTTGAGTTTTATTTATTAATAATAATAAATAGGTTAACCTGACCACTGTGTTAACATTCTCAACCCTCATATTGTTCTTGATGAACTGCTGTATACAAGACCTTATTTAAGACATTGCAACTCCTTAAAAATGCAATAACTACATAAAATGTAAATGAACATTCTGACATAAAATTTACTTCAAAGATTTGTTTCTGATACTTGATATAGACTGTTGGTAGAAATTTAGACATTCATTAAAGATAAGTTTGACTGAAAATACTGTTCTGCATTTAGGAAGGGATTTGTGAGGAATTCCGAAGATCTTATATCTTCACCCACATATTTCAGGGGTCTTATTGTTTACTATTGCTTGTACTTCAGTTAAAAATTGTTTAAGTTCTTGAGGAGAAACTTTATATATTGGTCTTTGTGTAAAAATTTTATATTACCAGTGAGTCTTTTGGACAAACCTTGCCATTGAGTGTTTAGGGGCCAAGGGTGAAATGCCTTGAAATCTTTTTGCCCCCTTCAAGTAATTTTGAATTTCTACATCTTGCAAAGAAATCATAAATCTATAAAGTTGTTCCATTGTCACCAGTAATGACCAGTGGGCGTACAGACCTACATAAGCACAGTGAATGCTTCAGCTGAGAGTGAGTACAGTAGACTATTCTAGATGCACCTTTTTTTAGTGGCAATGCCGTATAAATAAACACACAATAAATGGTTGTTCCTTCACTGGCGTTTTAACTGGATAGCACCAGTTTAGTCCATTCTCTTATGATAGAATGGTCTGTCAAACAACATATGCCGTCTACAGTTGGCAACTCGAGTGATCCTGAAGTCAGTTTTTCGAACATCACACTTAAGGCACTTCTATTTACAAGTTTCTTTGTATGTTGACACCCATATGGTTTTCAAAATGTTACCTGTACACCTATATGGAAATACTTCATGTCTGTCCTCTGCTAACAATTTACATAAATGACCTTTGCAGGCAAAAGATGACACTGAAGTTCTATTGACTCTTTCCTTACTCGTGATAGTCATAGATTCTAGATTCCAAAAATCTGTTTTTCATGGATTCTACATTCCAAAAATCTGTTTTTCATGGACTGACTTTAAAAGGTTTGGTAAACCACTGGATCAGCCATTACGTACAAGTATTCCAATCTTGCTATTTCCCTAGTTTACAGATTTCAGCGAACTTCAATATGTAATTGGTCACTCTATCAATTTATACAGTTTAGAATATCTCTGGTGGGACTAATGGTTTTACAGGTTCTGGTAAGACACCTTGAGTAATGGTTTTATTTTATACAATCCAGATTGGTGTTTTTACTCCATCAGATAGGTTGCCTAGCCACTCTGGACCTTTAATCCATACTTAAGAAGACAGCAAATCTATTGGATTATGTTTGTTATCCTCAGAATGCAACTCAAATTTTAATTTTTTTTTTCCCGAAGAAAATGTCTCCTATTCCGTTTTACATTATATTTAAATTTCTATTTCCAGCAATGAGTTGGAAATAGAAATTTAAATATAATGTAAAACGGAATAGGAGACATTTTCTTCGGGAAAAAAAAAAATTAAAATTTGAGTTGCATTCTGAGGATAACAAACATAATCCAGTGGCTGAATTGACCAAACACAAATGTGTAACTCATTTGATAAGGTATTATGTCGTTCAGCATTCCAAAACTTAGCCACTAATTCCAGTTGCATGACTGATTTTACCTTTTAGGGAGATAATGTGCTCCTACTATTTTACCTTTTTGGGAGATAATGTGCTCCTACTCTCTGAATGCCTTCAGCTGTAGTAATACAGTACAGTATAAGCTTCTGCACCATGAGTACAGCTTTAGTACCACAGGATATTTTATTATTGCTTTTTTTATTTCCAGATTGTTGTTCATCATTATATTCATCCCAACACACCTTGCTCTTGTTTAATGCTCAATTATTTTCCTTATTTCCCAGTCAAAAAATATCAGACTACTATCCACCAATTTTTCAATCTCTTAAAACTTTTGCTGTGGCATTGGGTTCAGTTCTGTGCCTGTTTTATTATGAATTCATATATATAGTACATAGTACTTTGGAGACTGCTGCCAAATGGTTAACCATTTGGTTTTCTGACAATTGAGTGCAAAGTAGGAGAACAACTGCATTATGCTGATAGTACATCAAGAACATATGTTGCTGTGCATTTTCTTGTTTTAGATTTTATGGTAGTTTCACACTGATTTCATACCTATGGGCTACCAGTGTTACAGAGAATAAATAAACGTGGTAGGATTATACATCTACATAAATACTACTGTAACAAGTTTGTAGAAGAGGTAAATTAGGAACCAAAAACTCAGAAGTGAAAAGAACATTCCATTTAATTGCTTTATACAAAGATTTCCACTATATGAATTACATATCTGGCCAGCCAGACACTGGGAGTTTGGCACTTGCTAAAGTATTGCCAGGTAGTAGAGTCACAATCACTTTTTTCATCAATGCACTCCATATATAATTGACTCCTGATTAAACATGGAACCTCTTCATATCAGTGTAAATTAGATTGGTTTCATTCTTACCTATAGTCTATGTTGAAAATTAGTCAACAAAATCCCATTTTTGTTTTGAGAGAGTGCTTCATTACTTTGTATCCATCGTAAGTTCTGCCAACAGAAGTGACTAGATCATCTGTTATCATTTTGCAAAATAGGTTCAAGCTTTGTCTGTTCCACCTCCAAGGTAACATAATCTCAAATTATCATCTTTATATAAAGCCAAAAACTACAATATATAAAGTCTAAACAACATAACTTCAAAAAAGGTTTCACATGATATCATTAGTATCAAGGGGTGCTCACATGGGATGGCTAATTCCAAGGAAGCATTTGTTTTGAATCTGCTGAGAAGTGTGCTTCTGTAAACTCATTTGTTCACTTTAGTCATATTATTAAATTACAATTAAAAATAAAGTAAGCCACCACATAATGAAAGTTAAAACCACACTTCTACAAATGCAAAACCTTCTTTGGAAAAGAGAAAAAGGTTACAAAGTAATAATAAAAATACAACAGAAAATGCTTCAATAATCACCAGACTTGTCCTACATCACGGCACAAAATTAGAACGTTAACATTGTAGCAAAAGAATTGTTTCAGCATATGTAGGAGTTAATGTCACAAGAAAACAGTTATGAATAGGCAAGTAGGAGGAAGCAAACCATGTTACACCCAATACAAATGCAAAAAAAAAAATATGACATTATGCTGTACATTATCTTTCACAACAGTTTCATTTATTTTCAAAGTCCCTCTTAAAATATTGCAAGTTTGCAAACTTCGCAAATAGTTAATACATTATGCACTAATTAAGTTTCTTTATCTTACTAATAAACTGTTAAAATTTTGCAAATAACAAAATATACAAAATTCCAGACAACCCTAAATTACCTTCATACACAGTTATATGCATAACTAAAAAATGCTAGTTTTCCTTCAAAAAATTAACAAATGTACCATATGTACCTTTACAGAGTATGCAGGTGAAAAGCACAGACATTACATGAACAGTGTTTTATAACAAATTGCTAAAACTTTTCTGTTGATGAAGCTTTTGATCAAAATCTTGTTAAGCCACTGATTAGGGAGCACCCAAACAATCCAGCAGTGTCCAGTGGGCAAATGAGTTACTGTAATCTCCATACAGAGTGGCTGCAGGATAGGCAATACATTTCGTCGTCGAGAGCAAATGAGCAGAGTGTCTGTATCTGTCGTTAGCAAAACGTGTCTGATGGTAAGGGAATGAAGTGACACTGGTGCCAGATGCACCTACATGCTGTCCAACCACCTTGCAGACAATGAGTGCCAACGAATTTACCTGTTTGGGCAACAACATCTACACCTTGTCCACCACACAGTAGTAGTGATGGACATGACTTTTCAGATCTGGTAACACTGCAAAAATGACTCGCTTATGACGTCAGAAGTGAGCATGTCCATCAGAAACTATAAGACCATGTAGACACACCCTTGAACAGTAAAATATATGACACATAGATGGAGAAATTTTAATCTATTGCCAAGTAAATGAGTCACAAGCATATGCTCTTTTGACATGATAAAGTGTATCTGTGCATTTTAATATTCTTATTATCATTACTGTATTACTGTTCATTAAGTTAACTAGTCCAGTGAGCTAAAAAAATCTCTCTTGGGGCTGGCTTGAGTATAATAAATCTGTATTTAGGAAATCCAGTTTCTGTATCACATTTCATACATTTGCAAATGGTGTTAAAGAAAAAAGTTGACACTGCGGATAGGATGCCATTATTTCATTATGATGCATGTCACTTTGAAAATTGAAAACATTCACAAAGTTTGTATTAGATTTATAATGCACTGTTGGGCCATTATGAAATTAATAATAAAGTCTACTCTTGATCAAGTTTATAGCATCTGATTGGCAATTTTTCTAATGACAATAGCCAGTAGTGAACAAGTTTTAACTAATATATTCTTTTTACTAAGCTATGGTAAACAAAGTTTTTGACCAAAATTACATTGACCACCTAATAACTCTTGCTCTGCTACAAAGGTTCAACCAAGATGATGAACAGGGACTCCAAATGGAGTGATATCATGCAGACAATTGAAGTCACATAGAATGTAGACATAAAATAGGAAATATGTTAAAGCTTGCAGTTTAAAAGAAATCTTTTCAACTTCATTATTAGGTGAAAACCTGTAATAACTGTAATTTTTTAATCTTCTGTAGCAACATAGGAACAAGCTTGTTAATGTGCTTATGCAAAATTTTTATTCCTTACATATGGCTCCTACCTAAAACGTTTAATTTTTCAAGTAATTATTCATTTGGATATGAGTAGTTCACATCACCAAATCACTGACTACCTCTGCTGCATGATGTAATTGCCGAAAGTAGATTGCCATAGCTCTATAATTATGCTTTATAGATGATATTATGCTAATGTCATGAAAATTATGCACTTTAGAGTGTAACACTGACAGTACAATTGGTTCACTTTATTTTGAAAAGAGTGCTATATTATTATTATGAGGACTTAGGTTTATTTACTCTTCTAAAAAATTAAGCCCTTAACTGTCATGTGCTTCTATGTCAGACCCCTTCTGCCAACTTACGAATCTGGACTTAAATTTAAATTTTAAATAAAAGCATTTAAATGGTCTACCTGAGCAAGTTTAGATTGTATGCAAAGCAAATAAAGTATAGATGCAGTATGCTCTTTTCCTTAAACATTAAAATGGAAGTTCTGTGCTTATACAAGTACCAGTTATGGTAACCAGCCTCAAACCTCATTGCTAGCAACTGGAAGGAAATACAATAATTAAAACTGTATTTACTCGCTTCAACATTATCTCACCTTTACAATGAATAAATGCATACAGTACCCCCAAGAGTTTACAACAGTATTTTGGCATCATCCTATTTTTCTTCATTGCACAAATATAACATCAAGCGAAAACCTAGCACTACTAGAAAGTCAGTCCATACACTCCAGTCCCTGGTGATCAGTTTGACATTTGTTAACAAAAGATGCCAAAGAAGCCACTTCTACAATGGGCCTGGGTGAAGCACTTGTAGGTTTATTGAAGGTTCTTACAGTCCTCTTAGCCCCATTATTTTTTTCTTTAACTTTAACTCACTCTCCTTTGCAGTCTTTCCACCTGGCTTCAAATTTCTTTCATTGCTCCAATTTCAAGTTTCATTGAAAGACAAATCTTCTGATCCAGTACCAAAATACATATGAAATGGTGGTCTTACATTTTCTACTTTAAAACATATATGATTTAGCAGATATGAATTTTAGATTTGCCCAACTCACTTTTTTCCTTGAAATTTTCCATTTTTTTTTTTTTTTTTAGTTTTGTAAAGAGCATGGCTTAGGTGCATATGGGACCAAAGTAACCAAATTGTGTCATAGAATTTATTCAGTTATTGTTACATGTTTACAGTCTTATCACCTTCAAAGTATTCTCCATTTGAAGCAATGCACTTATCCAGACGTGTTTTCCACTGTTGAAAGCAATTCTGGAACTCTTGGTGATTTATGGCTTTTAATGACTGCTTTTCTTCTGAACTCCTTTCAACGCCTGCAAAACGTTTTCGCTTTGAGGGCTTTCTTCATTCGGGAACAAAAGAAGTCGCAGGGAGCAAGATCGGGAATAGGAGGGTGGGTAAGTGTGGTCATGCCATTCTTGGTCAGAAACTGTCTCACACTCAAGGCAGTGTGCGCTGGTGCATTGTCGTGATGAAGCTACCACTCCACTTTTGCCACAGGTCGGGCAAAAGTGGAGGTGGTGGCTTCATCACGACAATGCACCAGCGCACACTGCCTTGAGTGTGAGACAGTTTCTGACCAAGAATGGCATGACCACACTTACCCACCCTCCTATTCACCCGATCTTTGCCCCCTGTGACTTCTTTTTGTTCCTCCGAATGAAGAAAGCTCAAAGGAAAACGTTTTGCAGACGTTGAAGAGGTTCAGAAGAAAACGACGGAGTCATTAAAAGCCATAACCACACAAGAGTTCCAGAATTGCTTTCAACAGTGGAAAACACGTCTGATATGCATTGCTTCAAATGGAGAATACTTTGAAGGTGATACGACTGTAAACATGTAACAATAACTGAATAAAATTCTAACACACCTCAATTACTTTTGGGTCCCCCCTCGTATATATTCCCAGTTTGTGATGAATGAAGGGTTCCTATGCTCTAATCTGAATGGTCAGCATACTTTTAAAATCAGTGTTACTACACAGTGCATACTCTTGGCTTTAATGGCTATTTAAATGTTTCTTAAAGGTTCGCATAGGATTTAAAATACTGTATACAGTACAAGCACAACAGCACTTCTAACAAAATTAGGGTATTCATTTAAAAACATATCTGTCTGTGGATGGCTGATATGCACTAGTGTTAAACATTACAGAGAACACTACTCAAAAATGAAATCCTGACACCATAAAATCAGTTAGGATATTATCAGTATACGTATCCATTTTTATCTAATGGCAGGTAATATTCTAAAATCCAGTTGCTTTACAGTATTTCCATGTTTCCCATTGACAATAATTTTTAAAATAAAAAAACTGGAACTTGCTTTCACCAAAAATTTTAGCCACTTTCTCTTACACAGATGAAATAATTATCTGTGACTTTCAGCAATATACAAAAAATTTGCTGTCATCTATCACAGCTAGCACCTTAAGTATTCTTTAAAAAGAAACCTTCTCACATCTAATGGAGACTTGTTTTCATAGCAGAACCTACTGTCAAACTTGCAAAGAAAAAATGATTCAGTGTTTATATTTTTAACAAATACAAAAACTACAAGAAAAAACTTTCGACTCGGTAATGACACAAACAATCTCACTTAATCTAAAATCAGACTTTTATATACATTGAATTTATCAATTTATTATACAGTACTGTACTATATCAAGTCATAAAAATATTTGGCAATCCCAAGCAATGCCAGTGCTTACTAAATACAGGAAAGCAAATTTACAATTTGCACTTCCACACTAAATATATCTTACACCACATTCCTCAATTTCATCACATCAAAGTTCTTAGGTTCCTGGTCACCTTATGCAAAATTCAGTAAAGCTGCATAAATGAAAAAGGAAGGAAACTGTATTTTCTTTTTGGATATTAAAAGCCATAATGGGTTCACTGTAATAAATCCCTAAACTATCTCTAATACAGGACCTGCCAATTTTTTCTTAACATTCAATCTAGTCCCTGCATATTTTTTCTTAATCTTTCTATACAGTGTATCTACTCAGAAGTATTTGCCTTATTTAAACATCTGTAGTTCATTGAACATTTGGGAGAGACTAAATTTGATTAATGATAAAAAATGCTAATCATCATAATAAACATTACAGGATTATTATTATGACCACTAATAACCTGGTGTAGAGTACTATGCATGCTGACCAGCAGGAACTTTTTGAAAAATATACAGTAGTACATTACAAAACTTGTTAATCATCAAAAGACTAAATTCATAAAGCATCCAACTCATCCTCTATCTTTGGGAACAGCCACTAACAGTACAGCATTGTGGATTCTTTGCAGTGCCTCTTAATCTCTGGTTGTATTCCTTTTTACTTTTAATTTTAATTTATTCCCTTGGGTCTCTTACCACAGAGCTGTCCAACTTCTGTGGGGTTGTGCTCAGTTAATAAATGCTTCTAGCCAGCCCTATGATAGACAACGTGACAAATCTTTTTGAAATTATAAAATTACAATGGAAATAGATACCACCAAATCTAAAAGATAATACGTAAAGGTAAGAGACCAAGTTTGTACCAGGTCCTGAGACTGAGGCCAACCAAGTAACTGAATATCTGATAGAAATCTTATACATACAAAATACATTCTTTTTTTCCACAAAATATGAACCACGATCTTTGGGAAACATGCATTTGAAAGAGTAGTAAAACTGTAAGCAAAGCCAGCACAAAAATAATGCTTTTGAAAAATGGAATTAACTTTCACAGTTCAACTTCAATATCGACAATAAATCGTAATAAGAAAAAATATACTTGACACAATCTGAATAAAATTTACACTTTTTTGTTTTCAGAGGCAACCCATTTGGTAGTTTATTGTGAATTCTTTACTGTCATTCCTGACAAAAATATCAATAGCTGTATGTCAGACAGAAACATACAGTAGTTAGATGGCAAGCAAGACCTTCCCTATTAGTGACCATCCCTGTCTCATGTACTGTATCTTGTTATCACTTTGCTCTATGCATATAAACAATAAAATTGAATCAAACAGTTGGGCTTAAAGGATCCTACTAAGTGTGAAATAATAAGTTTCTGTCTATGAAACAAGACTCTAATTTTTCTGTCTGCATTCACATGAAAAACAAAGTTATTATTATATGAAAAGCTAAATAGTTCCTTAGGAGAGAAGAGAGTAACTCACAAGTTCATCATTCAACAACTATTACATAACTGTCAAGTTGCTCTTGTTATCTGTAAGCTTTATTTTTATCTACAGACACTAAAGATTAATTCTTGGTCACCACTAAGTTTATTACTAATATTGCTCTTGAATAAGAGTTCAGAATTACAGTATCTCTGATCAAGACTTTGATTAAGCAGCCACAGCCATAAGCA
The DNA here is from genome assembly GCF_040412425.1 of Macrobrachium rosenbergii. Classification (NCBI taxonomy): domain Eukaryota; kingdom Metazoa; phylum Arthropoda; class Malacostraca; order Decapoda; family Palaemonidae; genus Macrobrachium; species Macrobrachium rosenbergii. The sequence continues at coordinate 39,224,243 of NC_089791.1, forward strand.
CTCACTGCACCTCTTAGGGACCAGTTCTGGAAGTTAGCTCATCAAGAAACGTTGAGAGATGTAGTGTCTGTAAACTACAGTATATGTAGATGATCTACCACAGAATCCATCAGAGTTATCCAGTAATCTATTTTTGTCAGATAAAACACAGGAAAACAGACAAAATTCCCCACCAATCACCTTAAAAAATCTTAAACAGAAGACGTGCTTGAAACTAACCTGTTTTTAATCTGAAAACTAAAATATTTCTAAGAACATAATTGTGCTCTGAACCCAACTTGTAAGCTTTTGTAATATGTTCTTGCAGACTGAAGGAAACCATATTCTTTTATATCATTCAGTATGATAGGCCAACAAATATCAGAAATCAGGAATACTTAGATCTACTGTTTCTTGTCCTGAGACTGTAAGTGAAGCTGAAACATTGCCATTAGGTCTTGGATTTGTATTTTGACATAAAATTTCCATACAAAAGGGATTCACTAACATTTGTTCTTCAGCATTAGTGCTCTCACAACAGTGCATAAACCTCTCTGAAAGGTAAGACTGCCAATCAACATTTTCATTAATCTGGAGATAGAAAATGCACAGCCTTCCAGTCTACTGCAGGTAAAAAACATTACATACTGAGATGAAAATTGACTGCTGCTGCATATAGTCACATGAACAGCATTCCCCATAGCTTAAATGGTTCCTCAAATACCTGTAGATGAAGGAACCTCTGATGAAATCTGGTACAGTGCTTTTTATTCTGCAACAACAAAAAATCAAGTGTAATGCCCCCCACCTCTCAGATGTCAAGTTAAGCCTCCTGATGGAGCTACATACCTGCCAATGAGATCATAATTTCTTCCCATTCATTACTCCTGCATTATGGGTATAGGGCAGAGGTAAGAGGTATACACAGGATAAATACTACAGCAGCATCAGTACCTGACAAACAAATATAAACAGGATGTACAGAGATACAGTATAAGTTAGCAACATAAGAATGTATCACACTACATTTGATACTCAAGATAAAGACAATATGTCCTACAAGGAAGCTTTAGACAGGACTAACAAAAAGACTAACCCAGCAAAATATATAACATTAAGTATACCAACTTTCTCCCTTAATTCATACACACTGCTATTCGTCGCCTAGTCTAAATTTCTGCCCCTCATGCAATGCTAAATAATGAATAATCTTTTCCCGCCATGACAAAGTGAGTAAACTATTAGCGTAGACGGTCTCATCTAATAAAATCCAGTAATAGGCGTTTGAAATCATTATCGCAAAATTAAATTAAATTAATTTTTATGATATACTATACTCACTTTGTTCAAATTTACAATGTTAAATTTTTACACCCTGTGATGACTACATACAGCATGAAACTACTAGTATAAATGAGCACAGTTACTTGCAGGTTAATTTCTATTTGTACTTGGAAGAGAAATTATATGGAAAAAACCCAAGGCTTAATGAGTTAGCTACATTTGCATATTACTGTAATGATAATTTTTTCCTGCATGAATACTATCAAAACTAGTACTCATACTCAAACAAAATCCTCAATCACCTTACGTGCCGAACTTTTGCCACCCACAACATAGCATGAGAGTAGTATGGCTTAAGACGTTTACAGGAATACTGTACTGTGCAAATTCCAAACTGGTAGAAATACATTTGCAAGTCTCCCACCAATTTTAAAATGACTGGATTTTGTAGTTCTTTGGCTTTGAAAATTAATAATGGCATTTATACACTTAAGCTGCCAGTTCTGTTTGTGGTTTCATGTTCTCAATGAAAAATCTTTGAGATCTGTCCCAAAACAGGCTTCCCCTAAAGTTTAAAGCTACTAGGATTGTGATTTCAAGTTATGTTTATTTGGGTGGCTGGTGGTGAAACCATTACATCAGTAGCTGATGGATTAAGGATGTTAACTTTCCTGAGATATATAAAGTTTCTGGGTGCACTGGTATATTTATTGTGGAATCAAAAGACCAAATGGAAACCCTGACTGACTCATAAGAGCTTATGTGGCACTGTCATTTCACATGATTGCATTACACTTTGGATGCTAGGTGTAAAACTTTAAAGCTTACAGATAATAATTTAATAATTTTGAAAAACAACACACTGCAATAATGGTGCACAGCTCCTCATCTGCCAGTACAGCAATGAGAGCAGCCATGCTAAATGAAAAAATCCAGTGTTGTTCCATAAAAAAGATATGAATATTATCTGCTGATATGGTACTTGCAGTAATAGAGGTTTGTCCAATTAACCCATTTAGGTTTAAGTTCCTTCACAAAATTTGAAGGTTCACTGTATGTTAATTCTCAGGCTGGTGCACTGGAAAAACAGAGTAATTCTTGATTTGATGGTAAACTTATAAGTAGAAATATACTTGTATATGTACATAAAATCAAGTTTTTGGCCCTTGAAAAGCAGTTGTCCAAATTTCAAGTTGAATTAAGTGACCTGCTGATCTTGTAAATTATGTACCTTTACAGACACATTCAATATAATAGCATTGGAGAGGTAAGTCTCCCCACAATATGATGTATAAGTTCTTGAAAACATCCATTCTCAAGTTATCAATGAAATAAATGTATTCTAGGTCAAGTGAACAACGTACCTATTTATAATTCTATTCACTAATCCATAAAAATAATTCAGTATATAAATATTTAGTTAGTTTTGGAGTAATGATTTTGTAGTCTCCATCCAAATCCTATTTTGTCAAGCCTACCTGAAGACCACAATCAGGGTTTATCTCAAAACCCAACTCTAGCTAAAAAATTCATGTTACAATGTACTCTTAAACCTTCAAAAAAATTACAGTGAAACAACATACAGTACTGTTTTCACCAAAACAAAAAATTCAATCAAACTTCAAATACAGTACTTTAAGTCATCTCTGAAATTAAATCTTAAAAATTACTTTTCTTTATCTTACACAGTACAAGGCAAAAAAAGGTATTCAGTGAAATGAAATTTAAGAAAAATTTAGCTTGTTCATGAGTGTATATGAGACATGATTACTTCACTTTAGAAAGTATGTCTCACAGAAATGAAAATGAAACTCATGTATGTGATGATTCAATATATGTCATGTCATGGTATTAACTTCATTACATGCTTTATGGCTGTAGCAAACCAAAACTAAAGATTCCCTATAGGCAGTGCCAAGTACAATTGTATGTCTTTCATGGCACACTGTAGACAATACTAGTTCTTTATAGCTCCTAGCTGCACTGGCTTTTGTGTTTTATGTTTTGACCATTCCCTTTGATCTCTTGCCACTTGGATGCCCAACCTCTTTGTCTCTGTCTTGCTCCAGCTTTCAGCCTTCACTTCAAAACAAATCCATACGGCCATCCATACAAGTCTCGAAGTGAATTGTTTCGATAATTTTTTTACAAATAATAATAAAGAAATAATATTACCAAAGCTTATAAATAGTTGCCCAAGTTTTCTTGACAGATAGCATATTAATCATAAAAATGGAAACTGGTATTGAATAAATGTTGCAGGATCTGCCTTCAACCCTTAAGTCTTTCACAGTAACAGGGTATATAAATAGTAAAAAAATGACTACAAAGTATCCTTCATGTCATTTAAACATTAAAAAATCACCCTTTAAGAATAATACCCCCATGACCCCTTGTCACTGTTAAAACAATTCACATTACAACCTATTCAAACTCCTTTACATTCAGCCACAATGAACATTAATAATCAAAGAGAGCTATAATTAGTATTTTCATAGTAAAAAATGCAGCTTTACATTTCACAATTATGTCTCACTTTAAAAACTGCACTGTATCTAACATACAAAATTACCAAAAACAACAAATTAAAAGCTCAAAAAATGTTGCAGTTATTCTACATGGCCTCTTTTTTTTAAATATTAAAAGGCAAAATCACATCTGTCATAACTGTTGTTTTGTACATCCAGGTGTATTCCAAGTCACAAATGAGATGTCATTCATGTAGAGTTGTATATACAGTTGTACAGTACTACATAAAGCTGCTTCTGTAACTCTTATTATTGATATTAACACAGTAACTAATGACAGTTATCCTTGCAGTTCGAAAATTTCATATACAACACCAAAGACAAAAAATATTTTTAAGGTTTTTACCTCCAATATTTACAGAAATTCTTTAATAAAGTTTTAACAGTTAACAGACATTAATTCATTGTGAGATAAACTCTCCAGAGTATATATACAATACTGTAAGAAATCTATCTGAAAAACTATGTACACCAATGTTATACAGTTAAACTTTCTATGTACAATGAGCCAGAGCCTCCCAAGAATAATTTACATATACATAATCCATAAAGTCATTGCTATGTTCCAGACACAACAAACACATAAAGTGAGTTTTTTCTTTTCTTTGTGTTTTTGTTTCAGAAACTAAGTGTTATTACTTATCATATGCAAAACTATTTTCATTTCCTGTCACAAATTAAAGAAGCAACTGCTACACGTTTACAGTGCATTTCAATAAAATACTTAATTCTATAAAGTGGGAAATTTGGGGAACTTGGCTAAGTAGAACTAAAGAGTGAGTACTGAGAAGTGGGTGTAGGTGGCGCCGGCGCCGGGAGGATGGAATTTAGGAGAAGAAGTCGCTGCAGATTACCTTCTGCACAGCTGCACTTCCCTGATAATTCATTCCCCTGAAAGAAAATACAGGATTCCAGTTATATCCCAGTCCTAAAATACTCTCGTACATTGTATACCATAGCACTGACAAGGTTTCTTAATAGTCTTTATTACTGCCACAATCCTAAACACCTCACTTCCTGATTCTATGCAAAGGCAGAGTAAGAGGGTTTAAAATTTCTTTCCAATATGATGTTTTATTACTATAATCCATAATGAGCCAACATTCTTATGGGACATGTGAAAAAGAGCATGAACTTTCATTGTAAGATTCAATAACAGAGAATGTTCACACTTGTAAAAGGATAGAACACTTAATACATGAACAATACAAATTCTGGTATGCTGTAAAAATAAACAATAATAGGTAAAACTGAAAATAAATAAATAATTAAATAACTGGACATAATAAGTATGCATCTGAGTACCCCTGAGCAAGGAAACAAAATCCATGAATGGGGAAGGCCATGGTACAGAAGCTGGAGCACAGCCCGAAGTTTCACAACATTGATTTTACAGTTATCACCCAAAATATGGCAATCAAAGGTGGCAGCTGAAATAACCCCAAAATGTTCCAGTCTTTTAAAGAAAACATAACTTAAAAGATGTCAAGCAACCTAAACTAGAACCTAAGAAAATCAGGATACAGGGGGGACTTCTTGTCCTTGTTGCTCAGCAAGAAATTGCATTATCTGAGTTTTAACTTTATATGGGTTGCATCATCCAATTCCCAGCATGAGTCACTCACATCTGGATGGCGTAAATGCAACAGGATGGCTATCCTTAGTGTAAGGTAGTAAAGGAAGGCCTGTCTATGGGTTCAAAGGGCTCCCTTAAAAAGCTCTGCAGAAACAGGGTGAGAAGTCTACCTGTAAGGTGAAGTCTCTTACACTCAGAGTTCTGAAAGAGATCCTAAGACTTCATGAGGTAAAATCCTTTGATGAATAGCACCTTAGAAATCCTTTGATGAATAGCACCTTAGAGTGCTAATTTGTGCCTCTTGAAAGCAGAAATGGAAAACCCTTCCTTTATATGAAAATGCAGATATTAGCTAGGATGAGATCTTCGATGACAGCTACCACAAAAGAAACACTACTTCATCTGGTAAAAATCCACCAATGGGTCTAGAGGCTCTGCATGCATCTCCTGGCAGTATTAATAGAAAACTTCTGCTCACATGTGTACAGAACCAAGATTTTTTTTTTATTAAAACCAATATACGTGAGACTTGTCAAAGGAGCTTAGACTATGTTGAAAGTTCCATAACAGATTCATCAGGATAAACACTAGTTAGGCACAACTACTTGTATTGGAGCCACAATGGGCCAACTTAGGTTACATTTGTCATTTGGATGATATGACCTAGCTTGATGATCAGCACAGTTAGAGGGGAAACACAAGAACAAGCACATGCCTCAAACTACTGGACCCCAAGACAGTAAATTATCATAAATAAATCTACCCTAGGAGTTCTGAAAACTTCCATAATTCTCTACATACAAAAAAGTAAGTGATCTCTCTGCAGGAAGGACCAGTTTCCACAGTGTGTCTGCAACTAAACTGCAAGGTTTGTCTTCCTCCTACAATCCTTGGTACTACCTTGCCCTAAACTGGTGCCTCTGATTCACAGATGTCAGTGTGGCTGTATTAATAGCATCTCTTCTAGATGAACTAACATAAATGTACTAAAATTAACAATAACTTAGTACTGAAGAAGGATAATGACGAAAAAAAGTTTAGGTACTGCTGTTTTGTTATTTGTATCTACATTTGACCTCTTTTCACATATGCCTTTTCCCCTAGAGACATGGCTGCAGAAAGTGTTAACCTTCCATTACTCAGCAAATCTTTAGGATAAGGTTGCTGACCCCATACTTTCTGCCATCTTGGCTGCAACACACACGCAAGTCAATTAACTAACTGTCTTGACTGCACAGGCACAATGGATTTTTCAGGAAACTGGCTCAAGTTGCATCCCTGCACAGGATCACTACAATTTCAAACTTACATTTGGTTAGTACAGTCAATCTAGTCACAGGTCCAATTCCCTAACAAAGGTGATTTTATCCAAAGGACTAAACTACTGTATCAGGATTTTATTGTAATAAAAGGGTTCTCATGAGATTCTGACTACCACTCATAAAAAATAAACTACCAAAACAAAACACTGAAAGTTTCCTTTGAAAAACAGAATGAATTTCTTATTACAGAATTCAAGTACTTACTACTGTTATATTATCTGAACTCTTGGTTTTTGCTATGAGAGGAGACGTAGAGTTGAATGACAGGTGTGTGATATCTGTTGAGTGACGGCGGTACTGTGGCAAATTGATAGGCGACACATTTCCACCTTCCTCACTCTCACCTTCACTTATGAACCCATCTAAACCAGCCCACCTGAAATGATCACAGATAACATAAAAGAGAAGACTAATTTAAAAGGTGAAATGATCACAAATAACATTAAAGAGAAGACTAATATAAAAAAATGAAGGTACAAAGTTTATGTGACCCCAATGTAGGTAATATGGAGTAAAACTACAGTAATTCAAACAATGTGGAATATACTCGTATATAAAAAATGACAAATTCTGAAAGTAATTTGTATTTTTCCTAACATACAAATCTGAGGTCTTTACATAGGAATTACCTTCAGCGCGAGCTGGTGCAGCTATTCTACACAACAAAGTTGTATGGTAGTTGAACTACCAGTGGGAGGGGCAAGAGGTACCCTTACCACCTCCCTTCCCTGAGTTGTGCAAACACTTAACTTATAGCCTTCATTCAGAGCGGACGCATTTCATCGCCTTCCTCTGCCCGATGTTTGCTGGCTGTTCTCTGCACTTCATCACAGTTTTTCCCTGTTGTGTTGTGCTTTGTTATACTGATACACTGGTATCTCTGTTCTTGTTTTCTTGGTACTGTACTTGCAATGCAGATCCAAGCCTTTACCCTGTCTATGCCCTGGTGTAGGGAAGCGACATTGCAATTACTTCCTTTCATCCACTGAAGCTGACCTGCACACCATTTGCTCTAGATGATGCAAACGTGTGCTCCATTACCAATACAGGCAGTCCCCAGTTATCGGCGGGCTCGGTTATCAGTGATCGGGTTGTTCGGTGCTTGTCTAGCAACAAAAATTAGCGATTTTTGGCGCCAATATGCGCCCGTACATACCTAACAGAGGGTCTGATAACCAAAAATCACGGATTTTTGATTATCAGTGATTTTCGCTTATCGTCACGCCATCGGAACAGAACCTCCGCCGATAACAGGGGGCTGCCTGTACTTGTATCGAGTGTCATAATTGGTCTCCGGAGCAGTGGATGTGGTTTGCTGGATTTATTTTGGGATTTATTGCTTTCGAGTGGCTGAGTACTGTGGGGGGATAGGTCAGGGTAAGCACTTACAGGGTGGGTGGGCTGGGACGACTGAGTGGAGAGAGTTGGGCAGACCTTCATCTGCTTTGACTTTCACCATTTTTCACTTCATTTATTTTATAACTGCTTAGTCCAGCCATGTTACATCAGAACTTTTCTTGCCCATCATTGTCTCAGTCTGTGTGCATGTCTACATAACCAAGTTAGGTCTGTGTGTATATGTACATAATGCATCATGTTGAGGTAAACTACGGTAAGCACTTGCTGTGTATTTACATGGTATAGTACATCACTGGATGAAACCTTGAGTAAACAGGTAATGCAATATGTTTACTGATAAACGTACAGTACTTATATTAATCACATTTTATTAAAGGATATTAACTTGTAATAAAATAACCATGCACAGCACAGAGAGAGAGAGAGAGAGAAAGAAATAATATAACTGGAATTGCTTATAGAGGTGCAAAATTACTTTAAGAGATTGTCTGTCTGTCTGACATAAATAAAAGACTAGGTATTGCATTTAGTTCTTGTTCACTTTCTGCCCAGTCACAATCTCTTAACTAGAGCTTGGAGGCATTTGGTATTGCATGTCCACGTGAGTCCAAGATACAGTACAATAAAATGATTAGATAGCATTCAGATCTTGTTTGCTGCTCGTTCATTTGTAACCAATTGGAAACAGTGTAGTATTTGTAAATCTCTCTCTCTCTCTCTCTCTCTCTCTCTCTCTCTCTCTCTCTCTCTCTCTCTCTCTCTCTCTCTCTCATGGGTTGATTTTCATACCTTAAGAGAACTCAGCATTTGTAACTTTGTTTCTTAGTATCCCTTAATGAGAATGTAATAAATATAACCATGTTACTCAGCAAATATAGTGCATTACATCCAAAATATACCAAAGGATTCAAACAATGATTTATGATAGTCTGAGCTCTAGTAGTTTATAATGTGCTTCAAATATTGTAAAGATTTCATAAAGTTCTATATACTATGCAATATAAATAACAAAACTTCTGCAATACATCTTTAAAAACCCCTGCACATATACACACAGATTTCTATGAAATTTGTTTTAGATTTTTAATGTGGAGATACCAAACACAGGGCAAATTGGTAGCTACTTGTTCAATATAAAATTAGCATGAGGATATGCACATGTATGTGTGCATATGTATACAAATACACATGCATCATGTTGCTGTGCATTTGCTTGCCTTTCTCGTTATCTCTCTGGGTTATTCTTTATAAAGAAAAATTTTTTCCAGTGAATTTAAATGTTAATTTTTTTATACATTTTATATTAAGTTTAATCCACAGCTCGGGTCTTATTTTATGTACGGTACCACACAGTGCATTATGTGTTGTTTATAAGCAGACTAAAGAATGGCTTGTTGTTTATAGGCATATTTAGTGTAAATGTATTGACAAGGTATAGAAATTTCCATTATCACCTATGGTCTTGGATGTATTAATACAGATACAGAAGATTACTAGATGGTTTCTCTGGTGTACTTTCATGTTTATTTTTTAAAAATTTTGTAGTGATTATTCGCTAAGAAATATATTTGCCTGGTTTGCTAAATTTTGGTGTAGACAAGTAGGGAAGCACGTACTAGTAACAAAAAATAATAGTAAGCTAACAAAGTGAAAACGGGAATCATTCAACACACCAATAAAAAAAAACTTTGGACAAAAACAATGTGTGTGCCTACAAAAATTGTGCCCTGCAATATGCCAATAAGCATTTCTGCCTGTAGTCCCACTAGAGACTTTGATATTCTCCATATCCTAAACCAGTTTAATTCACGGAAGCTTTATAAGTGAAGTTCCAAATAATTCTAGCCAGCAGTCTCAAAGAATTTTAATGGATCTTAGTGATAAAAATTTAATTTTTAAAGATGACATTTGCAGTTTAAAATTCCTTATAGCATTTGTACAATCTCTGTTGTTGCTTGGTATCTCTAACTCTCTTCATTTGTTTCTTCTTTCTTCATCTACAACTTTCCTGCTGCACTTTCTTCCCTCATTCATAAATATATTCATCTGGCCAACCTTATGAGTTTCAAGAAACTGACAATTCTTGTTTTGTCAAGACCTCATAAAAATAGAGAACTTCACATCTGTGATTTAAATTTGGATAGGCATTAATGTCCAAGCTTATCTTACGTAATTGTGAACTTCATTATGCAGCATGGCATCTGGCAGCTTTATCATAAGAGCTTTCCTCATCATCTGATGGCAAACATGTATTCACTATCTGCTCACTTTAAGATTTCATTACATCTTTATATCATTACCACTCATCACCATTCTTATGGTAAATAAATGATAGAGAAATAGCAAATATTTATCCATTCTCTGTCACCATTTTCTGCAGCTATCAGATGATTTAATGTACACAACTAATAAAGCAATCATACTGAGAAAAACTGAAAGCAAACATTTCAGAGAAGCTGCTGGTAGCAACAGAAGCTACCAAGTCATGCATCTGCTATGAAAGTACAGTACTGTATAGACCTACATAGTAGATAGGATTATGCAAATTGAGAACTAACTGCACATAGCAATAACACTTACTTCTCCCTTTTTGAGTACTGTACAGGTACATTATTATAAAAATGTAAAGTTTTTACAATAAAAAATGTTTTTCTATAAAACAATGTATTATAAATTGCCTTATTTTGTGCTAATAGCTCCCTGCCACACCTAACTTGATATTTCTTGAAAAGGGGAAAAACCCCATGCACAAGTTCACACCACACTCTCCACTATCTTGCAGGGAGTCCTTGTTATTCCTCTGTGATAACCTCTATCTCAAAGAGTGGTAAGAATGATGTCATTAAAAGTTTATGATTAATGGGTTTGTATAAATACACTTTTTATTGTTAAAAAAAAGTTAAGTATACCTTAGTTTAACCCGACCACTGAGCTGATTAACAGCTCTCCTAGGGCTGGCCCGAAGGATTAGACTTATTTTACGTGGCTAAGAACCAATTGGTTACCTAGCAATGGGACCTACAGTTTATTGTGGAATCTGAACCACATTATACCGAGAAATGAATTTCTATCACCAGAAATAAATTCCTCTAATTCTTCATTGGCCGGCCAGATATTCGAACGGGGGCCCTGCAGAGTGTAAGTTCATCATTTGTTCATACACAAACCATTAATCAATTACAGCCTGATTCACAATTTAACACAATTTGACAAAGAAGCCATGGAAAAGTAGCCTGTTGCCTCTCCAGCTTCCATAACATAATGGATTTGCAATGGAAGACAAATCCCAAAATAGTATGCTCACAGACCACAAGGCACAAAAGCAGGTGCCCAAGAAAACACAAGATCCATGTGTGCCATATTCATGAAGGAAAAATGTCATACAGAGGATGTGAACAACTGACCCTTATCTCTCCAATTAGTAAAATATAAACTACTACAATGATTGTTGCCAACAAATAAACATCAAGAGAGTTACAGGTACCATAACTTGAATCAAAACTTGCAAAATATGTTCTGACAGTGCCGATTCTGAGGATGGCTCAAGGCTACTAGTTGGATTTTAAATTCAGTGAAGATGAAAGGGCCTAAAGCTCGAGTGCCATCATCTTGAGTTGCAAGAGGTCCTCTTACAAAACATCCAAATAAGCCCATGAATTAATCTGTTGAAGTCAATATGATACTGAATTCTTTGAAATAGAAGATTTTTTCTTTGAAACAAAGATTTTTAAGATGCTGTGTGAAGGAATAGTCCATTGGAGAATACATCCTGCTGACTCTCTCCGAACAGAGAAGACTATCTTTACAGAAAGAGGAAAGCAAGGTAAGAATGACAAACAAGACCAAGGATGAGCCATGTTGAATAGAAGATTGAGTTTTGGCTACAAACTCTGGGGCAAATGAAAGGCCAAACTTCACCTGGAGCTAATTGACAATTTTAGAAGTGGTCATGGCTATTAGGGATACTGTCTCAAGCGTCACACCCAGTAAAAGACATCTACCAAGGGCTCATATGGTGGTCTACAGAGGCTGCACAGCACCAATGTCAAGTCCCAACTTAGAAGTTTAATGGTAGTCTGATGAATAGAAAGGGCAAGTACGATAGAGTATGAAGGCGAGTACACTACAGCAATTGAGAGCACAGGAGTAGCTTAATACACATGAGCAATCATGTACATCGGAGCAGTCAGGTACACAAGCAACTGAGTACACAAGAGCAACTGAATACACAGAGGCAGTCAAGGATGAGGTAGTATTCTGTATACAGAAGGGGGACAATCATGTACATGGGAGTAGTTGAGTACACTGGGGCATTTGAGATCACACAGACCAAAGTGGCAGTAGTTACAGACACAGGGAAAGATAGTAGGCAGCACAGATGGAGTCTGCAATTAACTCATCCAGTAACATCACAATATTTTATGGATGTTATGAATTATTGGGATCATGATTACCTCATCAAGATTCACCCCATTTTGATGTTGTGTATTTAACACAGCAATGAAAACTCACTTCTAGGTTTTTACTTTTAATTTTTTTCCATGAGGAGGCAGCATTGTAGAAGTGGAAGCCATGTCCAACACAACTAGAGTCTTAATGGTTGTGAGCATGGCAACTTTGGATGATCAACATTTATGCTTTCATCTCTGAGCACAGAGAAACCACTGATCTGTGGTCCAGTCCAAATAATTTTCTTCTGAGGTGAATAGTGCTGGCTCCTAAACAAAGGACACTACATATAAGGGTCCTTATCCAAGGACAATATGGAGGTGCTGCAAGACTTACCCTTTGAGCCCAAACAAGTACTGCATGTTGTAAAATGATTGAAGTAAACATATTTCTCTAAAACGGTAACACAACAAGGGGAAAAATACTACCATAACAACAGAGCAGTACATCTAAAAAGCTCCCATGCTAAAAAAATTACAATATAAAAAATAGCAAATGCATGAAAAAACTAGACAAAAATTACATGCCAAAACTAAATAAATGAATTAAAAACAAGCAAGTACTAACAGTAACACATTAATAAATGAATGGCACATCACAATATGAGCAGAAGCATGTGGTCCTCCTGGGAAGCACAGCAGCACCACCACTCAAGGTAAACCCATACAGAGGAATGAAGAGGAGAAGAGGACACCCTGCAGGACTGTGGCATGTGCAGTGGTGTCTTTCAACTTGATGCTCTATCAGTTCATTTAACTGGGAGCTGTTCTCATGGAATAAAACTATTTACTGTATGAATGGGTTCATATGAACAAATACTGACTAACTGAATCCATTCTAACAATCAAAATCCAGTACTGAACATTGTGACTGTCATTCAGCTGTAGTTAATTTTGCTAAATTATTGGCTTCATTTCCTGGCATGCCTACATGTGTTGGAACCCAACATTATCATACTTGTATCCTTGTGCATCCTATCATGTCAGACCAATGAAAATTTGTTAAAACTACATAGTTTGTCAAATAGCAACAATGTTTTTGTATCACAAAAACTTAAAATCATTGCAAAATTACTGTCCTCTTATCTTCTGATGCAATTAAAAGCAATGCTAATTACTCCAACTCCATTACCAGGGTTAAGTCTGGAGCCATACACAAGTATAAAGTTGTGATGTTCATGCTCTACACATTCCATAACGATGGTTTGACTGTCCTCCAAATGTTCTTGAAACCCCCAAATTGAAAAAATGACATTTATGGAATTTTCCAAGAATTCAAAGCTAGTTATACGAGCAGCTTCATCTCTACGTGAACAAGGGGATTTGAACTTGAGTAAAAACCATATACAGCTTGTCTAATACCAGCTTGGAAAGTATAATATAAAACATTTATTCAGTAAAGAGTGAGCAAGGATTAAATTTGACCACCATAAGACCTTCATAAAATGAGGGCCTTATACAGAACCCTACTGGTGCTTGTAATGCAAGGAACTTGACTTATGGATCATTTCATACAGCTCAGTGACTTCAGTAAATTAAACTAACCAGATCCAAAAGTACTCCTTTCATATGAATAAATAAGCTAAGATAATTCTGCTTCATTGAAATTTTTAAGTACAGTAACTCGTATCAACTCTCTTGATGGTCCAATCTAAAGTGAGCTGGATCTTTCTTCCACCTACAGTTATCCTAAATGCTGAAAATATGGCCCATTAATAAAGGTAATGTCATATGAATGACTGAAGTCTCTGTTTTCCAAAATGTTGACCATGGGCACTCCTCAGTAGTTCCAAAGTGTTCTCCTTAAATCAGGTTCAAGAACTTGTTTTTCTCTGCTAAGGGCATCAGCAACTACATTTTTTTCCCCTATGGCACAAACCTTGGTATTAAGCAAGTTTTTCTTTCTTCAGCCTTGTAAAAATTCCTCACTGACCCCTCACATATGTTCTTCAGCTGGTGCCCAATGTTCCCTTTAGTATATAACCATAATGAATTTTTGATAGGGTGGTGTTGATTTGTAAATGTCACTACTGCTGTAATACATTTCTCAATGAAGGATCCCCAACATCTACTGACATATCTAAATACAGCTTTAAGGCATCAGTACTTCAGAACTACTACTGTGTGATTAACTGATTGGTTTAGGTGTAGATGACATTTATTCATTTTCATTCATGTAATCCATATGGAATAATTGAACTTTTCTACAATAATGAAGGTTTTAGAATGAAAACAAAATTTTTCATGCAAAGCCAATAATCACACCATAAAGGATAAGAATAGCCAGAAAACCACTGTATACAGTGTATGCATATATGCACCTTCGACCTATCAGTGGCAAAGAACTGCCAGATTTGCCATTTGCATGGAACTTGCAACACTAGAATAAGGGAGTGGGAGGTTGGAGTATTATGACTAATGGGTTTGTATGAAATTTCTTTTTTATTTTAAACACTTGAACTGTTTCATGACAAACCCATCAATAATAATTAACCTGAATTGCTATTCAGGTGGAAGTGAAGATGCAGAGGATTATGCCCAACTACTGTGAGTCCTGATGGGCTAAGGACCACTGAGGGACAAAATAAGGCCAAGAAACAAGTGTACAAATAAATTTAAGGGTTCCTTTAGCAAAGTGAGCACCCTGAGATTGAAGTGATGGTTTGTACTTGGATAACTTCTCAATAACAAAAAGGTGAGCAACATTACTAACCATTCAGGAGTGATGACATGACCAGCAGAGACTAATTGACCAATCAAGAACATACCGATCTCTTTATATGCAAAAACTCTCAAATGCAAGTTGGCAAAAGTGGACTGGTTTCTCCAAATACCTGCATTTAAGACTGTAAAACCCTCATATCTCCCCTAAATGGCCCTTATGTGACAGAAGAACAGGTCTTCAATATTATCAGATAATAAAGCTGGAATATAAAATGGGTCATCATGGAATTTCAAGTATTAAGTCTGCATTTTGGCAACAACAGCAAAAGAAAGACTAACTGATGTCCAACACCTGGATGGGTGACCCTGCCAGGCAGGTACATCCAATTCAATATTTTGCTTAGAAGAGGCAAATGTCAAGAGGAAAGCTATTTTCATGGAGGAAATAAAGGGAGGCCCACTGAATGGTATCACACAGACCCATGGTAAGGCTTCAAAGTATGAGTACCATAGAGAAGTCCCAATTTCAAGGCAGAATTACCTTACTAGAAAAAGCCTTTTGAAAATGCTGACAGACATCTAGGATCCCTTGAAGCAGTTACCTTTGACTCTTGAATCACTGAATGCAATCTTGAAATCCTGGACGCTGAAGATCTTACTAAGCCTGTCTCTGTAAAGCTCCATTCCAAGATGCATCATCATCATGGAGGAACTAGATCAGACTACTTTCAATTTATGTGAAGGGCCTGGATCCTACACAATCTGCAATGGTTTATGTCTTGTTGCTGCTGTATATACCAAAATCAACAAGTCATCTTAGCTTTATACTTGCTGATGCAGTCACGCAGCCACTGGTATAAAAATCTGAATGAAGACTTGTGAGGCTATAGCCAACTTGAAATAAATGTTGCAAAAGATAGAAAACCCTCTTCCTTTCCAGACATAATGGAGGAATTTCCTAGATGGCAGGTGGATCTGAATGTGGGGGAAAAAAAAATCAAGTACAACATGGATGCAAGAAGTCCCCTTTACTTTTGACTGCCTGACTGACTGTACCAAGCCCATTCTGAGAGAGGTGAACAAGAGAAATTTGTTTCATGGATGGAGGTTGATAATGGGATGCCAATCTTCATCACCTTCAGGATAAGAAATAGATGGCTGTAAAAACCTGGTGACCTATCTAGTACTTCTTTACTACTCGTTTAGACACCAGTTCTGCACTTCCATGTCAAAGGGCTTAAATTTGTCCTGGATGCCACTTAAGTCTCTAAATCTATTGGACAAGCAGTCAGAGGAGGCTCAAGTAACCAGTACTTAACAAGTTAATTGCCCACAGTTCTGCATCTACTGCCTTCCATGGTTCACAGTATTTCTGGAGACAAGCTCTACCTCAGGAAGACTTGACTGTGGATGGATGGGGACTCTATCTTCTTACTCCAGTCTTGAAGATTTTCGTGCATGCCAACATTCTTTGTCCCGGTGTAAGGGCAAGCATTATCTTCTAAAGGATGCATACCTGGAAGGAGTAAAGGTTACAAAGAGGAGAGAAATCGGCAAGGATATCTGCTAATGCCACTTAAAAGGTCCTGAGATTGGTTGTGATAAAGGGAATCCTCAGTCAAGAGCTTGTGGCGTATGATGCCTATTTCCTTGGTTTCTAGCAAAGTTGGAGGTGGTAGGCATTGCAGACCCACTCCATAACCTTTGTAAACAAGGCCTATTATTGTAGGGCTACTTCCTCATCATCTTCGTATAAAAATTCCACCATGTGGACTAAATCTGTGGTTGGATCAAGCCAGGTTCTCTTCGGCATGATACCTGAACGAACACTGAGGTGGTCTTAGGGTTGGAAACACAGGAATTACTTGGCCTCCCCTCCAGGGTTAAAGGACCTGAAAAATTCTGCCAAGAGTTAAAGTTGTTTTTATTACAACCAGATGAAAATATTTTTTCACAGTGTTTACTTCTCTAAATGTCAGAGAAAGGTGAGAAAGAGACGGGGAGGGAAAGTGCAGATATATAGAACATCCCCTTGCACAATGTTCTAGCCTTTTCTTGTAATAAAGTTTTGGTCTGTCTTCCTCTAGGGGATCAGTTCACAGAAGAAAGGTTTACTACCATTAAAAAGTAGGACCTGTAAGCATAATCTGATATATACAACAGCTGCATACATGATGTCGATTTAACAACCTGAACAAATGACATCAAGACAATGTACTGTACACTCACAGATATAAAAGTTCTCACAAAAAATATCAAGTGTAGGAGCCTCACACTTCACTCAGTAGATAGCACAAGCATAGTTAGTACCAGAATACAAACAAATTAATATTGTGAAGAAAAGCAAACTGACCTAATAATGTCAAGAAGGAAAACTAAGTGAACTTCTTAAGAAATAAGAAGGAAAGTTTTAATGCGATGATTAAAACAGCAGAATTTACAAACCAGTTAAAGGTGAGTTGAAAGAAAGAGTTAAAATAAAGAGGAAGAATAGGAAAGATGACTCATGATCATCAATTTCTCTTCAAAATAAAGCTGGGGAAAATTAGAAAGATGTGCTGTCTTAATGGTGACACAAAAAGATATAGCTGGCATTCCCATGTATGGGTCAAAAGCACGCATGCGCAAAAGTCATTCCGTGCAAAGGTTTCCCTCAATATGCAATACTTATATTTCATAAGTCATGGGTCAGGGGGATCCAACACTGCAAATTAAGGCTAATTACGACTGATTGGTTTGTCTTTAAATAACATGGAGTCACAGCTTCTGCACAGTGATCCGGATCTAGTTGCACTCTTCTAAGAACTGCACAGTGATCTGGATCTAGTTGCACTCTTCTAGGAACTGAGTGAAAACCATGCCAGTATAACAACAAATTCAAATAAAAGGTGACCCTCAGCATCTTATTACCAATTAATAGCTAGGGTGCATTTTAATCAAGAAATCACCTGGAAATAGATGATAAAAGACCAACTGCCTCTTTAGGGATTTGAACTGGGTCAGCAGAGGAAGTTTGTCTTTATCAATAACTATGATGTTTAACATACAATAAAACTAGAGAAGCAATAAAAAAATGTCTAACAAAGGGAGAAGCTGAAGTTAAATTAAGTATATCTTAGTTTAACCAGTGAAAAATATTTATGATGATGATGGAAAGTGAACTGTAATGACAGTATAAAGCTCACAGTACCTGTAAAAAAAATTTAAACCAGGGAAAATCACAAGTACAGTACTTACAGTAAACTTGAAGCTGCAGGCCAGGAAGCCCGATTTGGAGCATCTCGGCCAAGGCTAGAACTATTTCTTCTTTCACAGGTAATGCCTTCTGCAAATGATTAATGAGTCAATTCACACACAAAAACTACTAGGTGCAATTTACATTAAAAAGTTATTCTGTGATCTATAGAAGCATAAGTTATCTTCTAAAGCTAATATTTACCAATATTTGTATCAGTCATGTTAAGTCTTCATGAGAACAAAAGGTTTTACAGAAACATGCATGACAATTAACCCACTGAAACATCTGAATTTATAACCCCAAGATCAATGAATCTTTTCATGTAATGACTAACTTCTGACTAAAATTTCTCAGTTCATTTCTTCACTGAGAAAATACTGTTCCTCCATTATTAAAACTTTATGTACTTTTATTTTCATAACCGTTAGTCGTTTTGGTCTGATACCATCTCCTTTACAGATCACTACATGTAAGAGAAATGATTGGCTGGAATTATCAGGGAATGATGCTTATCAAAAAGCATTGCATCTTGTTTCAGTTATCCTTTGGTTTGCTTTTCCTAGGCAGTTGAGACAGTGATTGACGAGTTCTCCTGTAACTTTTCAGCTTGTACTTTTCAATAACAATACTCGAGATGGCTAGTGCATGTTTAACCGAGTCTAGGAATACCCAGCCCTAGAGAGCTAAACATACTATAAGATGAAGGATTTCAAGTCTCAGTTAGAAGTCGTAGCCTCTGAGAGGACTAGGAGAAAGATGTTCATGAGGACCTTGATGCTGCTTTAATATCTGGTATAAACAATAAAGCTTTGCAGGCTTACCAAAAGAAAAGCCTTAATTAAATTCTGCAGAATAGAGGCTTGCTAAATGGTCGAACATTGAAAGGGTCAATACAAAAGATGGAAATCCCCACAACATTCTTAATCATTAGATTATTGGGGAGAGAGCCAGCTGTAGGACCTTTTGTTGAGGAATTGATTCCCTTAAGTAAATGGCAAACCTAAAATACTGATGAGGCATGAAGTCCTTAACTCCAGGGCTTAGACTCTATACCTAGCCACAAATTGACCGTTCGATACCAGGACCTCGGTCCTCAGTCACAAATCAGGCCCATAGTTGTTGACAATGGAAAGCTGCCTTGGCTTGTGCACATTTTCATCAAGAGCATGCCTGTCAATGATGACAGCAGCCCCAAGGCCTCGTTAACTAGTCAGATTACCAAGGATTGGTTGTTCAATATAACAGTGTCTTGTGTGGAGACTATCAACTAAAGGAGGAGGAGGAGGTGGTGTCATCCAGTAACTTTATGGATAACAGGCTGTGGGACCAAACTTTACTTTATATTTTGGTTGAATTATTGGCCATCCATGGTAGAAAAACAAAGGCTTATGTAGCCAGGAGACCAAAGTTTCTTTCAACTCTTGTACAGAATTAAGCTGGATGATATCCTGGCTGCAGAATCTCTGCCATAAAGTGTAGGAGATAAGAGAGAGAAGCAGAAACCTGAAAAACCAACCTTTGCCATGCTGTTTTTCAAAACGAGTTGGGATTTGGTTCATATATGGGCCCAAAATCTGGCCACAGGCAACACATCCAGTAACAAAAAGAGGAGTTTGCCTGTTTTGAAAGATTTATCCCCAAAGAGGGCAAAACACAGCAATACTAAGCACACAATGATACAGTAAGAGATGAAAATGTCACAGACAGGCCAGAGGTTGGCAATGGTGTGAGCAACCAGCACACCAAAGATAGAGTTAGAGGAGGATGATGAAGTGATGCATGCCTTTCAGTGAAGCTGTCAGAGGAGACGTTTCACACAAATTACCTAAATTACCTTATCCTGACTAAGCATTCCAGGGTGAAGATCTGGGGGTCTAGTATAGCTGACCGGATTAATCCTACTTCTTGTGTTCTGCACAAAACATCCAGCTCTTAAGGTGGTTAGACTTTATCTTTCATTACTGTCATAGCTTAAAAACACCTCAATGTCCGAAAATTTCTGCACAAAAGAAGACCTCAGTGATATATTGGCGTACATGTTACATAAGCCCTCAGGAGCTTTCACCTTTTTTCCAAAGTTCCTCAAGGGCTTAAGAGTAAAATTGATAAGTGAAAAATAAAAATGAAATTGATATGTGAAAAATGAAAATGACATAACTAAGGGACGAGTCAGTGTTAAAACAATTGAATAACAAGGTACAGTACAGTAGTGATTAACAGGGAAGCATTTCCTACAAGTATTACATCTGTATACATCTGCATACCAACATTATTCACGGTAAACTAAGACCTTTAGTACTATAGTTAAAATTTCATTCTTAAAAAAATGAAACTAAATGTTTGTATGGATGTATAGTCAATGTAACGGCTTCCAAAACCATTTTTTAAAAACTGCTTCCTTTATAAGGCCAACAAATACAGAATCACTCTTCATACCAATGAGCATGGGTTGTTGTTCCCTGTAGGAAAGCCATCAGTAGTGCACCTCACCAAAGGGTGCCGGTAGTACCCCCTTTCAGCCCAAAGCTGTAACAAACTCAGCCTCTCATTTTCACCTTCTCACTTTTACCATCTAGCCGTCCAACCACTCAAACTATTACATCTAGTGCAACTGTGAGGTCTTCTTCCAGTTTCACCTTCAAATCATTGTACTTTATCTCATTTATTTTCAGGATCTATTTCATCTTGCTGTCCAACTACTCAAACTACCTCTTTTCACTATGCTAACCACTGAATAACTGCAAGTGCCAAGTATTTTGCTTTATAGCCAAAATTTCATGATTCATTCATTCATGACACCCATTGTTAAATAAAAATATGACAATATTTTGATCACAGACTCATTCATTGAAAAGAGAAAAGGATATCTTTCAGGAGTTTGTTAAAAAAACTTAAGATAACTCTGAATTTTACCCAATTGGTTTTCCATACACTTAGCATAATTACTATGCATTTCTTTGGCATTCTTTATATTGTAAAATGCTCCCATTTTGAAGGTGAACTCCTCATTTGAGTGACAACAAAATGCAGCTATTCATCAGATGAACTATTCTCAACTTATTACTAATGTTTATAATTTTGCAGTTTGAAGTTTTTCTATCATCATGAGACTTAGAAGCCATTATTGTAAAATATACCACGGTAATTAGTTACCTGAAAGAATTATACATATCAAAAGGGGATAGCACAGCAGAAAAACACTCAAAAGTGTAGCATAGAAGAAACAAACCTGCTCTTGCTACAATTGCTCTGCCAGCTGATATATACCAAGTTCCATCATATCAGGTTTCATTATATGAAGTTTCAAAAACTGTGACTAATTGTAAGTCTAATAAAACTATGATAATATTTATGTTTTTACAGAACCAATTCCATTAACTCACTACAGTATATATTATCTCTTATAGAAATTTTAACACTCCTTGACCAACATTACAAAGGCTCACGGATGTCTAACGTCTTTGGTAACATTATGTGTAAATGCTCTGAAATTAAGCTAATCTAGGGAAATTTATTTATGGGTAAGGCCTGAGGATGGCTGAATTAGTTCACTAAATCTATAGTTTATTGCGCCATGTGAACCATAAATTTTTTTAGAAAAATACACTGTAAATTTTTTGAGTATTCATTTCTACATAGTACAAATCACTGCACTGCCATACTTATGTGAAATGAAAGGTCACTTTGAAGAGAACAGGTCTCTGAATAAAATAACACATAACTCACTTATAAAGTCAACCTTCTTAAAGAACACAGAATCCCTAGTTCAAGTTTTGTGTTAGATACTAAAAGCCTGGAATGTCAGACTCAAAGACTAGCACAACTGACCAAAGTTGGAGGAGGGGCCCATCTTGTTAAAGAAGGGTAGGATTGGATTATAGAGCTAGACACCCAACTGGACAAGCATACAGCTAGACACCTATCTGGGTTAAGTATAGGTCTGGGATGGATGAAATGATGAGACAGGAAAAAAAGATTAGAAAGGCAAAAGCATTAAAGATTAATCCTTAGTCATTTATGGTTAACAAGGCCAACAGGTGTTAAAGCCAGTTGTATCATGGAGAGACTAGTGATTGAAATGCAGGCTACTTGACCCTGACAAGGAATCATTTTCATTGTTACCATGTACTGACTTCATAAACCGAACTGCAAATGCATTATTACCATAAAATTTATTAGTATTCATCAAAATGCCATTGGAGAAGTACACAAACATACAAAATCCTCATGTTAACTGACTGCTGATCCAGAGAGGTGCCCTCCCCAACGAGGTATCTTTAAGTGCCCTCTCAATTCGTTTTCTCACAGTGAAGATTGACTGACTTATAAAAATTTGGCTATGACTCAGCTGGACAAAAGATTGAAGAAAGGTTACAAAGGTGAAGCTCATATGAAAAACTCGATTCCCACTTGGAACAGGTGTACTGACAGGCCAACCCCCATAAGGGGCATTTTCTCAAAATGAAGATGCCTGATGTAGAAGGAAATGACGATTCTTACGGCCTTGTGTGACAGAAAATAATACAAATTCATCTGACACTGAGAATAATGAAAATCTTCCACTTGCAAAGGAAAGAAGAGGAGAAAAAGAGTGTTCTTGGCAAAGTGACCAAGACAATGGAATGGGAATGGGCTACCAGTAATTTCCAGTCTAAAGATTTTGCATTCTATATCAACAATGTGACATACATTAGAAAGAAATGTGACTGACAATTAAATTTAATTAGAATATTAATTTTTATAATAAACTGACTGGGTTCACTGTTGAAGAGATGAACCACTATAAAAGAATCATAGTTGAAACATTATATAATACAGCGCCAAAGCCTTGTGGAAAGGAATATGAAAAATTTGTGCCACAAGCCAAGTGCGACCTATAAAGTCATTCAGCGGTGAAAAGGAAATTGAGTGTAAGGAGGTTTTAAAGGTGTAACAGGAGGAAAACCTCACAGTTGCTCAATGAAACAACTGTTAGAAGCCAGGAACCTTACGTAATACCTGAAGCGCACTGCATGAGGTGCACTGACAGCACTACCTTCCTATGGGGGCAAAAACTTGATTTTCACAAGTTACCATATAGGACATGATGCTTAGTGTGGATAATTAAGATTACATCACATATGCATAAACACTGCATAGTAGATTACTGGACTAAGCTTGACACAGGTGAAATGAAAGGAGTTGAGTATGTGCTAATTATAAGAGACAGATTTCTTCTTTTTTTTCAGGCAGATTTACTTGTAATAATCAACTATGATCTGGGACTGTACAGTAGTTCATGGGCAGTGACTCAAGTAGGATGATAGCAGAAGGACAGAAGAATAGAAATGAAGAAAGATAGTGTGATTACAGTATTTTCTAATTTGTAACTCCAAGCAGAAAAGTGGTTATACCTCTGGCAATAGTAGCACTGGAGGGATTGAAGACAGTCTGTTTTTCAAAATAAAATCTGGTATAAAGTATTTTTTATCAAATATTTATGGTGTTAAATGAATTACATCTTTTACAGTATGACTAATAGTATCTGCTAACATAATTATTTCATATATACAGAAAAAACACCAAATACAAGTGCTACCAGAATGATTGTTTAGGTTTCCAAACCTTTGGTAGCGTGGCACAGACAATTACTATATTCAGCCTGTCCAGACTAATGGGAAGTATTTGACCCCATGTATATCAAGGTCAAAAGGGTTATAGGTTACGTACACTGTTAAGTACTGATAAGTGTTTGTTCTTATAAATCTGGTATACAGTACTGTATTTATATAAAAAAAAACACTTTTAATATTTCCTCTGAATATTCAACAGTAAATTTACTAGCAGCTTGCAATAATAAACATGTCAGAGAAAGGTTTCTAAAAAGTAATGTGCTTCAGCAAAGTATGAATAGTGAATGTAATACCAGGGACAAAGTTTACTTGAAGTCAAAATCACTATTGCTTCCTGATGACCATATGAAAGTTAGCCCAGAACTGGACTCTCTTGTATCTAGTCAGATCTATGGTACAATAAATCAAAGGTTTTAATGACTCACTTCCTGGAAGCTAACAGATTTATGAGTCAAAATATTAAAAAATATCAATAATAAAATTTAAAACCAGCATAATAACTGGGGCCTGATACCTTACCTGTCCAAAGTGGCAAGGAAGGTTTTTCTTCTCCACTAAGGCACTCTAAGCGAACACCTGAAAAGAAAATGAATACAGGAAATTCTCTAAATAACAAGGCCATTAGTACTTTTAGCTGAAAATGCCAAGTCATAATTCTCTCTATTATCAGAAAAGTAATCAACAGTTAATCATTTGACTGGATAAGTTATATAAACACAGTTTCTAGAACTGCATATTATGCATAACGATTGAAAAATTTTACATCAAGTTTAATAGGGAATTTTACTATACTCAATTGCCAGGTAAGATTCTCTTTATGCTAGTCTTTTACAGTTTAACACAGCACAAGATTCATATATTTCAAAATGAGAAATATATTGCTACCAGGATCACAATTTACAATTAAATTTCAGTATGCTTCGATGACATCAAGCTAAATCTAAACAACTAGGCTAACTACAATACCTTGAACAAATTCTTATAAGCCCTGGAGCAATTCCAATGGAGGCCAGATTGGAGTTTACTAACTTGGGTTTATTATTTTTCTGAGACTTCTCAAATACAATTCTTTTTCTCGAATGACCAGATGAAGAGCAACCTTTTTTGGAAATTATTGCATAATTCTTTTCTATTTGGTGCAGGTTGTAGACTAAGTTGGTGGTGGGTAACCTGCTCAAGGAATTGGATTCTTTTTCTTAGGATTTGGGCTCAATATTTTAGGCCTATTTGCACAGAAACTGGTTGCTGATGCTGCTGCTGCTGCTGCTATTTTGTTATTGCTGTTAATGTTAATTGTAAATCTGCTGCTTAGGTTTTTGCTGTTTTTAGCTTCTTCAAACAACTGTCAGGATGAATGATTCTTTTTCTGAGGTCACTTGGGATTAATTTTTAGGCCTACCACCACCACTAGAACACCCGCCTCCTCCAGTCCCACTACCATTTCCAGATGTTTCTCCAGCACCACAACCACCACTAACACTTCCTCCAGCTGCAAAACCACTGAAAGCCCCACTAACTCCATTACCACTTCTACCAACATCAGTGATTATTGGAAGAGACAAAAGGTCAATCACTTCTTGGAGTTCTTCATTACTAACAAATGATGGTTGCCTACTGGGATCTGGAAATGAAATATATCTCTTAGCAACACTAATAAAGGACTCATATAAGAATGCTATTTGAGTACTGCACAGTGTAAAAATTTATCTACATATTATAGGGAAATATTTGAACTAGAGTTACTTATCTTGTGGAAAAGCCACTCAAATTTTATATAATAAAAACAGAACAATGAAACTTTCTTTTAAATGCTTTCATAAATACACACACAAATTTACTGACTTCCTATAATTAGTGAAGATTACCTTTGGTGTAATCCACCCCAAAGGAAAATTTTACATCATGGCTAACCTCAACTGAAATATTTCAGCATTACAATGCAACTCACTTTCTCTGCAATAGTATACAATTTATCAATCCCTTGACCATCTCATTCACTAATTCGCAACTCAACATCATTTATTTATAATCTTAAAATAACCTCTTTATAGTATGCTCCATCAAATATATATAGTCCTTTTATATATTACATCTTTTCTTTATTATTTATAGATTCCTCTAAAAAAAAATAGTCTTTTAATATCAATATATCAAAATATCCCTCTCATTATGTTTATGTGATCAAAATATCCCCAATCTAAATTATATTATATATGATACCAGATATGGACTGGAAGGGCATTATATATGATGTGCTCCATAAGCTAAAATATATATAGGCCTCAGGGCGATTATAAATATTCATTAGCACATATAAGTTCTTCTTCAAAGCTTGGTAATATATTGTTATATGATATTATATATCGGATTATTTGCCATTTTTGATATATTTTTATGGGGTATATGTGTCGTTATACACTAGAATGTATTAAGATTGAATATGTATTGTATGTATATAATATATGTATATATATGTATTATTCACGTTAATATATATATGAATAAATGATATATATCAAATATTTAATTGATTTGAAAAAATTTGCCTTGCAGCATCCATTGATGTCTCATTCCAGTTACGTGGATATATATTTGTATATATATAATTTGATATAAGGAATTAAACTAGAATTTGCTCCCCCTCCTTTGTTGTAATTGATTTGTTCATTTTACTGCCAGCCGGATCATCTTCAGACCATCTGATCTATCAACTTAAAATCTCATTTAAAAGATTAAAGCTCCATTTTTGATAAGATCTTTCCGTTCGAGGCAAAGTAATCTGGCTTGGGCGTTTCTCGTTAGTCCATCACTCTTCTTGTAAGTTGCAACCTCTTTTCAAAGCACGCTGTGATGGACGCCATTAATAATCCCATCAGGAGGGATAAAGCCGCTTTTTCCGTATTTTCACTTTTATCCGCGGGCTGGAAGATATTGCATATTTCCGTTGATTTGTTCAACAAATTTATGCATATAACGTTAAACTAACCACGTGGCCCTTTCAAAGTAAATTAACTCCTAATACGTTGACATATTCCTCTTCTCTCTCTCCGTCTCTCTCTCTCTCTCTTTCGAGTGGGCATATAATCATTACAAATTTCTGGAAGCCTTATTTCTGGTACGATGAAATACCCGTCTTAAATCTTGATACACTGAAGACCTTCTAAGACGCCTCGGAAAATCTGCATCAATAGTAAAGTACTTGGTGAAATTTTTGATTTCATTTTACACTTTAGTTTTGCTTATTTTAAAGACAATTCAGAAATCTCCTTATTCAAATGTCAATGTTTTGCATGTCGGCAGTATTAACTTAGTTTGTTCTGTTTAGCACCCTCTCTGTGTCAGTTCATTTTATCTTTTGTCATTTTCATTACTGATGTATTCTCCATCTTCTATCATTTCAGAGGTTCCCATTTTCGGCTTAAGCTTCTCGGACTGTTTCATCTCATAGACACTAAATTCCCATTTCAAATCATACATATTTTGCCCACTCTTTCCCTTTGTTATGTCATTTATGTAAATACACTACTTTACATGTGCATACATGTTTACATACATACATACATACATAACATAGATACATATGCATCTTTATATTCTCCTTTGTTTATCCTCTTTTCCTGCTCAATGAAAACTGAAGTCAGTCACAAGGAAATCACCTTAAAATGTTTTTTCTCAGTCATATTTCAAACTAAAACCACGGAAAACGTTAAAAATGCCTTGACCAAAAGCCCATGATTTTATTTGCATTGCAGTTCCAAATAGTGTTTGCTTTTAAATGCATTTGCAACTTGCCAGATCATTATTAGCAAGCTAAGCTGGGTACGAGACAATTACAGACCTTTTGTATAAAAACCAGCACATAGATATAGAAAATTCCGTATATGTATATGTGTTACTCTTAGCAAAACCTTTTTACAATCGTATATTCCTAGGAATTATAAATAGGGACATGTAATCACTGATAAAGTCTCAGTATTAGATTCGTTAATGCATGCCTTTCATGATAAATAATTGCCAATAACCAGGAAGAACCATTCTTTATTACAAGGAATCGTGCCGAAATTCTCATCATCAGGTTAAAAACCGCCATAGGATTTGAATCAATAAAAAATTACAATAAAATTAATTGTGATAAATTTTATCTTCATTTCCGAATTAGCGAACTGTTATATAAAATAAAATTCCCGGTACAAACGAAAGAATCGACTTAAAATAACAGAAAATTAAAACTCAAGTAGTAAAAATTCCGAGTTAAAACTTAGTGAAAGCGAAATTTAAACTCCACTCACAAAGTAAAATGTTAACGTTGTAATTAATCCTCTCAGACGACTGGGCGGGGAGATAGCTAGTTGAATCCCAGACGGTCTTGTTCAATATCAGGTTCATTCTTTTTAATAGTCAGAACTCTAAAAATAGGTCAGTCTGTTTGCCAAAAAGACAGTACCCCAAAAATCAGGTCCAGTGTGGCATTTTTTTCCCCACTCATTTCTGGCTTTGGTTTTCCCGTTAGGAAACCTAAGTCTAATAGACGACCTCTGTGTTCCAAAATTCTGTGTGAGCCAGCGGGAATTCTACGTCGTATCGCAGACCACACTTGAACAAGTGAACAATTCCTCCAAAATTCCAGAGTGAAGCTTCTCTCTCAAGTGATCTTATTGTAAAGATTACAGAAAACAAACCAGAGTGATTTGAGAAACAATTCTCCAAGTATTTCTTGTCTCAGGACCTAAAATTCTATGACACAGGTAAGGCAAATTTCTCAAATTCAGTCCTCTTTACTCCTAGTACTGTACACCGGTCTGGGACAAAACTTTCTCAAAAAATTTTCAGAACTTTGTAAACTCCTAAAATTCTAGTTTTCAGAAAAGAGATAATTCTCAAATTCATATCCTCATGAAACTCCTTAAAATCACAACAAACATTGTGGCGGATTAATCAAGATTGCGTATTGAGTTCATCTTATACAACTTTGGCGAAAAACTGAGTCCAATCCCAAGCCAGTAAGTTCTCGTGCCTATAAACAGGGTCTCAAATTTGCCACTATTTCTGTATAGACTCTAAAAATGACAAATTATCCTGTTTCCGTCACAAGCGAATTTCTCATTCCTTAAAATATTCAAAAAACAAAATCAAGTCCTAATTCCTTAAACACAAAGGAAGTATCATCTACATACCTACAGTCTAAGCCAAAAGGTTTAAAGCACTAGGGACATGACATCCAAATCTTTCACAATAACCCGAACTGCTCCTTAATTTTGGCAGTCAACCCTTACTTCACTTCTTTCCGTAATTGCAAACGTTAAATTTAATTCGCCAAAAAGGGTGACAATCAGTTAAATAAAGACAGATCCAATTTTAACAAAAAGTCTTCTCAGACATATCATATACCCATTATTTTCAAGATGGCTAATACCAGAGCCCAACAAAACGAGGATTTCAAATTCTACATGTCCTGGAAGGTTAGATGGGACTATCATCAAAGATCTGAGAGCAATACAAAATTTAAGAACGCAATGGACGATGCCAAGGCGGAGAGACAACGAAATTGAGAGAAGACAGGAGAAGGATAAAGAACGCTGAGAGAGAGGAGGAAGAGCGTGCAAGAACAACGGAAAAAGAACGTGGCAGAGAGGAGAGAGAACGTGAAGAGAGAGAGAACTGCCTAAGGCTACAGGTGCTAGAACGACACCACGCCCTATTATTTCCTCAATGAGTGCCCTCAGCCAAACTCTGTCGTTCATGCCAAAATGGACCAGTCCCAACCCTCTAAGTATGGGTGAAAGGGGCCGAACGAATCTGAGTCTTCGATCTCTCCCCGCGAACTCTCCCTTTCAATTCTCACTAAATTCCTAATGGCTAGTTCAGTAAAGGCCCTCTTTTCACCAATACGCCCTTCCTGAAGCGACCGAAACTGGAAATATATCGCCAACCATTACGAAGGGTTTGGATTAATAAAATGGAGGACGTTGAAAAATTATTACAGAGAAGCAGGCCAGACTTGGTCCGATTTACCATTCGATGCGTAAATTATTAATCAAATAATGGCTCGATTCCATGGACCTGTAACACCGCCGAGGTACTCGAGCAGTTTTAAAGGATTTGGATTTCCTGCGCTTGCCTCCTGCCCTCAGCCACTCATATAGTGGAAAAAGCCCCAGCAACACTCACCAGCAAGTTGCCGAATAGCAATATCTGGGAAAACCCACCACCCTCAGAAGGATCCATGGGGCGGAAGATAAGTTGTCCCCTTTAGAGAACAAATTCCCCTAAAATGCAGAAATTCGGGCAAGCCCCTTAACTTGCCACTATTGCAAGAAAACGGGCACTCCCTCCCGAACAGTGCCGGAACAAGAAACCGGCTCAATCTCCCCGAAAACCGACCAATAACTCGCCTGCCCTCACAGGGCAGCGAAAGACTTTAGCCAGACCTTTGCACGGCGTGCAAGGTCTATGGTCATTCTCAAGATGGGCAAATGCCCACCTAATAAAGTAAATACTCCACCGCCGCCTTGGTCCGTCTAGATCCCACAGTCATTAGGCCCTCCCGCCGGTGGGCCGTATCGTGGCCCTCCATCGCAGGTAGCCAGCCAGCGCGAGTCACTGCATTCGAGACTCAGGCGCACCAATCTCCTCATCCGAAGGACAGAGTTCCCACGGAGCTATCACACAGACGGCAAAACTCGTCACGATCGAGGGAATAAATCAATTTAAAATGATACTCCCCTACGGTCAATTGAGAGTCACAAGACCTCACCAATCCAAAATTTGCAATCTTGCAGTAGCAAAGCCATCTCCGGAGGCTATGACGTCATCCTGGGACAGGACTTTCAGTCCCCACCAGAAATCACGACAATCTAGGGGTCCACATTCCCGAATCATTCCGCAAGGGCGCGAGTGGCCTCCCCCTTCTCCCTCAGCCAAGACTGGCGCCTGGGTACCAGAAGGGACGCGCAGTCCCCACCAATTCCACCTGAGTACGATGTACAGTGGCCCCTCGATCGGTTCCCCGATCCAGATTTCAGTGCCCGGCCCTGCCTCCGGTGCCAGTGCCAGGCCCCCAATCAAATCTCCCTTCAGGAGATGCCCAAATTCCTGCGAAACCACTTGCATGCCCCAGCAGGGCCAAGTCATTCCGTCCTGACCGACGAGCCCAGAAACCTCTGATAGCGCCTGACTCTGCCCTGTTGCACCAGAGCGCTCGCGTCTCCATTCACGGGATCCAACTCAGGACCCCCTCTTTCCCGCCTGGCACCGCTACCAGCTGTCGGTCAGAGAGACGGTTCCTCCCGACCACCGCGAAGCTCACCTGCAGGTGCGCCCTGCGCAACCACGTTGCCTGAGCTGGTCAACGCTACCTGCGCAGCCGCTCACGCCACCCCGACCGCCTCTCTGCCCTCAGCCGTATATATAATTGCAAGTCAGGATTCTGCCATATCTCACTTCTGGCCGATGAACTATATATATACCGCGACGGATCATGGTAGAACCCGCACGAACACTCCCCCGTCGCTGTCGCATCAGCAGGCCCAGGTGGTACTCCGTGCGACGCTCTCGGTCGACCATGCCTCCGCTTAAAAATCCCGGCCGAAACGACTGTCCCATTAAGAAAGATCTTTCATGAGGCAAAAGTAATACGGGCGTGGACATTCTCAGGTAATTTACAAAGAGCTCTGAGAAAAGCATCTGTGATGGCACCCCCCCTGCCCCATAGGAGGATAAAGGCAAAAAAAAGAAGGTCTTGGCACCTAATCTGGAAGGGGATGTCAGGCCCTCCTCTATCTTCTTCCGTTCCTCAGGAACTGCTATCTCTACCATCCTCACTAATCTTCCCTTAAATTATCCCTCTACAAGAGGCAATTAAATACAGGATACCATTCCCCCACACAATGTATAAATCATTAAGAATAACAGAGTGAGAAGTGGCACGCCCTTGCGCCCATACCTGGCACCGGGCGTGCGTGTCAACCCCTCCTGAAGGAGTCATGCCCTTCGGGTGCACTTTCCTCGCCCTGGGACTGATGATAGTCCGGGCCGAATTTATAGGCAAAGGACGATAGAATTCCCCGCCTAACACAATAAAACCACTCACTCTTTTTTTCCCTTAGCTCTTCTGCCAATATCATTTACTTTCTTTTAGTCATTTAGTTATCTTTATTTTTAATGAATGTGAGTCATAAACTCTTGCCCTTGTGATTTAAATGCCCCTTTCGTAGCTCTGAGAGACGTGTCCGCCTTTCATATGCGGTCAAGTTTCATTAACGTCTTGGTAATTTTCCTTTTGTTTATTATTATCCCTTTTCCCCCTTCCATTCCTTCCAAGATCGCTGTTTGTCCTACCCCATCTTTTGTCTGCTCGCCCGTCACCCAACGCATTGAGTAGGCAGTGGACGATAAAATTAAGCGTATTTAAGGTTAAGCGAATTAAAACCTCGCGAATACTCGCCACACGACTGTCAAATTCCAAAATCATCCGTCAGTCACGTTGAGCGATAGCTGAGCCAAATGCATTTCGCGAAGATAAATTATCAATGCGAATATGTATAGTCATTGAGTATCGCGTAAAAGGAGTGTCATTTACAAAAATAAACGCTGTTTTTCATTTACACAGCCTCTTCAAGGCCAGATTGTACTAACCATGCATTTATCTAAAATTAAGTAACCGTGTATTTTAATTCTTGAACAATAACCATTTCTTTTCATTTGTTGGCCATAGCCTCATATGTGGTCCTATAATCTTAATTAATTCACAATTGTTCGAGTCACATTATAGTTACCAGTGGTAACCAAATCTAAAGTAATTATTCTTTTGCAAGTGTTTAAATCACTTTGCGTTCTGTTAACGAAAATTGTCCCAATGTGTTATTAAAAGTAACCAAGCTTCATAAAACCCTTAGGAGTAAAGTTCATTGCAAGGCAGAATGTGAGTAACAAAAGCATTTACGCTCATTCTTGAATATGATGTACACACCCCGGAGTGTATGTACATCATCTTGTATGGGGAGGTATTATGATTAGCAAGACTTCGCTAGCAAATTACCTCCCCCTCCTTTGTTGTTGTTGTTGTGTTCATTTACTGCCAGCCGTGATCGATAGACCATCTGTCTATCGACTTAAAAACAAGTTTAAAAGA
>NC_089791.1:39262382-39354882 GCF_040412425.1 Macrobrachium rosenbergii
AAGAAAATTAGAGAAAGGTCTCTCTATTTTCTGGTTTAACCCAACTACTTAATCCGTTTGCAGACCTCGTCAGAAGCAGGGGATGGGGAGCGACGCTAGTAAAAGAAATTTCAGGTTTGTGGAATGCGACAGAAAAAGAATGGCACATCAACAAGAAGGAGTTGAAAGCAATCCACCTGAGTCTCGCATGACACTTCCTACCATTCGTGACAGGGACAAATGAGTTCTGTTCATTCAGACAGCACCACAGCTGTCTTACATAAAAAAACAGGGGGCACTCCATTCTACTCCTCAGCGAGGTAGCAAGAGACCTCCTTTTGTGGGCAGAGAAGCACAAGATTCTGCTCCTAACGAGATTCATTCAGGAGCCTCAACGTGAGAGTGAGCGGACTGAGCAGAAGCACGAGGTTCTGTCCACAGAGTGGATTTTGCATCAAGAAGTGTGCAAGTCGCTGTGGAGACTTCAACTCTCTGCAGACCTGTTCGCACGAATGCAACAGGCTCCCAATCTTCTGCTCTCCTGTCCCGGGACTACAGCTTCAGACGATGAATGCTACTGAATTGGTCTGTCTGGACCTTTACGCCTTCCCGCTGCTCAAGATGTTAGGTGCGGTGTTGAGGAAATTTCAGCACCACTCCAACACCAGGATGACGCTGATAGCCCTCTTTCGCTCTCCAGGATTGGTTCCCAGTTCTCATGGATCTCTTGACGACTCCTGAGGAGCCTTCCCAAACAGAGTAGATTTACTCAGACAGCCCCACTTCAGGAGATTTCACGGAAACCTGTCAAGTCTGGTTAACTGGCGCTAGACCATCGAACGCCACCGTGAATAAAGGATTTTCGGAAGAAAGCGCCAATCCATCGCTAGAGCTACAGAAGACCATCTTTCGATCATGTACAGGAGTCCAAGTGGAATATGTTTCGTTCATGGCGCAAAGATCATGACATTTCCTCTTCCAGAACCTCGTGACGATTATGGATTTTCTTTGTTCCTCGGGAATAAGAACCTTTCTGTATCCACACTTAAAGGTTATCGAGCATGCTGGCTACTGTTTTTCGTCACAGAGGTTTGATATCTCTAATAACCAAGATATAACGGACCTTATTAAATCCTTCGGTACATATATATATATATATATATATATATATATATATATATATATTATATTATATATATATATATATATATATATATATATACATATATATATATATATATATATATATATATATATATATATATATATATATATATATATATATATATATATATATATATATATATATATATACATATATATATATATATACACAATTCATAACAATTTAAAAAACCATACTCTAATGGTTGGTAATGCTGTGCAGGCCTAAAGAAGTGATGGTAACACTACTTACAGACATAAACAGTCAGAGGAAGGATTTTGAGGGGGTGGGAGGCTGCGGAAAGTGTTGGGAAGGGGGGAGCAGTTGGCAACACTGCCCAGGGAGAGGTGTTAGTAACAATGCTCACAGGAATAATCATGCAGAATAAGGGTTATGGAGGGAGGGGGGAAGTGATGAGGAAGTTTCCTGAAGGGGGAGGGTGGCAGAGGAAGGAGTCTTCTAGGTGGGGATGGGGTGGGAAAGCCATGCAGGATGGGGGGGACAGAAGTAGGCAGGCATTTAATCTCTCGAGAGCTTTTACTTTGATTTATGTTTTTCATGTTCATGTTTTTTCACATTTTCTTAAAGATATTACTGTAATTTGTAATACTCATGCACAATGGAAAAGAGAAAGAGAGAGAGAGAGAGAGAGAGAGAGAAGATCAGTTACCATACTAAGAAACTCCCCTACATACAGCCTGTAACAAACACACACACACACACACACACCTACCTTCCCTTTCTCCCTTATTTCTCATTTCTTATTTCTTGGTGTTTGTCATACAGTCATTTTGTCTGCATATGATAGAGAGAGAGAGAGAGAGAGAGAGAGAGAGAGAGAGAGAGAGAGAGAGAGAGAGAGAGAGAGAGAGAGAGAGAGAGAGAGAGAGAGAGAGCTTGAAACCATGAAGTCACTTGCCACATCATCTTACATCATCAGTTCAATAGCATTTGATAGGTGTGTGGGTGGGCAAGCGCCCATGCTTTTAGTAAGCTTTCCTGCTATTGGCAGAAATGCATGTCATTACACATCACTGTGACTTTGCTTTTTAATGGCTGATAAACATATGCATCAAAAATATATCTTTCTGCAATTGGCTATACTGTATCCAGAAAGTATCAGTGCACTCGGTAACAAAAAGCATTTTCCTTCTCTGTCCATTTGTGAGTCCTCACTCCCTTTTTTTATTGGTTCACGAGTGTTTGCTGTATGCAATGCTTTTGGAGCAACATGAGGCCTTTGTTGCAGTGCCTCCAGCATTGCAGTGTTGTTACTTTTCTGTTATGCTGTGCATTATTTGTATACACCAACTTATCCTAAGAGGACAAAGAAGGTGTTGACCTTTCAAGAAAAGTCTGAAATCACAGTGAGAATCGAGATAGACTGATCTATGGTATGTATCACAGAGGAGTATGGGATTGCCTAATCAACCCTTCAGGATATCAAAAATGCCAGGGACAGGCTGAAGAAATATGCAACGGACATTGGGAAGAAGGCTTCCATGAGTCAGGTTCCCAAGGTCATAGCAAAAGGTTGTCATGAGGACACTGAACAGTCATTTGATCTTGTTCCATCAGCAAAGAATGCCTGGTGTGCACTCTTACAGTCTGAGTTGAAGGCTGCAGCTATGAAGCTCACAGGTCCGTATGGGGTTGCAGACTTTAAGCACCTGAAGGCTGGCTGTATCAGTTCAAGATTCAACATGGTGAAGCTTTGGATGCTTCTGAGGAGGGAATAGGCAAATTTTTATGAAAATCTACAATGCTGATGAAACGGTATATTCTATCACTCCTCACCCATTAATACCTGGCTGACAAGAAAGAAAAGAATTTACCTGGTCAAAAACTTTCCAAGTATTATGTCTGCTTCGTTACATTCAAACACTTCTGTTAGCCATTGTTGCCAACCTCCCTCCTACAGGGGCCTGAGAGCTCAAATCATTACTTCTTAGCAATAGCTGGATTTTTTCAAGGAAGTATGACATCCTTTTTGGATGCCTGAAAGGGTTGGTGTGAAGGAATGGAAGCCTTACTTCCTGGTCTAAACAAATTCTTAAGGCCTTGAGCTGAGAGAAGGTTCTGCTGAGGATGCTTATGCCTAAATATCTGAGAGCTACATAGCAAATACCAGATTTCCTATTTCTCTTCCTGCGCAATATTGCCTTGGCTTTCTGAGCTGCAGAAACCAAAGGGGTGAGGACTGCAAGAACTGAGCTCATTGACTCCATAGTAAATGAAGTATGATGAATGAAGAGGTCCAATCTGGAGATGTCCAAGATCGGTCTCCATCCTCCTAAGGCCTTTGATACAAGAAAAAAAAAAATTGTAAAACCCCATAAGGACCCGAGACCATTTCAACCAAGCCTTTCATTGTCAGAGAGTTCGGTTCTTGCTGTAGGATCTGGAGCATCTCCTCATTGTAAAGATAAGAGGGTAAATATACAAGAGCAGCAGCTAGAAGAGGCTGGGACATAAAAGGAAGTTTGTAACCTTCTCTCAACACCCTCACCACCCAGAGATCCACCTCCAGACCCTGCCAGACCGAATAAAAGAGGGTCAACCTCCCTCCTACAGTAGCCTGAGAGCTCAAATCCTTACTTCTTAGCAATAGCTGGATTTTTTTCAAGAATATTCAACATCCTCTTTGGATGCCTAAAAGGGCTGGCTTGAAGGAGTGGAAGCCTTACTTGCCCAGTCTAAACAAATTCTT
The DNA here is from genome assembly GCF_040412425.1 of Macrobrachium rosenbergii. NCBI lineage: Eukaryota > Metazoa > Arthropoda > Malacostraca > Decapoda > Palaemonidae > Macrobrachium > Macrobrachium rosenbergii. The sequence continues at coordinate 39,266,237 of NC_089791.1, forward strand.
AAGGCCTTGAGCTGTGAGAACAGAAGGTTGCTGCTGAGACTGCTTATGCCTAAACATCAGAGAGCAACACAGCAAAGACCTGATTTCTTATTTCTCTTCTTGCACAATACTGCCTTGGCCTTTTGAGCTGCAGAAACCAAAGGGGTGACAAAGGGGCAAAGTTGTTCCCACCACTTTGCTATGGAATAGGTGAAAGAGTGAATAGACTCTCAGAGCATAAGCCTTGTCTATGCACCCCAAAAAGTCACTAAGCTGGTACCCTGCTGAGCAAGTGGCTACTTACAAACCTTCCAGCCAATAGCATGTCATCATGGAGAGAGAGGGTGAACTGATATTATGTTTACATTGGTAAAACCAATTACAAATGTCAGGATGATCAGGTTTTTTTATACAGTACATACTACAATGATAACAGATCAATATAATAATACCTGTACAGTATAAATGGCATCTATAAGTGAAATAACATTTATTGATATTTTGCTGGCTTTTTCATTAAAGGATATGTATAGTATACAGAGAGAGAGAGAGAGAGAGAGAGAGAGAGAGAGAGAGAGAGAGAGAGAGAGAGAGAGAGAGAGAGAGAGAGAGAGAGGGGGGGGGGGGATTGAATTGAGGTATGTTTACATTGGTAAGCTGTTTTGTGATTTTGAGGGATTTTACTTTAACATTTTATTGATATTTTGCAGTGCTTACATTAATAATAATATTTGAAAATTAGTAAATCTTTTTTTTATCATGAAACATGTATGTAGTCACGAAAATAAAATGAAAATACAGTAATTAGTTAATATCGCTCTACAAAAAAAAACCATGAATTAGTGATTTTTCTGCGATACATGGAGATACATTCCACAGAAAAACCATGACTAAGTGAAACCACAAATGCTGAACCGTGATCTAGCAGGGGTCCACTGTAGATGGAAATCTCAAAGATGGAGATGGTTTGTGTATGGGCCAAGGCAGGAAGGGAAGCAGCCATAAATGTACATTAGTAGGTATGACACAGAACAGTGGGAAAGCCCCAGAAAATTAAGGAAGGAGGGCATAATCAGTACCCACACCAGATGGGAATTCAGGTAGAAAGTGCACACAACAGAAGATAACTGTGAGACCTCATATCACATTTACATAAGATAAAGTTTGGCCTAAAAGAGAAATTAGTAATTACACCTTCAAAATTTCTTTTTTTCTATGTACAGTAGTATGAAAGATTTTTAGACATCACAATAGCTCAGAAACCATAACAATAACATATATACAATGCCTTCCTTCAGCTGAAAAAAGGATAATATACTAATAAATGATAGTTTTATTGCTTGTTAGCTAAAGGAGCATACCATGTACTCCCCTTCCATATTAATGGACATCCAAATACTTAATTCCAAGAGCAAATACTCTTCACACGATGTAAGGCAGCATTATCAAAGAATGAATCCCTCTGGACTTTCAGAGTACATAAATACATGGATAAAGAAAAGATAACTGTCAAATCAGTCTCAAGAAAAAACATGCAACAGATTTTATATAATGTTCCTAAAGTATACAAGAACAGCAAGTATGCACAGGCTCCCTTTGTTTATTTTGAGGGGTCAAGGTGTTACAAGGGTTCCTGAGCTCTAAACATGTTCCTGACCCAATGTTAACAACCATAATTAATTTAAGATGTCAGGTAAGCCTCATCTCTACAACCACTCAACATCTGTGAACTTTTTGTCTTGCCACCACAGATATGGAAAAGCATTACCATCAAATGCATAACAGTCATCACCTCCCAAAACATTCCTTTTATCTGATATGCAAAATAAAGTATATTTTTCTCACAATACATACTGCTTCTAACACCCAGGTAGTTGCATAAAATGCCTATTTCCTTAAGCCCAGTTAGGTTGACAAAACCTGCTGTAAGAAAAAATTTTAAATGCATTTTTTAACCAATCTCAGACATTAAAAACACTTTAAATGCTGTGCAGCATACAAATGACTGTTTTTTAGGCACTTTTAACAGACTAAATCGTAGAATATATTTATGCAAAGCTGAAAAACCAAAACTTGAAAAACGTTTCAGCAATGTGTCACCAGCCTAAAAAAAATAAAAAAAACCTCTTTAGCTGCATCTTCACATACATTAATCAATATGGCAAAAGTTTTGGTATGCTGATAATCATCAATAAAAAAAATTCTCTTACTGATTTTAAACAAGAGGGCGAATTAAAAGATGAAAGATATCAAATAACAGTGCAGACACCACTTTTGTGTGTTGATAACTAATCTCACCTAACATTGCAGTTTTGGGTGGTAAGTTAAGATATTAATATACCATATGGACCTTTCCCTCTAGACAGGAATCCAAGAATAAAAAATAGAGAATTTGACAGATTATACACAAAATGAAGATGTCACATTTGTAGAAGAATGAATATGACAGCATAAATAGTAGGCAGTCAACTGTAAAAGTTTCATGCTCACTTGCATGAAAGTTCTAGCCTTTTAGCTCATGGAAATAAACAATAATAAAAAGTTAGCAAAAATGAAAAAGATGTAATCATACGATGGATTAAATGAAAAGATATACAGCAAAGCTCAGCAGGGTGTCCTGAAATTCAGAATGCAAAAGATACCAGTTCAATGTTGTCAGTGACAAACACTAGCAGAAAAGGAAAGTGCTCACAACTACTAACCACCACCTTCACATCTGTTCTACTTGATAAAAAATAAAAAAAAATCCTACTAACTTAGTAGTTAACAATAAGTTATTCAGTTAAAAATGCCATATAACTTACTGTAAAAAGCAAGTAAAACAAGGCACTGTATTTGTGTAAGAATTCACATATTCTTTAGAGAGTATTCTAATTAAGCATAAAGAAAAGCTGAACACTATCCTGATCTATATTTATCGCTATAAAAGGTAAGCCTGTACAAACCTGGAGTCACAGAACGGCTGTGACTAGGACTTCTAGTCACGCTGCTGTCTCTTGATGGCACATGAAGACCACCTCTTGAACCCCATGATGCCGCACTGCTACCCATGGTACCATTCCAGTCCCCTTGTAATCCGCAACCATAGAAGTCAGTGTCGCTCTCACTCTGTGTGTTTACGTCGTGTTCACTTGCTTCTGGCACTGACCACCGCCTATTTGCAATAAGAGTAAATGGTCCCAAGCTAGAATTTCTTTCCCATCCATCAGTACTTGGCCCTCCCATAGACCAACGTCGTGATAATGCATCATTAGGCCAACCTGAAGAGCTACCATTCATATAAGGAAAGAGTCCATAACATGAGCCTGGAGATAAGGTATTTACACTTAGACTGAGACTAGAGCCATAATTTGAGTTGGAGCTGTAACTTGTGCTGCTTGGGCACCCCGTCACACCACTGCTTGAGTTGGACCAGCCAGGAGCAGATGAAGTGTGTCGGGAATGACCACCCGAGGGGTGACGACTTCGTGCTTTTTCTTCTTTCCCTGGGCTCTCTAAGAGGGGAACTGATTGCACATTTTTCATACTGCCTGCTGTAATCTGTTGCTGCTGTTGCTGTCCAGGTACCCATGGTTGCTGACCTGACTGTGGATACTGACTGTTTCCCTGAGACAGGTCTGTGGGATGTGCAGGCACCCCTGAATTTGTAGATTTATTAAGCAACATACCAGCCTGTGACTGTGATGACCCACACTGGCTCTCATCTCTAAGATTTTGCAATATTCCAGTAAATCTCTCAATGACTACTGCTGAAAATTGATATTGCAAGCCCAAAAATGCAGACAACATTGCTTGAGTTACCTGGAAAACAAGAATAACATGATCATTTCACTGGCATTTTTACTGCTATACAATTATAAAAGCGTACTCTTGCCAAATAAAAAACACAAAAATCTAACATAAAAAACATTAAAAAAAATATTACCAGCTTTGTTTGTGTCAAGGAGCAGTGTATTGCTGACACAAAATTATAATTACCGTATTTGCCGGCGTATTAGACACACTTTTTCTTATTTGTAAATGCATAAAAAAAATTGCCTTGCGTCCAATACGGCCATATTATGGATGGGAGACCAAGCCCCGTAGCGTAGGCTAGACTAGGCCTAGCCTACAGCGAGCATAATGGGTAGGCCCAAAAATTGTTAATAACAAAGCATTGAAAAACAAGCCTAATTATTACAGTAAATTGTGTTACTAAAAATAAAATGTTGAAAAGCCGAATTATCAGTCTATTATAAAAAATTAAAAAAAAATTGCTTATGATACGATGAAAAATTGCTTATGATACGTCCGCAGTTAGCCTATAGGGGAAGCTCATATCATCTCACTGTACCTCCTTCCCAAGTAGACATAACCCACATCTGATGTCTTACATTATATAAGGACTGTTTTACCTTTGGAAAACATTTATTTAGAAACATTTATTTATTCTCTAGATAAGAAAAAAACATTCATACGCCTGTCAGCCATTTGCAATGAGTGGATGTAAACAAAATCATAGCACCACCCTGGTGGCCTGTTGGGTAACACATATATAAACAACTATGCAGCTGACCTGAGAGGAGGTAAGAGTTTGGGTATGGTTTCCCATAAAGTAACGTTGTTTATTTATGGTAAATTCCATATAGAGTTCAAACCCATGGCTGAAAAACAAAAAAGGCACTGTTATAACATCAAATTTAAACTAAAATCATACATTTTTCTGTACAAAATCACTTTAAAACATCATTCAATAAATGTATGATGAAACATACTAAAATTGTTTTTTCCAAAAATATCCTTGTAAAATGGGAGTGCATCTTATGCGAGGGTGTCTTATACATCGGCAAATACAGTATACCTTATAACTGGAGGCTAATTATCAAAAAGAAGGGTATTACAGATCTAAAACAAGAATCTAGAGACTCAGCCAAGACTCCTGATATTATTAAAAAAAACTCCCAGTACCCTCACGCAGTGCAAGATACCTACATTCACTCTGAATCATAAAGCTGAGACCTGAATTTCAATCCTAGTGCTGCTAAGATTCTGTACAATGGACACAGGTTCAAATATATGGGCGTAAATTTTTAATACTAAATAAACAAAAAGAACCCTGGGAAATTATTACCATTTGCATTATTTGGCAAATTAAAGAGGAACAAGAGACTGGTTCTCCTAAAAGCAGACCAATACATTATAACACAAATCCACAGCTTCTAGAGATTCCAAGTGTGATATTTTAATAATAAAATAAGGTTTGTTCATACTTACCTGGCAGATATATATATAGCTGTATTTCTCCGAAATCCGACAGAATTTCAAAACTCACGGCACGAGTGTGGCCAGGTGGATTAGTACTCATTCCCGCACGCTGGGAGGCGGGAATCGAACATTCCCATTTCTATTCAGATTTTCTAGTGCCACTGTCTCAAGAGGAGGCGGGTGGGCACTAGAAATATATATATCTGCCAGTGTAAGTATGAACAAACCTTATTATTAAAAATGATATTTTAATGATAAAATAAAGTTTGTTCATACTTGCCTGGCAGATCCTCTCATAGCTGTATTCTCTGATAGTCCGACAAATTTCAAAACTTACGACACACGAGTGGGAGATCAGGTATTAGTACCCATTCCCGCCGCTGGGAGGCGGGTATCAGAACCATTCCCATTTTCTATTCAGATTTTCTAGTGCCACTGTCTCCTGAGGGGAGGTGGGAGGCACTATGAATATATATATCTGCCAGGTAAGTATGAACAAACTTTATTTTATCATTAAAATATCATTTTGTTCATGAGACTTACCTGTCAGATATATATATAGCTGAATACCACCATTGGAGGTGGGTACAGACAGAATAGGATTTTGGAAAACACACTACATTGGTGAAAGATACTTTGGTTCCTTACCTGTTAGCATAGCTGACTGAGTGATTACTGTCACTCTAGTCCGCTTCTGCTTAACTAGAGTCTCCAGCAAGGGTGTGACCTGTATAGCTGGTGAGTTCTAGATGATCTGTCAACGGGGCGTGACCACAATGTGACAAGACCATAGACCATACAATGAGGGCAAAAGAGCAAAACCAACCACCTAACCAACACCTAACTAAGTTAGGATAACGTTTAAAGCTAACGATTGGGAAGACTGCCACAGGCAGTCGACCCAACAACCATAAAAAACACTATCCAACCATTTTCTAGGATAGGATGAGTGTCATCCTGCCCCCAGGAAAGCTGAAGCAAACGTATGGTCCTGAGCGAGAAGCAGTTCTCATATGTCGTCTTCAACATCTCTCCAGGTAGTGTGAGGCGAACACAGAGTTGTTCATGAAAATGTGGCACCCAGAATGTTACTGAGTGACATATTCTTCTGAAAAGCCACTGAAGTCGCCAACTGCCCTCACCTCGTGAGCATTGACTCAGAAGTTTAAAAAATCAGTGTCTTGACAGCATGAATGGGCTTCTTTAATCCTATCCCTCAGAAAGAAAAAGCCAGAGCATTCTTTGACATAGGTAAGTCCGTTCCTTTATGGAACACCATAAACTATCTGAGGGACCTCGACTGTCCCTTCTCGTCTTGTCTAAGTAGACTTTGAGAGCCCTAACAGGGCAAAGGACTCTCTCTGGCTCTTGAATTAGGTTTCAGCCATACCCTTGATTTCAAAGCTCTTGGGCCAAGGGTTAGACGGGCTTTCATTTTTCGCTAAAAGGAAGGGCTTAAAGAACAAACTGCGTTATGCCCTTTAAAGCCTATATGTCTACTAAAGGCTTGCAGTTCACTAACCCTCTTTTGCAGTTGCCAGAGCCGTTAGAAAAATAGTCTTCCTAGTAATGTTCCTCAAGAGATGCAGAACGAAGAGGTTCAAACGAACTGGACATTAAAACCGTGAGCACAACATCCAAATTCCAAGAAGGAGTCCTTAGCCGAGGCACCTTGGAGGTTTGAAAGATCTGAATAGATCGTGAAGGTCTCTGTTGTTAGACAGATCCAAGTCTCTATGCCTGAAAAACAGATGATAGCATACTTCTATACCCCTTGATAGTCGGGACTGCAAGTTTCACATCACTCCTCAGAAATAAGAGGAAGTCTGCTATCTGGCTCACAGAGTGATGGGAAGAGGAAATGCCCTTCTTTCTACACCATCTCCTAAAGACGGTCCACTTCGATTGGTACAAATTGCTGGAAGAGAGTCTTCTGGCTCTGGCAATAGCTTTCGCCACTGGTCTAGAAAACCCTCTCGCCTGGCCAATTTTCAATAGTCTGAATGCAGTCAGACACAGAGCGGGGAGAATTTGAAGATATCTCGCGGAGGGGTTGTATGAGCAGGTCTGCTCTCATGGGCAGAGATCTCGGAAAGTCTACTAGAAGAGAATGACCTCTGAGAACCATTCCCTCAAGGCCAAAATGGGGCGATGAAATCATCCTCGTCCCTTCCGACGACGCGAAACTTTCTGATGACTTCTCCGAGATCTTGAACGGGGAAAGGCATACACGCCCATCCCCGACCAATCCCAAAGAAGAGCGTCCACTGAGAGAGCTCCTGGGTCGAGAACAGGGGAGCAGTAAAGAGGAAGTCTCTTCTGTTCTTGGAGGTTGTGAAGAGATCTACCAAGGGGCGTCCCCAAAGCTTCACAGTCCCTGACAAACCTCTTGGTGAAGGGATCCATTCCTTCGGGCAGCAGTTGTCGCGCCGACTTAGAAGATCCGCACGGGCGTTCTCGCCTGCAACAAAAACTCGTGAGGATCGTGAATATTTCGGGCCTGAGCCTCAAAGAAGGATGTCCTTTGCTAAGCGCTGAACAGGGACCGAGAATGAGTTCCCTCCCTGTTTCTTGAGGTAATGAAAGGGCCGTGGTGTTGTCCGAGTTGATCTGAACAACTCGGTTAAAACTTGGCCTCGAAGAAAAGAAGGGCTAACTGAATAGCCGCTCAATTCTTTGAGGTTTATGTGCCAGGACACCTGTTCCCTCTCCAGGTGCCTAACACTTCTTCCCTCCCCAGTGTTGCTCCCCCCCCCAACCTGATGGGACGCGTCGGAAAACAACACTAGGTCGGGTTCTGAAGTTTGAGCGAGATCCTTTCTGCCAACTTCGATGGATCGAGCCACCACTGCAGTGATTCTTTACCTTTGGCGAATTCTCAGAGAAGCTTCAATTCTCCTTGTCGTGCCAGTTCTCCAACAGGAAGAACTGAAGAGGCCTGAGATGCAGACTCCCCAGGAAACAAACTTCTCCAGTGATGAAATGGTCCCCAGCAGACTCATCCATTCCCTCACCGAGCATGTTTCTTTCCTCCAGGAAGGCTGAAACTTTTTCTAAACACTGAAGTTGTCTTTCTTGGAGACGGAAATGCTAAAAAGCCACTGAATCCATCTGAATCCCCAGATAAACGATGGACTGAGTCGGGTCAGATGGGACTTTTCGAAATTCACCAGAAGTCCCAGGGACTTCGTCAAGCTGCAGAGTCAAAGGTCGTGTGGAGATCCTCCAGACACCTTGTCATTGACGAGGCTCAATGAGCAACTCGTCCAAATAAAGAGAGACTCTTATTCCTCCAAAATGTGACGCCAACCATCTGTGTTTTCCCAGGCGGTCAACATTCCTCATTATCAGATCCCGTGAAGACCATAGGAGCTGTGCTGGTATGGCCCGGTCCAAAGCAGGCCCTGAACTGGAATACCTGTCCCCAGGACAACCTGAGATATTTCATCGATAGAGGATGAATAGGGGCGTGAAAATAATCTTGGAGATCGAAGAAACCATCCAGTCCCCTGGTCTTAGGGCTCCCATGACCGACTGGGACGTCTCCATTACTGAACTTTTCCTTCAGAACGAAATGGTTCAACTTGTTGACGTCCAGAACTGGTCTCCATCCCCCTGACTGCTTGGGACCAGAAACAGCCTGTTGTAAAAGCCCGGGATTGTAAATCCGAGACTTGCTCCACAGCTCTCTTCTCGAGCATTTGCTCGAGCAGGTCAAACAGAATCTGCTTTTCTCCTTTGATAGGATGGCAATTGACAAATCAAAAACAAAGGAGGAGGCAGACAGGGAAGGGATCTTGTATCCCTTTAATGACTTGGAGGGACCAGCTGTCCGTCCCTCTCTCTCTCCAGGCTCTTGCAAAAATGAAGCCTGGCTCCTACCAGTCTGAAGATGAAAGGAGTCATTTGCTACCCTGGTCTTGAAGGGGCTCTACATTCCTTGAAAAACCTCTTCCTCGAAAGGGTCTCGATCTTGTTTTCCCAGGAGGGTCCTTACGAAAGGCTTCTGAATCTTGGAAGCCTGCCCAAGGGAAGAAGTCGGGGGCTGCAGGGACGTCTATGGAAGACTGGGCCAGAAGGTCCTGAGTAACTTTCTCTTGCAATGTGGAGGCCATATCCTTTGACTAAGGGTTGGGGAAAAGATGGCTAGAAAGCGGAGTTACAACAATTGATGCCTTCTGAGTAGGAGAGAAAAACTTCGCAATGAGACTTGCAAAGTAATGGCTAACTTTAAAAGCCCCGTGAAGCGACAGTCAAATGGGCAGCCAGTTCTTCGAGACCATCCCTAACCGCTTTGTCCATACAGGATTGGGCGCTAAACAAATCTCCCAGGCTAATGGAGTCAAACTCTGAGCCTGCAAGTCCAGACTCCCACTGACCAGTCCAAAAAGTTAAATACTTCTAAAGACCTGAATAGGCCTTTCAGATGGTGATGCCAGATAAAGACCAGGACACCTTTCATAGCTGAAGAAAGGAGATTACTACTGGGAGCGTCCTGACTTATCAAAATCCCCTTGGGAAAATGTAACTCTCCAACCAACCTCCTGTTTTGTCTTATAACTCAAATTCCTGCTTTTCCACTCAATCTTGATGGAGGCAGGGCAGAAATGTCTTGCACTGCCTTATGGAGTCCAAATATCCCTGAACCTTGTTAAAGGCCCTCTTCGTAGAGAGACGTCGCCATCTTCACAAAACAAAGACTTTTGTGACTTAGACGAGGTGCTGCGGGGGAGGGCGAGGAAACAGAGGGCTTAAACTTGTCCCCAAACAAGTCTTTCAGCAGCCTAGTTAAGACAGGTAGTCTGCAGAAGCTGAAGAGGAAGAGGACTGATCCTCAACTGCAGGATCCACTGAGCGAAAAAGCTCTCCTTCTTCCACAGGAGCAACTGAAGGGGCAGGAAGAACCAATTGGTTAGGACGGGGACCTAGTCCTGCAGACCAATTATAGCAAAATTACTTCTGCTTGGAAGAAGTCCATTCCTCTAGAGGTTCATCAAAGTCTCGAGCAGAAGAGTCAAAATGAGAGTCTCTTCATCCAAAGGCTGTGACCTGGATATTCTTCCCGACTGGCGGGTCTTGGAGTGACGTGACGATCCGACGAGAGTCCTGGTGAGAGGGAACTCAGCGAGGGAGGCGTCATGCCTAAAGCAAGAGGCGTCGATGTTGAGCAGTTGTTGGCGTCTTGATGAACTGCAAGGCGTCCTGTCGAGCAGCCAGGGGAAGCGTCATGGCGAGCAGCGGGGGCGGCGTCATGGCGTGCAGCAAGGAGCGTCCTGCGGGCAGCATGAGAAGCGAATCACGCCTTAGCAGCATGAGAAGCGTCATGACGAAACAAGAGGGTCGTAAGAACGAGGGGCGTCAAGCCTGGCAAGCATGAAGCACATCAGAAAGCGGGAAGACGATCCCTGCCGAGACCAGTAAAGCACTGAACAACAGGACTTCTAGCGGGCGGCTCCAAAACATCTAGCGACGACGAACGTGGAGAAGGAGAAGGTGAAGGTTTAGACCTCTTGATCGGCAGCCGGGAATCCTTCCGAATCTTGACACGCATCAGTCTTTCTGGGCCATTAACGAAGCCAATTGCTCCTGCAAAATCTTTACGAGTAGGAGAAGATTCTCCTCAGGAGAAGGGCTGATCCTATGAGAAGAAGAGGGGTAGGACGCCTTCTTCCTTCCTCACAGGGGAAGCAACAGCCTTCTTTCTGGAGCGACGGGCGCTCGAAAAGCGTCATCGTCCGATGAACGTCCTATCCTCTTCTGCGGTGGGATAGCGTCAAAACTCCAAGAAGAGCGAAGAGGCGTCTAGACGAAAGGGGCGTGGCGTCCCCCTCCTCTGAAGCTTCTCTTAAGAGGGCGAAATCAACCGAGATTTCCATTCCGACGGGGAGGAGGTCGGGGAAGAGAAGCAATCCTTCAGGATTCGTGCCTGTGCACGATCCCCGGCAGCCTGGGAAGCGTCATCAGGACATGCGAAGGACGCCAGATCGGTGGAAGTCCGGCGAACCTCTTGCGGCTTTCGACATGCCCACTCCTGGGTCCTGGGAGTCCGACAGAGTCTGGCCTAGAGGCGTTATAGGCCGATCTGACGCCTCCACAACACAAGGGGGACGGACACTAGCACTGCACTTCACAGCACTTTGAAGAGCGATTCATTTAGCTTCAAGGCACGAATGGAAGACATAATAATCGCCAGGAATCACCATCCGCAGCAACAACCCCAGGTTAGTACACCACAGGTTTAGGAAGAGCTACGCTACAGGGTTACTAACAGGTGAAAACACACTGTCCATCTGACTCCTACCACTTCTGGAGGAAGACCTCCTGATCCTATCTCGCTCTAGCTTTAAGCACATAAGAATCATAAGTCCTCCAACTAGCATCAGACAAAGATTCACACTCCTTGCATCGGTCATTCAACAAACAAACATGTCCTCCCAACCCGAAAGCATACAGTGTGAGGATCTGCCGAAATTTTCGATAGCCTCACCTTACAGTCTTGCACACAAACTCGATAACTAGAAGAACTAGATTCAGACATCTTAATCCCAGGAAAAAACAAAGCCAAATCCAAAAACAAACCACAATAGCGTATGCCTAGCCACAAGTCCAAGTCAAAACCAAAAATCAAACAAATACTCAAGTGACAACAAGTTTATCCGAAATCCAATGACGGAGGTACTGAAAACAAGTGTTGACAGTACCGCGACAGAGAAAATCTGAATAGAAAATGGGAATGGTTCTGATACCCATTCCCAGCGGCGGGGAATGGGTACTAACCACCTGATCTCCCACTGAGTGTGTCGCAAGTTTTGAAATTCTGTCAAGACTATCCAGAGAATACAGCTATATATATATCTGACAGGTAAGTCTCTTTATTTTTATCATTAAAATATCATTTTGTTCATGACACTTACCTGAGATATATATATGGGAATCCCCACCTAGGAGGTGGAAGAGACAGAATAGGATTTAGGAAACAAATAAATGTATTGATTGACGCCTTGGTTCCTACCTGTTAGCATTAGCTGACTTGAGAGTCGTTATCTGTCACCCAAGCCTGCTTCTGCTTTTCTAGAGTCTCCAGCAAGGTAGGACCTATAAAGCTGGGAGATCTGCAATGACCTGTCCACTCAGCGTGACCACAATTATGCCTAGATCATGTGACCATACAGAGAGGGAAGAAGTGGGAACGACCAAATACCTGACCGCCTCTATCTAAGGTAAAATACATAATTTGGATACTAAAAACTGTTAAAGTGGGACGTCCATCTCAATGGCCACCCAACAACCAAAAAAATACAACAACAAGATTAAAAAATACACCAAACCCCTAAAGGATAGGATGAGTATTGCCCTCTTCTCCCAACATTGTGTCTTTATTTGAAACGCTGGTCCCAGCTGGAGCAGTCTAAATGTCGTCTTCACATCCAAATAATAAATTTCGAAAAATTAACACTGAATTACCTCCTCCAGAAGGTGGCACCAAGAATATCATTCAGAGACATATTCTTTTAAAGCCACCGATTAAACCATTATAGCTCAACTTCATGAGCCTTTATTTGAAGTCTCATGTCACCTTCTAGGCAGGAGGAATGAGCCTCTCTAATAGTACTTCTTAAAAAGAATGCCAAGGCATTCTTAGACATGAGAAGATCAGGTCTCTTCACCTAACACCACAGACTGTCCGTTGAGCCTCTATTTTTATATGGTCTTGGCATGTTAACTTGAGAGCCCTGACAGGACACAGGACTCTTTTCTGACTTTGCAGATGGTGCATCTCCGTCAAAACCTTTGATCTCAAAAAGACTTGGGCCAAGGGGCTTGAAGGATTTTGTTCTGGCTAAGAACAAAGGGATTTAGGGAATAATTTGTTAGGACCCTAAAGCCAATATGTTTAAAATTTTAGGCTTGCACTTCACTAACCTCTTAGCTGTTGCCAGAGCCGTTAGGAAGACAGCTTTCTAGTCCGTTCTTGAAGGAAGCCAAGACAGAGGTTCAAAAGTACTTGACATAAGAAACTTCAGGACAACATCCAGATTCCAAGAAGGCATCCTGAGTTGAGGAATTTTGACAGTCTCGAAGGATCTCAGTAGATCGTGAAGATCCTTGTTGTCGCATAAGTTCAGGCCTCTCTGTGCCTAAAAACTGCCGATAACATACTGTTATAGCCCCTTAATTTCGAGACTGCCAGTTTATTCTTATGCCTAAGATAAAAAAGGAAGTCAGCTATTTGTATAAACAGAGGTCGATAAAAAAGAAACTCCTTTACTGCTGCACCATCTCCTAAAAACAGTCCACTTGTACTGGTAGACCGATTGAAGAAGGTCTCCTGGCATTGGCGATGGCCTTTATCCACAGCAAGAAAATTATCTTGCTCTGGCCAACATTAATTTAGTCTGAACGCAGTCAGACTCAGAGCAGAAGAGGTTTTGTTAGTGAACCATGTAAATGCGGCTGCCTGAGAAGGTCCACCCTCAGTGGAAGCGTTCTGGAAAGTCCACTAGAAGGCTCCAGGTCTCTGGGAACCAATCCGCTGCTGGCCAGAAGGGGGCTATTAAAGTCATTTTTTCCTTGCTCCTTCTGGCGTTGCAAACTTCCTTTTTCACTTCTCCCAGGATCTTGAAGGGAGGGTAAAGCGTTTGCCTGTTGTCGAGGCCTTTCCAGTCCCAGAGGAGGGCGTCCATCCTAACGCTCCTGGGTCTCAGCCAGACAGAGAGCAATAAAGGGAAGTCTTGCCTTCCTGGACGTAGCAAAGGTCCACTAGAGGATATTTGCTTATCCTCCACAACTCTAAACATACCTTCCTTGTGTCCACTTTAGTATTCTGGTTGAAGCTGATTTTGCCGACTGAGAAGGTCTTTTCGGATATTCTCCTTTTTAGTTTATCAATGAACCTCGTGAGAATAGTGACCCTTCGAGCATGAGTCCAAAGCAGGATCTCTTGCTAGGATGAACAGGGAACGAGATCCTGTACCCCCTGTTTGTTGAGGTACGCTAGAGCTGTGGTATTGTCCATGTATTTACTTTGGTTTATTCTGCCTGAAACTTGGGCTTCCTCAAGGTTGAAGAGCCAGAAAGATAGCACCTTAAATCCTTGAGATTTATGTGCCAGGACACCTGTTCCCCTCTCCAGGTGCCTGACACTTCCTCCCCCTCCTAGTGTTGCTCCCATCCTTCCCTGGAGCTGGGGAAAACAACACTAGGTCGGGCTCTGAAGATAAGAGAAACCCCTTCTGCAAGCTTTTAAGGGGTCGAACCACCACTTCAGATGATCCTGATAAAGGAGATATCATTTCTCTCTTCCAGATTCTCCTTATCCTCCAGTTCTCCAGGAAAAACTGGAGTGGTCTGAGATGGAGCCTCCCAGGGAAACAAACTTCTCCAGCGAGGAAATGGTCCCCAGCAAACTCATCCATTCCTCACCGAGCATGTTTCTTTCCCTAGAAAGGACTAACTTTTCTACTCTTTGCAGTTGCCCTTTTGGGATGGAAAAGCTCCGAAAACCCACTGAATCCATCTGAATCCCCAGATAGACGATGGAAAATGCGTCGATCAGATGGGACTTCTCTTGGTTCACAAGAAGTCCCAGGGACTTCACAAATTCAAGTCAAAGTCAGGTCCTCCAGACACTTCTCCCGAGCTCCTAGGCTCCGATGAGCCAATCGTCCAGGAAACAGAACGACACCCTTCCCCGCCAGGTGAAAAAACCTTATGCAACGTTTCACCTGGAGAAAATCTTTGGGTGGGCGCAGTGCACAGACCCGCCAGAGAGCTCTGAACTGGAAGACTTGTCCCCCAGCACAAATTCTCAGGTACTTCCTTGACTGAGGATGAAACAGGGAACATGGAAGTATGCATCCTGTAAGTCCAGAGAGACCATCCAGTCCCTGGTCTTAAAGCCCCTAGAACCGACTGGGGTGTTTCCATCTTTGAATCTTTCCCAAAGCGATTCAAGACGCCGTCAAGACCTCACTCCCACTCTCCCCCGACTGTTTCGGGACTAAGAATAGCCTGTTGTAGAACCCCCCGAGAATCCAAACTCTCAGAACTTGTTCCACGGCTTCTTCTCTAACAACTGCTCCAGGAGAATCTAAAAGAATCTGTTGCTTCTCTCGGTGGTAAGATAGGCGACAGATCCTGGAGTCCGAGCAAATTGGTGGTAACATGAGAAAGGGGATCTTGTAACCCCTCCTCTAGAACACTTAGTGACCATGGGAAGGCTGTACCATTCTCCAGGCTCCCACAAAAAGGAGTTCCTGGCTCCTACAGGTGTCTGGAGGCGAAAGGAGTCACTTTTTTTCCCCTAGGTTTAGAGGGCCTCCTCTGGTGAAACCCTCTTCCTCGCTTTTTTCGATCTGAGGAAGAAGTTCCTCCACTGGAAAATTCTTCTTCCTGGCGGACAAAACTGAAGTTTTCCCTTAAGAAGGAGCTGGAGGACGTCTCGGTTGAATGAGCAACAGATCTTGTGGCCTTCTCCTACTTAAGACTTCTGCGGAGATGTCCCAATCAAAGACTGGGGAACAGATGGTTGGACAAGGGGCGCAAAATAACTCTGCCCTTGGGGAAGGAGAGACAGACTTAGCTGTTCAAGTTCATGAAACAAGGCCCTCTTCTTTAAGAGGTCCCATACCAAAGTGAGACAGCCAGTTCTTCAGATCCATCCTATGCTGCCTTGTCCATACAGTTAAGGACACTAGAGAGCTCCCCCAGGAAATGAACCGCGCTCAGAGCAAGATCTAAAGCTCCCAAGCACCAGTCCAAAAATTAAAACTAACCTCCATGGTGCGGAAGAGACCTTTTCAGATGATGGTCTGTCTCTGACAAAGTCCAAGAAACCTTAGCAGTAGACAGATGAGACCTTCTGGATTTCATCAACAAGACTGGTAAATCCCTGAGAAGAAAAGGAACTCTAGGGCTGAGATCTTCTCCCTTCTCATACCACATACCAGCCTTGCTGGAAAGCTTAGAGCTGGAGGCACTATGAAAGAGGTCTTGCCAGTTAGGACTTCCTGTCTCCTCCATCCACCGTTGACTTTCTTGAAAGCCCTCTTGGTCGCCAAACAAGGACCGAGTCATCTTCAAAAACCAGCTTTCTCCCTTGCTTTGGAAGAAGCTAACTGAGAAGGCGGGAGAGAGAGTGGAAGGTTTTTTTGGCCCAACAAGTACTGTACAATCCGGTCAAAACTTGATAATCGGAAGTAGAGGAAGCAGGGGGGCTCGGCGTGAGCAGTCTTTCCGTCCTCGCCAGAAACCTCTTCCGCCAAGCCGGTTTCCTTTTAGGCTGGTTCTGAACAAAACACTTTAGGGGCTGCGAAACAGAGTGGTTTTGACTCGATTGCTTCTGAAGCAGCAGATCTTCTTTTTCCCAGACCGAAAGAGAATGCCTCCGTAACGCCCTGAAGAGCGTAAGGGGTCCTGAAGAGCGTCCTGGAGAGCGAAAGGCCCTGAAGAGCCCACACTGGGCCTCCCCTGGTGTCAGAAGAGTCCTTAGTCGAGCGTCCCTGCAGAAGCGTCTTGAAGAGCGGCTTTTCGGTGGACCTGGAAGTAGGTCTGTTTGGTTAACGCCAAAACGACAGCCACGAAACTTGAAGCTGCCCAGAGAGGTATAAACTCAGCGACGCACACAAGCCCTCAAAGACGATGTCCTGGCTTTGTGGAGCAGGAGAAGGAGACTCTTGATCAGTTTAGGAGGCAAAGTCAAGGTCCTTTAACTTACTGTTTTCCTGAAATCAGAGTCCTCTCTACAGCAAGAGAAGACAACTGCAGTTAATCTCCAACAAAATCTTCTTAGATGGAGAAGAATCAAGTCTGGGAGGAGAGACAATCCTATGGGAAGACGATGGGCCTCGGGGACGTGTTTTGTTGGAACAGAGCACAGGCTCTCAACTTTCATCCCTAGCGTCTGTGTTCGTCTAAAACATCCTCATCAGGCGAAATCCTGGTCCTCTTTGAGTAAAGCCATCGAAATAGCCAGCAGGCACGAAGAAGACTGACGATCTTCCTCTTAACACAGCTCCTCTTGAGAGGACGAGAGTCCCACGAACGTTCCACAGCTTACGGGTTAGGACTGTACTGTCTCTGTCTGGCTAAAACCAATCCTTGAGAATGCCCGCATCAGGGGTAGTCCTGGCAGCCTGGGAGACGACAACTTTACCTACAATTGAAGGGACGTCAGATCGGTGGTCACCCCCGAAACCTACTTGGCCTTTTACAATGCCTTCTCCTGAGTCCTGGGAGTTTGACAGCTTGCAGGCCTTTAGACGACCTATGGGGCCGTCAGGCCTCCACAACACTGGGGGATCACTACACTTCACAGCACTTTTAGAAGATGTCACTTTGTTAATACAAGCCTATTCAGATGGAATTCTAAGCTCATGATCCAGGGGCAACCCTTCCAGACACAACATCAGGCTTAGAGGAAAACCACAGGGACAGGTGCAACATCAACTACATTAGGATTATCAGGAGAGGAAATAACCTGACTTCTTTACACACTCCTGGGGGAAGACCTCCTGACCCCAGAAACGGAACTTGACAAAGAACATAAGAATCATAAGACTTCCAGCTCAGTCATCCGATAAAGGTTCACACTTTTTCATTCGATCATCCATAAGACAAACATGCCCCCTCATTCAAATTGAGGAGGGTGCTAACATGGAATTTCGGGTAGCCTGCACCTATACAATCACTCATGCAACATACACGGAAACTAGCAGAACTAGAACCAGACATATTGAAAGAAAAGTCATAAAGGAAAATCCGTGTTTTGTCCAGAAAAAGCGTGAGCCAATCCACAGTCCAAGAATCAAAACCAAAAGTCAAGAGAATACTTAAGTGGGAATAAGCAAGTTAACGAAATTTTTAGGCGGAGGTATGACAACAGATGTTAACAGTACCGCGACAGAGAAAATCTGAATAGAAAATGGAATGGTTCTCGATTCCGGCCCCCAGCGGGCAGGAATGGGTATTTTTCCTTGGCCATCACTTTGCCGCGAGTTTTTGTAAATAATTTCTGTCGGATTTCGGAGAAATACAGCTGTATATATATCTGGTCAGGTAAGGGTTGCTTGAATCAACTATGCAGTTTTGCACTTAGTCAGTCCTGGGGTAGTGTAAAGGAAGTGAAAAAGATGCAAATAATGGCAGTTGGTAGGTTAATGAATTAAATGTTGATGGCCAAGTAAACAAATAAAAGTTTAGAACCGGATCAAAGAGGAAAAGAGAGGGATTCAGTACTAAGAGAAGCATCTTGGACTACTCAAGGGGAGGCTGCATGAGAAAAATTATTAAAAATATGTAGGCATAGTAAAAATTTCTCTAATGCCAATCTAACTTCAGAGAGCAGACAGTGTCCATTCATGGCTGTAGATAGGTTACTATTACTACAGTCTTCCAATGTAATTGAATAATGTGTACTGTCAAAATGTACCCTCCTGAGGAGGAATGCCAACTCTCTCTACAGGAATCGTAGTTGAACATTTATGGTATGAGGACAATTACAAAGGGAGATCAACCACAGTCATAGAAACTTTGGTTATTCTGTTGTCAAGTGGACTTGCAAAAAGGCTCAAACATATATTAGACAATGATTACAGCCTTTAGACCTCTTACCAAAGTTAAGACATAAGGGAAAATCCAGGCAGTGGCTGCTGATGATTCAGGCCCACAAAACCCACCCTCCCCAGCTTCTTGCATATTTATGCTTGATGGTCTGCTTTCGCACTAGATTTATAATACCAAGATAAGTGTAACAGACACACTGACAGAAAGGCTGACTGAGTGGGAAAACTATAGTTGCCAACTTTTTTAAGATGGGCTAATGAAATACACTTAAATCTTACAGTTTTGAACGTGAAAGTAAACCAAAATTCAATATACATTAGAGATGGTAATTAGTAGCCCTAAAACAAACCCAGTATGAAATGGTGAGAAAAACAACATCCATAAAATGAATGATTATTATCCTCATATGATGAAAATTAAAAGAGAAAAGACATGATGGTGGAAAAAAATTATAAATGTGGGTATCCACACAGGAGTGTGTCAAGACAGACAAGGGCCACCCTTTAGTTAAGTAAGGTTTCATAAAGGTTAATTACTGCTTTGCTTTTGCATAGGTAGGAAACTGGTACTCAGTTTGCTATATCTACAAAGAATTTAAAAGTTTGGTTAAGGACATTTTTATAAAAAAAAAAAAAAGTGAAAAACACATACCCTATTAATTTCCTGTCTCCTAACAGTATCAGAAATATCTGGCCAAATTGAACCTTGTAACAAAATAACATCTGTTGTTTCAAGTTGATGTTACTCGAAACCAACAGCACGAGCTACACCCTCCCATGCATCAGCTGCCTCCCGTACAGGGTTAGCTGTTGTTTGACCAGCATTGACATAAGGATCCCCAAGCCCATTTTCCGTAGAAACTTGCGCAAGGCACTGTGACAGCCTGCAAGCTGTTCCACAAACTGTATTTAAAGACTGTAAGAAAAGAAAATAACAAGTAGTTACATTTAATTATTTGCTAGTTCTGCTATGAGAAAACTCACTATAGTGAATCAAATAAAAACATGACACTTGTCTTCAATGCATCTTATTACAGCATATCAAAAAAAGCAGCATTTTGCATCAAAAGGTACCTCACAACTCATTTGAAAAAGACAGTTGCATTCATCTTAACTAACCTGTATATAAGCAGATAAACACATTAGTTAATCATGCTTGTATTGTAGAAGCTGATTAAAAAGACTTTCTTGTTTTGATGAGATGCATTGGTTAGCCATCTTATAACAAGAAAAACCTCTCAGCTCTTTGGCTGAAAAGAAAATTTAAAGAAAGGTAGTGTTAAGAATGAATAATTTTGTAGTGGATTGAACAAACCAGGTTTATAATATAATAAACAATGTTTAGCTGGGTTTAAGAATAAAGCATAAATTAACATACCCCAAAATACAAGTTTTAGTACTGTTATCTTTTAACATTTAAGGGTATTACAGCCAGTTTAAACTAACTTGTATTTTGACCTAAATTTACATAATTAATCTGAATCAATCCAATTTAGAAATGATAAAAGCCTTTTATGTAAGAGTTTCCCATACAAACTTTGAAATGGTTGCTTGAAGCTTGCAACAAGGTCTTAATTTGGTCTGGCAACTAGCACTTTCTCTTCAGCATCAAGTCCCATCTGGTGAGACTAAGGTGGGAGTATACTAAAAGGCTCTGGTTTGTATTCTTAGATCATCATTTTATTTTAAAAACATTTATTTTGTCAGTAAAATGGAAATTACAAACCATCACCTTTAAGTGGCAAGGTTGTCTAAACTAACTGGCAAATTGAGTTCTCACCCAAATGCCATTTGTTCTTTAATGATGTTGAAAACACTAGACTCCTATAACCTCCTATTAATTTGATTTATGATGCAAGACTGGATGAAAAGCCAGAGTTTAGATGGTTTGCAGTCATTGGTTGAAAACTTACAAAGATAACCCGTACTGTGTCTTGATATTGATTGGTAGTCCAAATTGTATTTCCAAGACTATATTTGGGTCAATCAGTAACTTTTCATTAATTTCAGGTTCAGGTGATAACTTTACCATAATTTTTAATCAAATTGTTAAATAGGGATTACATACAAATACATCTTTAGAGCTGAAGCTCTCAAACAGGATGCCTGAACACCTGGTTAAGTCAAAGTGCTGTGGTCTGCCCAGTGGAACAAATTTTTTCACGTTATAAAAATCTTTAACAGGAAAATTTTATCTGGCAGATGTTTTCTATTTTTGATATTTGGAAATCTATAAGATTATAGATTAAGATTATGTAAACTACAAATATCTGTGCCATGTATATAAATAGCTGTGGCATGTACACAAACCTGATAAACTTTAACAAAAATTAAATGTTTTATTATCATGTAAAACCAAATTTTATTTATAGGTACAGTGCAGATAATATTTAATGATTTAGAGATTATGTCAGAAGATTATTTTATTATGTATATAAATAGCTATGTCAAGTGTCCCACCTCCTGGGCTGGACTGCCAGGCTAAATTATATTTATTAACTGCTGGAACAGGAGTCTGTGTGTGTTGTAAGAAGGAAAGTGTTTATATTTTTGCACGTCTCTCAGTTCAAAACGCCATGTTTTTCATTTTCCCATCTTCTATTCAGTTATATAATCATTAAAGTTACTAAAAGTAAGAATTTTATATTTAAAGACTTGGTACGGTAATTAATGTATTGTAAATCTATTTTTATTCATCTTCAAGTAGGATGATAGAGAAAGAAATTAAAAAATGAATAGCATCTCTTTCTTTAGTATTTTTTCTTTAAAAATCCATCAGTAATTATTATTTTTCTTGTTATAAAACAGGTGATCCAAAAATTATTTAATTATATTTATTAATGTTTATATATTGGTTTATTTCTATTACCATATATATCCACATACAGACGACCTTTAAATCCTAAAATTCACCCCTAAACACAGGGGGTTGTCTTATTCTACCATTCTAAAAATCAAACCTTTTTTTTTGTCTAAGTGATGTTTATTGATAGGCTAGCCTCAGACTTAAACACCGATAACCATGAAAAGATTCACATTATGAAATAAACTGATAATAAAGATAATAAAACCATTTTTACATTATATATTATTGGCATATTTCATTGTACAATCAGGAATAACTCCATATCAATGGAATCAACTTTTACCTATGCGAGCCAGCTGAAAAATGTAAACATCGAATTATGGTTGCTCTCACAGCAACCTTTATTTTTTGACCTTTCAAAATTTTAATGGTAGTGTAATTATGGTAGTAATAACATTTAGATAACATAATATTCATTTATCATTAAAAATTCATTATCATTTTGGTGGTAAATAACAGTTTAAAAGTGATTACATGTACAAACATCAATGTTCTTGCAGTATTGTTTGTTGTTTGAATTCTTGGCTATTTTTACTTATATTATTGGCATAATTTAAAAAATAGCCTATATTTTCCATATCTTCTTTTCACTAGTGGTTCCATGATTGATATGGAGAAAAATGTAAACATTGTAAGTTAATACAGAAATTTTATCTGTCGGAATGTTTCAGAAGTTTGTGATTGTTGATGAAGTACAGTATAACATAAATGGCCAATTAATATTCATGTTTGTTTAGAATTATCATTTTGTGGTAATTCAGTCATATGAACGATAATTATGTACGATAATTATCGTACATTATCATATTGTTGTTAGGGGTTGTTTGTGATTGGCGATGAAACGTAAACAAAATGGTTTTCCTTTTAGGCAACGTGTGTAGGAAAAACATAGAATCGGCTTTGTTATTTCATTTATTTTGAATTTCTAAGGATACAGTAAGTAAAACAGCATTTGTAATAACATCACCTTTACAAAACCAGTATTTCATAAGATACCTGTTGTTGCAAAAGCTAGCCTATAAACAGATGGTTTTGTAATTTAGCAGTCGTCTTAGACTACAGATATGAGATAAATTCATGAAAATTTGCCATAATTTTTCACCCTGTCTTATCTAAAGGTCATCTTATGCACAGAAATATACGGTACATTCTTTTACAAAATAATCATGGCGGCCTCATAAATTATCATGCACTTGTATGGTGTTTCCATTTGTTCTTTCTATAGGCATTCTTTGCACTTACAGTTTTCATCATGAACATTATCTTTTCTACTTTTCATGATGTTCTTCATTCTTGATGGCAAAACTGGAGAAGGGATAATATTTACAAGTTAATCATTCAGAATAATTGGGACAGTTCTTTTTTATAACTGGTTCATTTTTTATTCTTTGTTTATTTTCTTTTTATTTGAGGACGAGGAGAGGGTACTTCTCTCATTCTCTTTGTACCTTTAGCTTATTTCCATTTTTGGTATTTGTATTTCTTCTATTTTTGTTAATGATATTTGTCTTTGTGTTTCATTATTTACAATTAAATCATTTAATAATTCATGAGTATTTGATGTTCTTGTACTGATTCTGACATTTTTCCATATTGGCTTTGACACATAGTCTCTTTTTGAGGGAAGGTTGTATATTTGAAATTATATATAGTATTATATGTGTGTATTTGAACAGATTTCAGAAAAATTTTTATCTCTGACAATCAGCATTTGTGTGTAGAGAAAACCTAAATGGACTATGAATCCTCTAGCTCTTAGTTCTTGTATGGCTTCTCTAATAGACATCCCAGTTCTGCTCACTAATACAGGCAGTCCCCGGTTTACGACGAGAATCTGAGATTAAAAATACTTCCCGAGGTTACGACGCTTTTCAAATATATTAATCAGAAATTAACTCGCAACATTTAATCACGCATGTCTGGTTAGAATACCAGATGCCGATCCGACAGAAGAAATTTGGCCCCAAAACGGCAGAATAATCATAATTTGAAGGTATTTTTGATGTAAAACTCAATAATAATGCAGTTTACGTCATTCTCAATGCACCCAGAGCATTAAAAGTAAAGGTTTTCTTATGATTTTTACAATTTTCGACGATTTTCCGGTTTACATCACGATTTTCGGCTTAAAACTGATAATACGTTAAGGTCAACAGAAGACCTGATCATGAACCTGGGGACCGCAAATTGTAATTTCAATATACTGTATTCCAACATTTCTTTCAGTGTCATGGTTTTGGAACATATGCAATTGCTTTACAACTTTGGCCTTCAATTTCAATACCTTTTAATAACTTTTGACCTTCGAATTTAATTTTTTCCATTCTTGATTTCTTTCCAGGGTTCTTCCTATTTGGAATTTGAAATACTGTACTTCTTCATCTTCTACATTTGGGTATATTTTTTTAAGGAATCTAAAAAAAAATTCTCCTTTCAGGGAGACTATCATCATCTAGGTTGTGAGGTAAAACCACTGTTCCTTGAATACTATCTCTTTTTTTCCTTCTTCCTTTAATTCTTCAGCTGAAAGCCCTTATGGACAGAGTCAAAAGACTATAAACCCAAGGGGGTTCCTGATGGAAATCAGCCTGCAAAGGGAGGCAATTTATAGGAAAAGGTGATAAATAATTAAGTATCAGGGAAATATAAAATAAAAATTCAGATGTCAGCACAGAGCGGGAATGAATTTGAAGATCAGAAGATTCCACAACTGCATTATGCAAACTATTCAGTGTTTTAGCATCAAGATAAAACTCTGAGCAAACTTAGTACAGTACTGTAGTATTAAATCTGATGCTAGAAAACATCACACTGTTTGCAGCAGAAGCCTGCCTATTGTTTCATGCAAAAACAACTATGACAGATAAAGAAGAGTGCACAGGATGTTTGTTGTTAGAGTAACTTTTATGAATTCACTTTACATCTGTGCCACCAGTCATCAATAAAAGTTGGCAAAATAAACTTGAACGATGACATTAATCTACCCAAGAGTTTGAGATGATCACACTGGAGAACAGTACTCTAAACAAGGAAGAAAAGATTTAAAACACATATATAATAGCTTCGTCACAAAACATTAGAAAATATTTCCACAGGATACTAACTTTTTGAAAAACAGAGGAAGCAATATTACGTATATGCTTCTCAAAAGTCAGTGCTCTATCAAAACTTACACCTAAGATCTTAAAAGTCACTCACCTTTAGAACCATACTATTTAAAATTGTTCTGGACTGACCACCTATCATACTTAAGAGATTTAGTAGGATTAAGCTTCATGCCCCAAAGCCTACTCCACTCATGAATAAGTTACAGATCTCTATTCAAGGATTCTGCAACAACAGCCCTAAGGCAAGGAGAAGGAACAGCTAGAAGAGTAACATCATCATCACATGCAATTACTTTGTTCTCCAGACCTTGCCACAAGTCACTGGTATAAGTAATAAATGGCAAAAGTCCAAAAATACTATCTTGAGGAACACCTAAAATATTGCTAATGCTACTGTACGGGCCATCAATAGACCTTTTGGGTTCTGCCTAGTAAATATTCACATAAAATAATAAAATATCTACCTATCCCAATAATCTTAGCTTGTAAATAAGTGCTTCATGATTCACACAAAGCCTGCACTAAAATCTAGACCAAACATGCATGCCTATTCCTGTCTTGTATAAATTACCTTGATGCCATTAAGGACATTGAGGAATTGGCAGGCTTCAGACTGGGCTCTAGTGGTTGCTTCTATTAACAATTCATATCTATTGATCTGTCTGAAGGCCATATATGAAGTAGTATATTTGGATAGCAAGAGGTTTTCTAGTTTTCCTCCTGTTATTACGAATTTGGTTTTTAGTATTAAAAATCTGGACCAAGTTGAGCTTCCAAATATGTGGTTAAAGTGAACAAGTATGGGATTTAGTGTATATATTTATTGTCTGACTACTTTGGTAGTACTATCAACATGTTCAGGATTCAAATTTTCTGAATTATTTGATGGAACATAAGGTTTGAATGTAGTCATCATACCATTTTTCGTGTTTGTCTGTTGTCTGTCCAGGCAGTCCCCAGTCATCGGCGATCCGGTTTTATGGCGCTTGTCTAGCAACGAAAATCGGCAATTTTTGGCACCGAAAATCACAGATTTCCACTTGTTGGTGCTGATAATTGGGTATTGGTGCTGATACATACCTAACAGAGGCGCTGATAACCAAAAATCGGCGATTTTTGGGAAGGACTTTTCGGCGCTGATAAATGCTGAAAATCGCTGATTTTCGGTTATCGTCACGCCATCAGAACAGAATCCCCGCCGATAACCGGAGACTGCCTGTATTCTGAAATGACAGATTCTCCTTACATTCATTCTCAATTGTTGGTGTGAACATACAGATATTCTCTAAAGCCATGTCCTCTCAATCACAGGGGTCATCAACATTATCCTATAATATATTTACTGAGATAGCCTTTGATATATTTATAGAGGTAGCAAGCCGGGATTTTTCACCCTATCACAGGATTCTCATCTTCCTATCCCCTACGGCTCAGTATAGGAATGAGCTAAGCAGGAATCAGTCCCCTGCTAGAGAAGGGCTGCTTCCCTCGAGGTGGGCAGCAACTGATCAGTGAGGGCAAAAACTCCTCCTACTCAGTTCCCATGCTTGGCGTTCCCCTTTTACCCACATTGGGGGGAGACTTAGAATCTGTTCAAAGGAACCTAACTCTTACCCAGACCTAAGAACTGGAGTCTTAAAGGGTCCTCTTAGAGACTAATGGCAAACAAGTTTTGGAGTGGTAAATTGCAAGTCCTGAGGAGGGTTTAAAGTTGTCAACCATAAATCTGGCATTAAAGAGCAGAAAAATAAATCTATAGCAATGGTAAAATAAGGCTCTAGCAAAATTAGTTGAACCAAGACCTAAGACCTGAGGTAATGAGGGAGCTGCTCAAATGAGCACAATCCACATAACATCACACCCCAATTCCTGGCTCCTACTTCCCCCTTACAACAAAAACAGGCCAAAAGCTGAGGGGTCAAGTTCTGTCACTATCCCAGGATCCCTGCACCACCCAAGAAGCAGATTCAGTGGAGGAAAGGTGAGAACCTGCATGCTCTATCCTCCCCAGCTCGTGCTGGTTCTTACTAACAGTGTGCCCTGCACCAGTAAGCACAGGTCCCATGGAATCTGGGGAAGCTATACAAGTTGGACCTGTGCACGAAGCGCCAGATACAGCGATGCACAAAGAACCTTTAGCATGACCCCCATCCACCTTCTCCGCAGAGGAAGACCGACTGCTTAAAGTCTTGAGAAAATTCTTGCAGGGACTACCAGATGAGGCCTTTTTCTTTGTCCACTGAAAAGCTTTTTAAGAAGGTGACGAGGCGGAGGAACCAGACAATAAATGAAGCTAAAGATGAAGGGGATGATGACATCTCCCTTCTGCGTCTCTTTGACTGCTTCTTCTGGGCCAGGTCCGATATTGTGGTCAAAGCCAACCAGAGCATATGGAGAAGGACTGCCCCTAGAGCAGAGGAGGCCATCTCCTTTGGACACATCACCAATGTGCAGGGGTTACTGTATAAGTAAGGGTAGCCAGGGAGCCTGGAGACACAGCAACCATCAAAGTCATCGTGGTCACAGTAGAGGTGGTTATGGAAGACACTTTCCCATAGGAGAAGTAACTGAGCAAAGAAACACTAAACTCCCCCCAAAAGACCCAGAGAAGGCCACAACTCCCTCAGTTTCTCTGTCTCTGACACACCTGAAAGAGAAGTCAGGTTGGTATGAGGTACAGTACTTCCTTCCAGAGATGGAGGGCTTGCTAGAGGAAACCTCATCTTCTGAATTGAAAGTCTCAAGAGAGATACCAGAGTGGCCTTCATCCCCCCCTCTCGAGGATCTACACTGAAACTTGTTCAGCAGGATAACCCAACGGAGAGGCTACTCCTCAAGAGTGTGAACAACCAGCTGAAGCTTAGAAGAGGGGAGTCAGGTGCTAGGGTTCCTCTGGTGTCATGGGGAAAACTTCTTTGGTTCCTTCCTCCTATTCATTGCAAACTTAACCCACTGTTTGAACAGCCACTCCCAACACTGCAGACAAGGACTACTGACACAGGGTTTATTATTCCCTGGGCAGTATCTCATAGACATTACCTGACCTTTTTTTTTTTTTTTGAGGAAGCAGGCCCAAGTGACTGATCAGTCTGATCCTTATCAAAACAATCCCACAGTAACAAAAAGAAAAGGAATACTCAAGAATATATTTAATAACAACAGAATGAATGGTAAAAGTCAGGTAGAGATCCATGAGAGACATCTGTAATCAACATCAGCCGGAAGCAGAAGTGGGCAGGGCCTTCCCCACCTATGACTACCTTGTCAATATGTTTGAATGGCCTTTTCCAGTTCACACTTAAAACAAAATCCTATGTAAAAAACAAGAGTTTGTATCTATGTAGGAATGCATCTCATGCTATTTTACCTGTACAAATGCATCTCATGCTATTTTACCCAAGTGTCCAGGTTTGGAGACAAATACACTGGAAGTTAATGGTTCTCCCATGTAGCAAACAAAGCCACTTCCAGATATGGAAGTAGGTTGACAATTGCTTGAAAGGGGGGACTGTCCAACATCCACTTGGTCAAAAATGCCATCTGTCTCGACAGGGCATCTGAATGACTCTACTGGGTAGATTGCTGACAAGTGCCACTGACATGCTTGAGACATCAGCAGGATGGACAGCGTGAATGCACTGAGAAGAAATGAGTAGAAACCAAGCCTCCGGATACACTATCATTGCTGTCTTGTTGTCTAGGACCTACAAGATAAGGGCCCCAACAGAGGCTTAATTTTCGGACAGACAGAGATACAGCCATCAGTTCCAGAAAAATTATGTGATGCCTCCTTAAAGCTAAAGACCATCTCCCAGCTAACAGTCCTCTGGCCTCCCCCACCTATCACTGGGCAGCAGCCAAAGAAAAACGTGCTAGGTAATGGCTGATGAGTGAGGGGTATTCTCCTATTCACCACCTGTAACCACCAGTAAGCTATTTTGTAACCAAGTTCAGCAACCACCTCCAGCTTGTGCTGAAGGGCAATCTTACATAAAAGGCCCTGGTTTGTATTTCTGTAAGAGCACACATTACTAGACATAGCATGACATCAACTCTTTTCTTTCCCATCCATGTTTATTTAGAAAAGTAGCTTACCATACTCAAGCTTTTTTGATAGGAAATTGTCTGCTTTGTAACGAAAAAAAATCCTGGAACAGCACAATTATACCTGACCATAAAGTTTTTCTGAGGCATAAACTGTTCTGGAAGCAATTTGATTTACTGTATCTGTAATTCATTCCTCTTTTAAAGATTTTTACACCTTAATAATGCACTGCAGTTTCACAATTCTTCAACACAAAAGAGAAATTCTATATCCACAAGAGCTCAACCTCAAGTATAATTCAGCAGATATTCTTTGTTCAATATACTATACTGTACTAATGTAAGAACAATTAAAATCAAATCATGTTACAATCTGAACATTTAATCCCTTCATTCAGAGTTAAACCCATGTTTCTCAACTTCATTATGGTTTGAACTAAAGTACAGCAAGAAAAGGAAGTTTACAAACTGAAATCTTACCCAAATCTGTCCTTTCCCAAAGAACCATTGACCTCCGGTGTGTGAAGCCGCACTCGACCTGAGCTCCCATGTGTAAGAGGGGCTGGAGGAGGTTTACTGAAACCCCCTACTCCCCCACCCCCAACAGGGCCACTGCGACGCATACCTAACTACAGCATCTTGAATTCTGAAAACAAAAAAGTTGCATTAAAACTCCTTAAAACCTGAAACTATTTTGTTACATTTTCTAATATATGAACCTTAATTTAAAACAAATTTAAACTAAACCCAGCACAGAACTCATGTTGACAGACCATCCAAAAATGTAAATTTAAGTCTTTCTTTGCCTTACAATGAGTAATGTTGATAAGTAAAATAAAAGGTTAGTGTCTCTATGAACACAATCCCATTATTATTATTACTGTGACCTTTTCCAGACTGAAGGAATTACTCATCCTCATCTGTGGTGAACCAAATTAGTACTGTACCCCCTCTTTGGGTCAGGCACATCTTCAATTCCACCACTACTAACAAATGATGGTAGATTGGTTACTAGACCTAAGGTAAAGGCTGAACTGCTTCATTGAGCTTTTGACACTAAGCAGTTAGCTGAGGTGTCCCTTTCTCTAATATATATCATCTTGAACCTACAGTATCCTTACAAAATTTGCATTTAGCTCTAGGGATGTTAAGAAAATTCTTCATAATCTTGAAAGCTGGGGTGGAGATCCTGATGGTTTCTTCCCTTTGGTTTTAAAAAGGTTTCAAGTGTATTGCATCCCAAGATTAGCAGATTCTATAAATTTTATGTCAATGTAGTATCTTTGTGGATGAGTGTGAGCTTAATAATACATTGCCTGTTCCAAAGAGTGGCATATCTGCAGACTGAAGTAACTACAGGCCAATTTCTATTCTCCCTGTGCTCCCCAAATATACAAAAAAATTATTTTTAAGCCAGGTTACAAGTATGTGGACTCTAAAGGGATTGTTAGCTGATAATCAATATGCATGTAGGAAGCAGTTAGGTTCTTTTGATGCTCTTTTACATTTGACATTCCATTTGCAAGAGAGCCTTGGCCAGGTTTTTGAGTGTATACTAATTTAAATAGATTTTAGTGCTGCTTTCGATTTAATAAATCACAAGGCACTTACTTATAAACTTCAGAATCTTGAAGTGGGTGGATATGTTTTACAATTACTTTAAAGTTTCCTTACAGGTAGACAACAGCGAGTTGCTGTCGGTGGGATCTTTATTGAACCCATGACCTATTGTGTCCGGAGTTCCACAGGGTATGTTCTTGGTCCGCTGTTATTTTTAGTGTACACAAGTGATATAGTTGTTGGACTGGAAAACAAGATTGTTGAGTAAACCAATAATGCAACACTTGTGGGTGTAGTAAAGTATCCATTTATGAGAAATGAAGCTACCCATAGCGTCAATCATAACATGGAGTGAATTAGTGAATGGTGTAGTCAGTGGGGTGTGAGGCTGAACTCTGGTTAAATGAAAATACTACTGATTAGTAGATCTCGTACAGATTTTCCACCCCGTCCTTACCTTCAAGGTATTGTACATTTTAGGTCATTTGCCCTTCCCTTTCTAGAATACTGTTCCTCAGTGTGGATGTCTACTTCTGCCAGTGATTTATCTCTTTTAGATAGAGCGGTTTGTGTGGTAGGTTCTGTTTCCCAACATTAGCAGTCATGACTTGGACCATCGACAGATGGTCTCTTGTTTGTCAATTTTTCATAAGTTGTATTTTAAAAAGAGATCTTTCACATTCACAATTGATCCCTAAGCCTCTTTTGCTGCTGAGAGCAACCAAATTTGCTGAAAGGCAGCACCAATATGCAGTAAATGTGCCTGCTGTCAAACTTCGCAGTTCCACAGGTCCTTTATCCTTCACATCAGTGGACTGTGGAACTGTCTCCCTGAGGATGCTGTGCAACTGGAACCTCAAAAGTTCAAGTGAAGATGTAACACACTACTACACAAGAACAATTCTTGTATTTTAATAATTTACTTACATTTTTAGCTATTTATTTATTGATTTGTTAATTTATTTTCTCCTTTCTAATAATTTATCTCTTTGTTCCGTATTTCCTATTACCTTGTTACTTCTTTCAAATGAACACCATATTTTTGAAAGCTTGAATTTCATGTCAATGGTCCCTGTGGGATCCAAATGAACAGGTTTCATCTTCTGAATAATAATAATAATAATAATAATAATAATAATAATAATAATAATAATAATAATAATAATAATAATAATAATAAGCGAATGCTGGACATTTGCTTGCTATGTGGTTTACGGTCTCGTCTTTCATACTGCAGGAAGTGCAGTATGAAAGACAAAACCATAAACCACATAGCAAGTGAATGTCCGGCGCTTGCACAGAACCAGTACAAAAAGAGGCATGATTCAGTAGCAAAAGCCCTCCACTGGAGCCTGTGCAAGAAACACCAGCTAGCTTGCAGTAATAAGTGGTACAAACACCAATCACCTGAGGCAAACGATCAGGCAATGACCCTCTGGGACTATGGTATCAGAACAGATAGGGTGATATGCGCCAATAGACCATACGTGACATTGATTGACAAAATCAAGAAGAAAGTATCACTCATTGATGTCACAATACCATGGGACACCAGAGTAGATGAGAAAGAAAGAGAGAAAATTGATAAGTATCAAGACCTGAAAACCGAAATAAGAAGGATATGGAATATGCCCGTGGAAATTGTACCCATAACCATAGGAACACTAGGCACGATCCCAAGATCCCTGAAAAGGAATCTGGAAAAACTAGATGCTGAAGTAGCTCCAGGACTCATGCTGAAAAGTGTGCTACTAGAAACAGCTCACATAGTGAGAAAAGTAGATTCCTAAGGAGGCAGGATGCAACCCAGAACCCCACACTATAAAAACCACCCAGTCGAATAGGATGACTGTGATAGACCAAAAGAAAAAAAAAAAAGATGATAATAATAATAATAATAATAATAATAATAATAATACCAAATTAAAGTGAACTAGCCAGACTTTGGTTACCCAAGTATGCGTACAATCCTGGCCAGGAATTAATGTTTAAGGCTAGCCCCATAAGTGATCTAGAAATCCAGGTAAATAGCAGACTACTACCACAGGCCTTTAGCTTGGTAACTAGCCGTTTATGTGCAAAACACTATAGAAGAAAAGTTGTTCAACATACAGTTCTGTACTCTAAAACATCTAGAAACCCCATTATCCCGACCCTAATGCCATCAGTTTGCTGATCCCAATTTTTTCATCTTTCTGCAGTCCCGACTGCTGACACGCACACACCTCTCTTCCCCTGTGTTCTTACAATACTCTTAGTATGGTGTTATGATTGTGGGTTGTGGAATTTTTGAGAAAACGGGTCAATGGCTACTGCACATGCATAAGTACTATCTAACATCCGACCCTTGAGAACTGCTGTTCCAGGACACTGACCTTTACATGGCTACTCGCGTGCATGGGTTGTTTCCAATTGACAGAAGATATTCTCCAATAAAATTTTGGCCCTGACCAACCAATGACAGGCCATGACACATGCTTGTTTCCGTTTACGTAATTTAACATGGCTTGGAATTCATCCATTTGATTTTTATTCACAAAAGCAGTTGCCACCATGGTTCTGTGTTCTAGCTCTGATATCAGTGCTCTCAAAACTGCATAATCTGTTAAATTTAAATATAAATGCCCACAGTGTTTAGTATTGTTAAATTAAACAATAAAAACCAAGTCCAATAAGATAAAGCAACAAGGGACTCAAAAGGAAAACAAGTGCCAAATTTAAGTGTATGTGTTAAAGGGCACACAAATTGAAAAGTTCTGTTTGAACATTGAAAAAAATCTTACACATGTCCTGGTAATTCACCATAGGCAAGCGCGATGCAGGAAGGAGTCTTGAATATCAACATCTCAGGGCATACTGTGAATGACTGGTACTGGTTTTGCTGCAAAGTGGTGTTGCACCACATCAAGAGTACTATTACTTGTATTCGTGGTCTAGGCAAAGTTTTGGAAACTGACAAGGCCAGATTTGGAAAACAGAAATATAATAAAAGGAATATGGTTTGGGGGCATGAGCTTTTATGGTCCCAGTAACGGACTGTATGAGGGAGACGTTAGTCAACCAAATACATAAATGGATGTTACAGGGAACAAAGATAATTGGTGACTGTTGGGTGGCAGTGGTGGAGGAACACTAGGGGGTATATATCCAAATATGGATGAAAAGAGGATATATTCGACAATTATCTAGCATTCCACTTCATCCGCTGAAAATACCTGTACAGCATCCCATAACAAGGCTCCATGTTTTCATGCAAGCGGTTGTCCTCCTT
Organism: Macrobrachium rosenbergii; assembly: GCF_040412425.1. NCBI lineage: Eukaryota > Metazoa > Arthropoda > Malacostraca > Decapoda > Palaemonidae > Macrobrachium > Macrobrachium rosenbergii. The sequence goes on from NC_089791.1 coordinate 39,299,870, forward strand.
TACCCATCTCTTGATTCTCCCACAGAAAACAACAATATCAATGCCTCCCAGTAACATTATAATTCCTTTTTGTACAGTACATTTTAGGTTCAGGCACATGTAGTTGGGTAAGGAGAAGTGAGGTTAGGTAGTATTATTTAGGTAAGTCTTCTGGTTAAATTACAGACTAAGGCAGGTCAGCCTCTCTAAAAGTGCTACTTCTACTACAATATTACAATAATGCATTGTTGAAAATAAAAAACTTTGGGGGTATCCTGCCTCCAGTTCAGAGAGACCCCCACCCTAAAACCCAGTTTCCCACCGCTGTCCCCCATTATCATAAGATAAAAGCCTTTTCCCTTTCCCTATATTATACGATAGCCGAAATTACGCCAAAACAGCCCATTTTGGTGTATTTTCGGTCGGCGACTGTTAGGAAATAGGCGCGGTAGCAGTCTGCAATTTTACTGGAATCTAAACCAAAGCAATTCTATCTAGAAGTTAACCAGACATCTAATGATAGCCTGTTAGCAGATTAGGGTAAGCAAAATAGCTTATAGTATTTCGTTGCAATTATTAAATGATACACTAAACTCTTGATCATTTAACCCTTTCCTGATATTAGCCCATGTTTCTCAATTCGGTTGTCACATTGTTAGGATGCTGTGGATTCAAGGCCTTACCAAGAGAAGGCTAGCCACTGTTGCGTTGTAATCTTGCAAAGTACACTAAAGCGCTTGCAACATTCTTTAGTGACAAATTTTAATACAAAACTTAGAAGCGGAAAGATTTTAGACACACTGTACGATATATGTGGTTAATCATTGTCATTTGGCTGGTTTGTTTACACACAAACGAACAAACTAACAAACTGCCCTAGTTTCGAATAACTCCATTTTTTCTCACTTCGCTGACATATTTGCCAAGTTACAGGGTACCCACTTCACAAGAAATCTTCCTTGAATTTAAATTTCATAACTGTTAAGAGCTACAAACAAGCCTAAAATTCACCATTTGTGAAGTAACGATCGTAACGTTGGACGTAGTTGGGCGTATATGCAGACGTAAATAAACCCAACTAGTGTTCGGTCATTACGTCATCTGTAAATTTGTAATATTTGCGCTTTTTTTATGTTGTACGTTGTAATTAGAAGGAGTAACGCCGTAATAATATAATTTGCAGCGTCCGATTTTTCAGGAGTGTAAATGCATGTTACACATGATGAACTCTCATATCTTAATTAAAATATAAAGAGTACAAAGATTCGAACATAATAATTTATCGTCTGCTATTTACAGTGCTGCCAACATATGTTCAGTGCAGTGGTGCCATCTATCGCCAAACTTTTTCTTTTTACTACTACAAGTATGCATGTACTGCACATGCATGTAGTAGCAAACATTTATACCACTTCATGACGTAGACGGGCTCGAATGCTTTGCATGGAGTCTTGTAAAATGTTGTTAGTCACGAAGTTTTTAATAATAATAGACTGACGGCAAATACAAAATATTTTATTTTTTATTCCTATTGAAAGTGGATATGTTACAGCACGTCGTCTTCCTGATTTCATTAATAATATATTCAAAATATTTGTTTTATAAATTGCAGACACTTGGTAAAGAGATCATGGGACAGAGACTTTCGTTGGCGAATGCATAGTGGTGCACGATTAAGTTTCTTACTGTAGCCTGGTAAGTTCTCGTATGGATAAGCTCAAATTTAAATGGGACCAAATTTCTGGTCAAACTTGGCAACCATCCATCCATCTATAGGAAACAGACATTGAGTAACATGCTTTTTTCATCTTTCATCCATTGACCCAGTCTTAAGGTACTTTTTTCTTTGAGACATTCCTCCTGACAAATCATAAGGTATAAAGCTGAGTTGAATTGAATGGCATATAGAATTTAGGCCAAAGACCAAGTACTGGGACCTATTCAGGTCATTCAGCGCTGAAATGGAAATTGACAGTAAAAGATACAACAGGAGGAAAACTGTGCAGTTGCACTATGAATCAATTGTTAGGAGAGGGTGAAGAGTAAGATGGAAGAAAGAGAGTATGAAAGAAGGTACAGTAAAAAGAACGCAAGGGGTTGCAACTAGGGGCAGAAGGCACGCTGCAAAGAACCTTTAGTGCGTACAGTGCACCGCATGAGGTTCACTGACGGCACTGCAGGGGATATATATACAGTTTTTGTGGAGTAAGAGCGCGATATGGGTGACCAAATGCTGCTACATGGCAGCCAACAAACATAAAATTTACGAAAAGTCAACATTTTATTATCGTAAAGTAATATTCATTCATTCGTACTCTAGGCAGATGCTGAATTCCACAAAAAGATATTTCCTTCTTGGCCATTACTGCTCTACCGATTTTTGGAAGCCCTCATATGGTCGATCAGACAGGAACCTTTTTATTTTGCTAGTGCCCCGGGTTTCTCTCGGTCGTTACTATTTCTACCTCTTTGGTGCCTTGCTATCATCATTTTTACCTGTCTTTTTATCCATCTATTATTTTTCCAGTTTTCTTGTCGTTTGATTTTAGCCTTTTCTCTCGGATCAGCTCTTTGTAAATGATATCCTTAACATCATTAAAAAGGCAGAATGCATATCATTCACAATCGACTCAAAATTTGTGTCCTTTTTTTTCAAAGTCCATGATGATTTAACAACATATTTACCAAGGTCTAGACCTTGGTATTTACTATATAATGAAGATTCCAGAACATTGCATTCTGACACGCCTCTTGAAGTGCCTTTTAGGTGCAGATTTGCAATTTTCAGTCGGTGTTATGTTCTGTGGTATCCAGAGTGCTCACTTAGATTCATTAATATCACGCACTACCAATGCAATAAAAAAAAAAACTTGTAGTACATTGCGCAAAGTTGTTCTATCCGAGTGAATTTTTATGGAGACCAGGAGGTTCTCTAATAAGAAATAGTATATGTCGAGACGTTCAACAGGCTGCTGCGACCAGAATGTTTCAATAATTTCCGAAAAAAATGGCCGGCTGGATAATGCTCTTCACGATCCTGGACACTTTTACTTCCTACATTCTTGAAAGCGATTTTATATTCTGTTTGATATTTTTAATGTTTTTACACTCGTCGCCGTAACGAAAAGGAAACTGGAGTATCTAAGAGCAACGCGGCACTGAAAGTGCAACAACGTATAGAGGCATACTGTAAACAAATATAAAATAATATGGCCAAGATTCTTCACAGCATTGGAAAATGGAGGTGTTGGCACTTGTTTAACCAATTTTAGCATTCAAGAGGAAATTAAACTTAATAATATTTACAATTTACTAAAACAGAGGAATAAAAGGAGCCTTCTTTATGAATTGGATATGAGAGCCGATAGGAGGACCTACAAAAATGCACTTGGATGATGAGTAAGACTTGAAAGGAAGAAGAATGAGACCGTTGATTGGGAACAGAAAGGTCTTGATGTCCAGAAGTATAAAAGTGCTCCCAAGATAATGAGTAGCAGAGTATTTTTAGATGTACTGATGGTGAGTATAATGTAAGAAACTAAGGAATTGCAAATAGGAAACTATCAAACAACAAATGTTGCGTTCATAAAGAAATATATGAATAGGATGCTTAAGAAAATGCTTGTGCATAACTATGCAATCACAAGGCTTTCTTTATAATGGAACATGAAAGATATTAATGAAGAAGCAACTAAATTAGTAAAGAATAAATCCCCAAAGGATAAGGTCACTCAGGTTTAATGAGCTTTACTACCTATCAGAACAACTACAGAATATAGGCTATATGCTTTGACGTACATTTGTAATAAAGAATAATAAGCCAAAACGTGTGAAAGACCTCCCACAAGAATATGCCACCTAAAACATAAACGTGCATATGAGAATGCACAAATACAGATTAATGGAACCAAGATACAATAAAATTATTGGAAAAAGACACTTTGAAAACATGGCATCAAGATTGTTCAGAAAATTGCCCCTGGAATAAAGAGTTATGACCCAAATGAATAAATATTCAAGAAGACTGTAAATCTTTACAGACAAACAAATGGATAAATTGAGGGCAGAAAGGAGAACCTCCAGAAACTAAACAAAGATAATGATGAAAATGATGAGTCCATGTAGGTGAATGGAGAGGTTGAAGCTGTATGAGGTTTTCATCATAATCGATCCATCCTTGGTTTTGTAGCTGAATTGAACTGAACATAGATTTTAGCCCAAAGGCCAAGCACTGGGACCTATGAAGTCATTCAGCGCTGACACGGAAATTGACTGGAGAAGGTCTGAAAGGTGTAACAGGAGGAAAACCTCGCAGTTGCACTATGAATCAATTGTTAGGAGAGGGTGGAAAGTAAGATGGAAGAAAGAGAATATGAAAAGAGGTAGAGTAAAAGGAACGAAAGGGGTTGCAGCTGTAATGGGAAAATTATTCCTTTAAATATTATTGATTTGTTTAGGAATTGATTCATCATCCTCCTCTAATATCTTTGCACTGCTGTTGTGAGAGTGATTGGGACTGTAAAATGTTTTCGTTTTCGTTGTGGACATCGAATGCATAGAAGTGTAGCCAGTCCCTTGTTTTGTTTTTCTTTCGCTCTGAATGTGGGAGCGCTGTCCTGAATCTTTCGTCTGCATATTGGTAACACTAAAGAAACATGTAAGGGACGAGAACGCTGTTGGTGTGAAAAGGACGTCAAGCGGTCCACCCTTCATTTTGGCTATTTTACCAAATTATTAATACAAGTTATTATCTATCCCTTGCAAGGTAAGCTTTTAAAGTCATAATATTACCGTTAGTTCATTAGTTGGAACAGATCAGTATCATGAAAGAACAGCAGCAGACGAAGATTTAAATAAAAGGAATATTTCCAGGGACCTAGTTCAGGAGTCCTGAAGAGTATGTAAATTGGACCTAGTTCAGGAGTCCTGAAGAATATGTAAATTGGATCTAGTCCAGGACTTCTGAAGACTATGTAAATTAACCAAGTCCGGGAGACTAGGCCTGGGAGAAATTTGGCATGATGTAATGAGTAATAAAGAAACGAACTGAGTACCAGGGATTTTCTTCAGTACCATGTACCTTACCACTAAAATGGAAATCAGCACTTCAATTGCCTCCCAGTGGGAAGACATCACCTGGCCTCATCAGTAATAAGACCCGTACACCCAAGGAATGTCATGTAATAGCAGGTAGGACAGGCCTACCCTAATTCCCAGGCAGCGTAAACGTCAGTAGTCTTCATACCCACCGTGTCAACTATGACACAGTACCATTCTCCGACCCCTGTCTCCAGGCAAGAAGACTGACTGCAGTGCATCTAGATAGTAGTATTATTATTCTCTCTTATCTCATATATATTAATGTCTTGGTGGGGGAAGAATTCTCCCGTGACACAGCTAGGGGTCGAAGGCACGCTCCAAAGATCCTTAAGTGTTAGAGGCAGAAGGAAACCAGTCGGACACTCCAGTGCTTTATTACACGTCCAATCAGTACAGAGGCGTGACTGCAAGTAAGGTGCAGACGCGCGGGAAACATTGGCGCCAATTCCACTCTCCTCCTGACAACATACATCACACACAATCAACCATCCTACATCCCCCCCCTAAGATTATGGCATGGCAGAATGGTAAAATATTAAATGAAAATAATAAGTAAACATGTATTAAATGCATATATATAGACAAAGAAAGCTGTAAAAGGAAGATCCCATAGGACAAAAGCAATGGTTAACACTGTCACAACATACAAGGACATGCATGGCAACAATATATAGTACATGCATAAAATATGTTTTGCACAACAGAATTTCTATCCAGTTCAGCTTACTGAAACAAAAGATAAAATGAGCATAAGGGACAACAAAATGTAATTGTACAAGGTGACACAAAGCACAAGCATGGGTTAACGCTCGATATCACCCATGACATACTCGCCCATCCATGAGGGTTGCACTGTGCGCCTTTTTTGGACGAGGTGGAGCAGGTTCCAGGCTTGGGGGAATGGCTGAGGACGTTGGGGGTTGCCGTTTAACACTTTCAGGTGCTTCCTGTTTCTAAGTGACACCCGACCGCTTCCCATCCAACCTAATGAGATACTGTCGGGTGGCCCTTAGACTCCACTCACCAACCCAGATCGGTCCCAGGTTTTGGTTACAGGATCCTGCACTCTTACCCTGCAGCCTACAACCAGGGTAGAAGCTCCCTGGCACCAGTATATGGTGGGGTCTCCTCTTGGGACTCTGCCATTCGTAGCTCCCTCCGCTGAATTATCTCATCCCAGTGTCTCTCCACCTTGTAATGCTGTCTGGTGTTGGCACTCCATCTCTGAGCTGCCTGCCGATAGCGAGCTGTGCTGGGGACTTGTCAAACCCCTTAGGGGTGTATTGAGGTACTGAAGAATTGCCAGGGATGCCTTGTTGCAATCGAGGCTGCCTCCTTTGCCTATGTTAGACCTGATGATCCTCTTGGCAGTCTTGACTGCTGCTTCGGCCCTTCCATTAGACTGGGGGTAATGGGCTGACGACAGGCGTACCGTAACCCCCATTTTCCTGAAGAATGATGTGGTCTCTGCACTAATGAGGTTTGTGCCCCATCTGTCGAGATTAGCTCTGGTGCTCCCCATCTTGTGAAGTATGTCCTCAAGACTGATATAATTCTTGATGACGTTGTGCCATGTGGGAAGTGTGCCACTTCCAGCCACCAGTGAGCCTGTCTGCATAGGCCATGTACATATGGCCCCACCAACTGTAGCATGTCCACCACTGTCGACTGGAATGGGTATTCTGGGGTGGTGTGAGTACTAATGGTTCAGCAGGTTGTGATGGAGCATGTATCATCAAGAGGCACATCCATCCCTGTGGCTCTGCAGGTCGCCTTCCATCCCTGGCCAGTAAACTGATTGTCTAGCCCTGGAGCATGGAGTCTACCCTGATGTCCTGCATGAAGGCCTGTAATGACTTGACGGCGAAGTTCCTCTGGGATGAGCAGACGGGGCATCCTTGTTCGTAAGTGTAGACTATCAGGTCTTCTACCATAGATAACCTGTCCCTAACTGAGTAAAACTGACGTAGGCAGGCCACCTCCTGTGCCTTCATGGCACCAGTCATTTACTGCAACCTTAGCTGCCAGCAGTTGGTACACAGGGTCTTTAGAGGCTGCTTCTTTGACCCTCTCCTCATCCAGTATGAGGCATTCTTGCTCAAGGGCGGTGGCGAAGCAGCGACAAGGGCAGCAGTCATATCTCTTCAAGTTCCAGAATCCTTTGTCATCTGGTTGCAACGGAGAGCAGGGAAGCGTGATAAGAAGTCAGCAGCGCAATTCCTCTTTCCTGGCAAGTATCTTACTTGGAACCTGTATTGTAGGGTCTTCTCCTTGAGACGGAAGAGTCTTGGGTTTAGTATATCCTTCAGCTCTCTATCACCCAGGAGCTTGACCAGCCGGGCGGTGATCAGTCACGATCAGTAAGTTGGGGCAGCCCAACAGGAGTAGCCTGGCCTTCTTGAGACACCATGTGACAGCTAAGGCTTCTCCCTCAACAGCAGCATACCCAGCTTCAGCCTGACAAATGGCGGCTCCCACATAAGGCAATACGCCACCCACCCTTGCAGCAAAATGGGGCATCAGCCGAGGCACAAGCACAGTACTGCTGCAGGATGACAAACCCAATCCCATCCCTGCTCCAATCTGTTAGGCCGCTGTAGGTCGGGATTTGTCATAGTATACCAGCCCATCCTTGGCCAGCTTGCATATGGCCTCCTGTGCTTGGCAGGAATCTCTTTGTAGGTTGCTATCCCAGTACACATTCTTGCTTGTAGACTTCTTCAGGAGGTCTCTAAAGGGTTCCATCAGCGGGCAGTGGCGAGGAAGGGTGCCAACTGGTTGACAAAGCCATACCATGACCTGATGTCAGTGACAGAGGGGTTGTCTGGCATAGGAATCTCCGTATGGCAGCTAGACTCTCCTCTGTGGGCCTGTAGGAATCCCATCCCAGCTGGAATCCGACGAAGTTCACTTCTCTTCGGCAGAAACTGAATTTCTCTGGCTTGAGGGTTATGCCCTTTTTAGCACACGTGTCCAAGAAATTATAGGTGTGCCAGAAGGCCTCCTCGACGCTGTTGTCATACAGAAGAGTATCGTCCACACATTTGTGTTTTTGGGGGATGTCCTTGATGGCGTCATCAAACCTCTTGGTGTAGGCATCTGAAGCTGAACAGTGTCCCATGGGTGTTCTTCTGTACCGGTAACGCCCCCAGGGTGTGATAAAGGTTGTGAGTCTGCGGCTCTCTTCATCTAACTCCACCTGGTGGAAGCCCAATCGCATCTGCCACTGTCTTGAAGGAATGTAAAGGCACCCCAGAGATCATGTCGAAAGGAGCAGGGGTGTGATGCGTCTCTCTCCTGCAGGAGGCATTAAGGCGTTGAAAGTCCACAGTGCGGCGGGGCTGACCTGACTTCTTGGCAACAATGACCATCCTCGCACACCATTCTGTTGCTTTCACCAGTGGGTACCTCAATGATGCCCTTCTTGATGTCCTGGTCCAACTGCTTCTTCACTTGACTCCCAATGCTTGGCACTGATGCTGGGGTGTGGCATGCATAGGGTTGCCCCCAGCAGTAGGTGAATATGGTGCGGCTTGCCCTCCATGACTGGGAGGGGCTCCCTCTGTATTGAAAGTTGATGATGAAAATGGCGCAAGAGCCACTGCCCAACTTTGGGACGTTCTCCTCCACTGGTGGAAAGGGCATGGATGAGGGCTTGGGCAGGGATGGCCCAATGGGTGTGGGGACACTCATGCTCCAGTGCGAGGCTCGCTGACACTGGTAGGTGGTGGGGAAAGGACTGGGCACGAGGCCAAGGTCCTTACTGGCAGCCAATGAAAGGAAGCAAGACCTTGCAGACTTGATAAATACACTTCTTGGACGGTTGTCCTGGCACGTACTGAATGCGAAGAGGGGCAGTCCCCATACACTCCAATCGAACATTGGCAACATCACGTAGGCCCCTGCGGTTTTGTGAAAGGGCAGGTCTTTCAATGAGGGTCGACAGCAAAGTGGGGCCTGCAACACACACTTGGGCCCCTGTGTCTACCACAGCCTGTACAGGCTTGTGACCCTTAGGCCCAGGCCCATGCACTGATGAGGACACTATCACTTGTATAGTAGGCTGCACACTGGGTTGTACCTGGGCGGTGACCGCTCCCAGTGTTACTGACGAAGCAGGCATCACTCACCATCTTCTTCTTGCTCCTACAGAACCGTTTCAAGTGGCCAATTTTTTTGACAGCCATGACAAACACTATTTCTCGCCGGGCACAAGACCTTCTTGGCTCATGCTGCACTCCACAGTTCCCACATACGAGCATTGATGGAAACTGAGGACCTCTCACCACTTTTCACCGCTGCACACTCAGGGGGCTGGGGTCTGTCTCCACATCGCCGCACGTGGCTCTTGATGCCATGTGTCATGCTGGGGCATGGAAGCATCTTTCATGGGCTGCCTCATATGTCGCACACTGCCCCAAGGCATCTACACTACAAATGGAATCACACGACCTAGAGGTCTCTTTCAATATCTCATCCCTTAGACCTACCATAAGCTTCCTAATAAGCATATATTCGGACAAATCGCTTATTACAGCTAGGACACTGGAAGCCACAATCCATGGCTTTTTGAGAGCACTTTGCAAAATATTCACTAATTGACTCTCACGTCCTTGCATATACACAAAAACTCAGCCCAATGCACGGCCTGGTTCGCACGCAGAACCATGGCCCCTATAGCATCCAAAGCCCCTTCTGGAGACAAATTAGCCCACTGTGCATCACTATACCTGGCATCCAGTGTACGTTGCAACTCTGGGGTGCAGTGAAGCCTAATATGTTGAACTGCATCCGTTGGTTGAAGCTATAGCCCTAAGCCACTGTGTCATGGACCGTTTCCAAGTCCTGAAGGAGGCCGACGACATTTCCAAAGCACACTTCTCTGGTAGTGGTGGGGCTGGGGCCCTGGGACTGCTCTGTAGACACAAGCCACTCGCCATTGTAGCCAAGCGGTCATTAAGGGCTTGCAACGCATCTCGCCCTTCGCAACCACATGCTGAAGAGCTGGTGATCTTGGCGCTACCCAACGGAGTACTGTGGGCACCCTGGAGGATCGTCGTGCCCTCCTTGTCGTGAAAGACGGTCTCCCTGGTGTAGACATCCTTATCCTTTTACAACATCCTACTCACTGCGCCATGTTAGAGGCAGAAGGAAACCAGTCGGACACTCCAGTGCTTTATTACACGTCCAATCAGTACAGAGGCGTGACTGCAAGTAAGGTGCAGACGCGCGGGAAACATTGGCGCCAATTCCACTCTCCTCCTGACAACATACATCACACACAATCAACCATCCTACATTAAGTAATGCCTGCAGTGCACCTCATGAGGTACACTGACGGCATTAGCCCCCTACGGGGGTTTTGTAGCTGAAGCATGAACATATGTGATAGCGATCGTTGTCCTGGGTTTCTAGATCAGCGACCTATTATTAGTAAGCATGGAGGTTAATGACCTTGCCCTCCCCACTAGTCACCAGAGTTTGAACTCAGAGGTTGGGGAAGAGGGTCTCTAAGGACCTATCCTAAAAAATCCATTGCACTCCTGTCTGGCCAGACACTGAATTATGCATATCTAGCAGTTCATCGAATATGGTGGGTAGCATCCACAGGCAACAAGGTCATGATAATAGAAATTTCATTTCAAAAAGACTTGTTGAGAACACGGAGTGTAACACCCTTTTAGTGCAGCGTTTTCAGATTGGGAAATGTATTATATACATACACACACACACACACACACACACACACACACACATATATATATATATATATATATATATATATATATATATATATATATATATATATATATATATATATATATATATATACTCTCTTGACATGTGATTTATATATCAAACACCAAAGAGGAAGAAATGAAAAATAGTTGTAAATCCTGACCAGTGTCGGGCTTTTTGCTAAGCAATCTTTAGAGGGCTGATACAGATCGGTAGGAATTCATCATTTATATGCTAGCAAGACAGTACTTAACGCCTCGCCATTTCACATGTATTATGCTACTGCATTGTATTCATTAATCTATCTGGAATCTCGTGCAACTGTCCATATGTGGAATTTCCTGGCCTTTCCTTTTGTATATGTTATATCACTGTAAGTTTATTATGTCTCTCACAATCGCCATCTGTTTGTCTGCCATATTAACTCCAGAAATTCTTAAGGAGGACATCGTTACATTATATATATATATATATATATATATATATATATATATATATATATATATATATATATATATATATATATATATATATATATATATATATATGTGTGTGTGTGTGTGTGTGTGTGTGTGTGTGTGTGTGTGTGTGTGTGTGTGTGTGTGTGTGTGTGTGTGTGTGTGGAGATCTTAACTTCCGCGTAAGATAATAGCTGTCCTGTATTGTTTTCTTACTCTGCAAAAGTCTCACCACTTATAATTACATTTTCCCCGGAAGTAGTCGTCAAGTCGAACACTGTAACAGTGAATCTGGGTTTTATTCCATAAATAAAAAAAAAAAAATCTACGAAATCTTAGTAAGCGAACTTTGCCAACAGCGATGTCATCAGAAAACCTATCCAACAACTCAATATACTCGGTTCTTTATAAAGAGATTTACTCTTTCATGTGCATGCAGTTTCGTATTTTTTAGGAAATTATGCATATCAAGATAATATCAGAATATTATATGAATAGTATATTGCTGATAGTTTCATTGTTAATGGATTTGTAATATAAGACAAAGAATTTTATTCAATCCTTGACCTGGATTTAATTCTTAGAAATGTTTACGTTAACGATAGGCAAAGGTGATACGACTCATACGAGTGTGGACCAGACTGCTTGTCAAAATGACAGTACGTTTCATTACATAGTATGGCTGCTATGGAAATGAAATAACACAAGCAAGTTGAAGGGTAACGGCCTTGCTGTCAGTATTTCGTGGGAAGGAGATTATCTTCAAGATATTGTTTGGCCCTAAACACTGAATATGATCGAATCGTGTTCCAGGAAGCGAATGGTCATAGCCATAGCGTTTCTCATTGGGTAAGAGTTTCTTATTATTATGTATAATAATGTAGAGTGCTTCAAAGAATAGGCTGTAAATAATAAAACCGTATGTTTTTCCATTGCTTTGTTTTATCCATTTCTGACCAATATTTTTATGCAAACTATTTTTCTGTGTTTATGAGGGAGACCTGTCTGTAGAAAACCCCAGGGTTTTAAAATCGGGAGTAGCCTATCCTATTTTGCTCTCTTTTTACTTTAATACAACAACCACTCCCATGACCTCTGTGCTTAGTTCCAGCCTTATGGGAATGAATGTTAAAACCTAAAGGTAGATACCTGTGTAATAGTAAGTTTGAGAATAGATTTTATTTTATTTTACTTTGAAACATTGCTCAAGGTTTGAGTTTTTATGCTGTAAACTCATAGTTATTATCATGGTTTGCACAAGATTCATGCCATTACCTTTCACAAATTTAGTTACCAAATCTGTTGCTGCCTAGGCTACTCAGATTTTTTCTAATTTTTTTTCATGTTTACACTGTCATGGGAGTGGCATTCATGATCAGATTTTGGGTAAAACTTTACAACAGTTGCACAGCGTTTTTTATGCTAGAAAATGCGCGAAAAACGTACATTTTGGCGTAATTCCTGTAGACACGCAACAAGTGAATATGCAAAAGCCTACATCAAATGGTAAGGGAGATGATGTTGGGAAACCGGGATTTCTGGGTGGGGGGAAATGACACAAGGTAGGAATTGACGAAAACGAATATGCAAAAGCCTATATCAAACGGTAAGGGGGATGATGTTGGGAAGCCGGGGTTTTTGGGTGGGGGCAATGACACAAGGGAGGAATTGACGAAAACGAATATGCAAAAGCCTATATCAAACGGTAAGGGGGATGATGTTGGGAAGCCGGGGTTTTTGGGTGGGGGGCAATGACACAAGGGAGGAATTTACGAAAACGGATGTCTTTGCGCCATGTTCATATGCATCAGGCTGACCTGCTATTCTGCACACAAAATGTTTTTCTAATCTGCACACAAAATGTTGTCCCGCTAAACAGCACATAAAATGTTGTCCTGCTAATCTGCACACAAAATATTGTCCTGCTACTCTACATACGTGAGGCTGACTCGCTACACTACATATATGACCCATTAGACTGCACACAAAATGTTGTCCCGCCATTCTGCTTACAACAGCTAACCTTATGCACCTATGGACATCGCTAGCCTAGGCCATTTTTTTTAACATATCTGCTTTCAGTGGGGGTTTGTGGAACAGTGCTGTGCACCATATCTGCTTTTTTAATTATTCTTGGCAAGCTCGTTTGTTCTGGCAAGCTCGTATGTTCTGGCAAGAGGTCATATTGCGCTGCGCACGATAGCCATAGGGATTACAGTAGGCTACTTCTTACGTATACGTAAACAAAACTCAACAACATATAGTTATTGTTCTTAGCCTGAGTGGACGTGCAGACAGCTTGAGCGGCCCTGACTTTCACTTGCCAACAAGAACACGTACCTAAAATGTGCTGCCCATTTGCTCTTAGCCTTACTTAGGAATCATTTATCGTAGCCTACATATACATCAATGAACTTGCCATATTGTTGGGAGGCGTCAAAGTCATGTTCCGTTGGGGAAACAGGAGGTGGGTAGAGGGTGGCAACAGCACGCATGAACACGTGAGACCGGGCTTCATACAGTGGGCATTTTTGGCGGAAGAGGTGAACGGCCAGGTACTTGTCGAAGGCGCCTTCCCTTCTGCCGTATCTCGGTACATCAGCCCGAGCATCCCTCCAGCAACGTTCGATGTTCTGGGTTGATGCCCCAGTGTCTGGATCCACGAAGTTGTGTGAGTGGTTCATGGTTTCATGCGTGTACCCTTGCAGCAGCAGTTGGGAGTATGCCGCCCAGCAATCACTTATTATCTTCATTCCCGCCAGGATCCACTTACAGATTTGGGCCACCAAAGTTATCCTTCATACGGTCAGCTACCAGGACCATAACTTTTTTTTTTTAATCACGTTCAAACCCTCTGAACACCCACACTCCTTCAATATACCTCCCTCTATTAAATTTTCTGTTTCCAAATTTGGCCTCGTCTATTTCAGCCACTTCCCCGGGCCGCCTATTGGAGTGCTGCTGCTTTCCATGTGGTGCAATACAACTTCCTGGCAGAACTTGTACCAGTCGTTCACAGTACGTTCACATACACTGGCGGCACGTGCAACCTCCAGTTGAGTACACCGGCTAAAGTAAAAAAAAAAACAAAGCAAAAGAACTTGCTGAACGGAAATGTGCACATTCTCGAACCACGTGCCAGTCAGCCTGCAACCAGCTGAATTCTTATATACTTAATCGCAACGGAACCGATTGTTTTTGTTAACTTTGCAACATTAAGGCAACAAGGGCATTTATATGTCAAATTTAAAACCTTGTGCCTTGCTAAAAACTCATGGGTGGACTCCCTATCCCTAGATATTACGATGTCTATGACACTCAAATCACAGCCTAGGCAGAGATCCATTGCTTTCATGGGCGGAAATCAAATGGACGAATTCAGAGCAAGGCCGAGTAACCAAGGCCTAGCGGATATTATCCTAGGCCTATGATTGGTTGGCCTGGATCTAATCTAATTCGGAGAATATGATAGGTCAATTAGACAAAAACCCACGCATGTGCAGTAACCCAAACCTGCTCTGCGCATGGGTACAAGCTTTTGACCCAACCTTCGAAATGCCCACGACTGTAACAGCGTACTGCGGCGACCGGAAGAACTGCTGAAGAGCAGCGTAGCGTGTCACTGGTAACAACTGCCTGGGACTTCAGAAACAATCGGGTTTTGTAACAAAGTGGTGTGATAAAGAAATTGTCGTATTTCAGTGTGTTATGTGTCTGAAAGGTCTTATTTTAGGATAGAGAATAAGTTTTCTTCTGTAATGTTTTGCATGTAATGGGCTATTTACCGAGATATGGGATGCGCAACCTTTGTAAAATATTACCTGATTTTGCTCGTCTAATTGTGTTGTGGGATTACATATCTAGAGCATCATCTCTCAGATCTATGGTATGTGATAAAATGCTGGAACATGATTGGTCATTTTGTTATATTTCACAAAATACAGGCAGTCCCCAGTTTATGGCAGGGGTTCCATTCCCAGCAGCCAGCCGTAAACCGAAAATTGCCATAAACTGGAGCATCATAATTTTAATGGGAATAAATAGCGCTTGCAGCACTGTTATGGCGCCTTTCAGCGCCGTTATGGCTTCTTAGTGCGGTAAAACTGGGTTACAGTGCCATAAACCAGGCAATGGCGCCAAAAAATCAGGTTAACGGCGCTGTGAGCTAAACGCCTTAAACTGAGACAGCCGTAACCTGGGGACTGCCTGTGCGTGGGATTTTGGAAATCAGGTGTTCCTTGAAAAACCTAGCTTCAGTTTTCAGTCATTGTGCCTTTGGTTGAGCGGTGTTCTTGCTCTGTGGATTATTTTGGGAGCGTTGCTAAATTCCCTGACAAATGTCATCCTCCTCACACTGACACCTTTCTTTTTATTCAGGAATATTCTGTTTTGCATAATTCTTTGCAGTATCCCAAGTGCATTTCTTTCTTACATTATAGGGAAGAATGGCACCAATGGCTATGCAATACTTGAAGAAACTTGGAGTGATGAAGAAAAGCCAGCGATTTAATTTCTCAATGATTTCAAAGTTTCTTTCAAACCTTTTTGAAAGATTCTCACCATCCACCATTTAAGGTAATATTGTTCTTGAACCACTGGGTAAGCAAGTGTTGGTACCACCAAATGGTGGTTGATTACCTTGACATTTCCACAAAGGGCCATGTGGGTTGGAGGAGCTTTTGCTTGGGAGTGACCGACTATGCTTTCTCCGTTCAAGATTCGACTGGTGGGGCAAGTGTAATTGTCAGGAGTGATGAATCATATTTTGATCGACACAAGTTTGACAGAGGAAGACAGCTGAGTGATATTTTTGGGTGTCTGGGTGAATATGTTGTCAGTGATTAGCTAAGGCCTACAAGTCTGATTTCTTTAGGGTATTATTGCTGTGCTGTTAATCATAGTAAACATTTCATGGATCCATGTAATCCCAAGATCCATACACAGTACAGTATACAGAATGTCTGTTGAGGGACCTCAAAGAATAGATTAAGTGGCTTGGAAACACATCTGAGTCTTCAAACAATAAATTTCCAGGTTCCTTTTTATACACAAATTTCCCAAGCAGCAGCTGCTAAGTCATTCTTCATAACAGATAGTAAGTAATACCTTCCACAGTCTGATAAACAGCAGTTTTCAACATCTGAGGAAGATCCTGACCAGTCTGAAAATGGCAATCCTACTGACAGTTATGATTTACTGTAGATTAAGATAAAAATATGGAATGTTTTCAAAGTAATATCATGCACTGCGGTAAGGACCTGGTTACACTGGTTAGGTTAGGTTAGGGTGCAGCCTTTATTTTTTATTTTCAGTGTCCTAGGTCAGGTAAAGTATGGGAGCTAGGGATAGGTGAGGACCAGCACCCTAGGTTAGGTTAGGTTGGGCAGGTCTAGGAAGGAGGGCCCTTGACTAGGTAAGGATGCAGCCTTCTAGGTTAGGTTAGGTAGGGGGTGTAGGTAACACGTTAGGTTAGGTTTGGTAGGGGAAGGTCCAGGTGGGTAAAGGCACCCCCTTTCCCCCTCTGCCAGGAAGGATGCAGTCCCCAGGTTAGGTAAGTTACATTGATTCCTGTATACTTGTTTTGTGTTTTTTCCCACCAGCCTCCTGAGGGGAAATACTCCTCTGGGGATACCTCTGAACCCTTCTAGTTCCTTCCTACCTCCATATTCTTTGTCTTTTTTTTAAGTGCTAATCCTTTTAGGAGGAGTGGCACTTGGCCTAAGAAATATGATGACAACCTTTTTCTTAAGGACATAATGCCTCTTGAGGGAGGTGCTCCATCAGTGACTGTGTTGCCTTCTGATTATTCTGACCATGATTCTGATGTTCCAGGCATCTGTAGGAAGAAGTCATACTTGGAGTACCGGTGGAAGATTTATGCTACCTTGAATATTCCAGGTAGCCCATCTCTGGCAACTTTCCTAGATAACCTGGCGGAGGAAAAGTGGGTCGTAACACATGAGCTTTCTGCAGAGGTAATTCCTGATGGATGTACTGCTTTTGGTTTTGTCAACTGCTGCATAGGAAGAGGATCTTATTACTGTAGTAGTCCTTAAGATAGCGGATCCTTCAGTGGGTAAGAACTCACCTTTAGTTCCTGCCTTGACCATTCCTGTGATGCGCAGGTTGAGCAAAGACCAGCAGGGAGAGAGGGAAGAAGTGCTGGTGGTTCTCTCCCTCTCCTTCATCTTCATCATTGTTGTAAGACTCATCTTCCTCCTCCTTGACCTTGGACTCCTCCCCACATAGGCAGAAGAAGAAGGAGAATTGTAAGGCTCTATGTAAGAAGCCTGAGAAGGTTTATTCCTTGTGTTCTCCCTGTCCCAGGGAGAGTAGGGGTGCAAGATTATCAGGCAGTGATCAGTCTACCTCAAATAGAGTGTGGGGTCAGCTTGCTTATACTCAGGGTGTGCTCCTGTCTCATCTCACTGTGAGTGCTTGGCTCACACCAGGGTGAGGCTGCATGGCTTGCTCATGCTACCCAACTGCAGTCGATTGGTCATTTGAAGGCAGGTGCCAAGATGACCCTTCTGACCATGACTCCTTTGGTTTACACAGAGAGGGGTGTGCACAACCCACTTGCTTGTCACAGGCCCGGTCTATAGATCGTGTTTGCACGGGAAACCAGTAAAGTTCTCGGCCTTCTGTTGGAGGCTATAGGAGGAAACTTGCCCATTTCTGCTCTCGAGACATTTGCACTCTCCGAAGCAAGCAAGGTCCGAGTCCTCCATCTCTAGGCTTGCCTCACAGGTGGGAGGGGAGTGGGAGGAAAGGTGCAAGGACTTGTTCTCCTCTGTCTTTTGTGTCCATGGCTACAGGATCTCGAAGGAAGGGGGTGGTGGTGTCCTAAGTCAGAACATGGTTCTGACAGTGAATCTGTTGTCTCTCATTTCTGACAGTGAAGCTGCTGTGTCTCATACCTTTTGTCTGGTGAGAGGCTCATTTTATTCTTTATAGGACTAGGAACACCCTCTGGATCAGAGGTCCGGCCTGACATCTTTGGGTGAAGAAGGTGCAAGTTCATGTTCCTGGGGATCTGATGGGATTTTTCTGTAATGCTTCTCTGGAACCTCTGCAGGTCAAGGTAGAGCAACAGTTTATGGAGACTATTTCACTTATACATTTATTATTATTATTATTATTATTATTATTATTATTATTATTATTATATTAATTATTTTATTATTATTATTATTATTATTATTATTATTATTCAGAACATGAACCCTGTACATATGGGACACGCTAAAAGGGGCCATTGGCTTGTAATTCGAGCTTCCAAAGAATATGGTGTTCATTTGAAAGAAGTAACAGAAGGTAATAGGAAATACAGAAAGAAGAGAACAGTTACTAGAAAATAAAAAATAAATTAACAAATTAATAAATAGATAAAAATGTAGGGAAATTACTAAACTACATGGAGAATAGTGTTAGGGTAGTAGTACATTGCATCTTCTCTTGAACTTTTGAGGTTTCAGTTGCACAACATTCTCAAGGAGACTGTTCCACAGTCCAATGGTATGGGGAAAAAGGACCTCTGGAATTGAGAAGTTTGATTGTGAAGCACATTTACTGCAGATTGGTGCTGGTGTTCAGAAAATTTGGTTGCTTTTGGCAGGAAGAGAGGATAAGAGATCAATTGTGAATGTGAAAGATCTCATAAAATACAACTTATGAAAAAATTGACAAACAAGAGACCATCTGTGAATGGTCCAAGTCATAACTGCTAATGTTAGGTTACAGAAACCTACCACCATGAACCACTCTATCTAAAAGAGATAAATCTCTGGCAGAAGCAGAAATCCACACTGGAGAACAGTATTCTAGTCAAGGAAGGACAAATGATCTGAAATAGGTTGCATTTATTTTATCACTGTTATAACTGTATGAGGCATTACAAACAATACCAAACTTTCATATGGTATTTGCTGACACTTTCATTAGATGTTTCTCAAAAGTAAAATGAGTCAAAGTTACACCAGAATAATTAAAGCTTCAGACTCATTCAGCATTCCTATCCACCTGAAGGGGAGGGTGGGGTGGAAAAGCTGTACAAGATCTGCTAGTTAATAGTGTTTATAGTGTTTTCATTTTACTGTACTGGAGTTCAGGCTCATACCCCACTGACTACACCACTCACTAATCCACTTTATGTCACGATTGAGACTATGGCCAGTTTCATTTCTTATAATTGGAAACTTTATTACACCCACAAGTATTGCATCATCAGTATACTGTACTGAACAATTTTGTTTTTCAGGCCAACAACCCTATCACTTGTGTACTCTTAAAAATAACAGCGGATCAAGAACACTACCCTGGGGAACTCCAGACACAGTAGGTCTTGGTTTACTAAAGGAAATCTTGAAGTAATCCCAAACCATGTCCACCCAATCCAAGATTTTGAAGTTTATAAATAAGTGCCTTGTGATTTAGTAAGTCGAAAGTAGCACTGAAATCTATTTGAATTACTCTACACTGGAAACCCATATCAAAGTTCTCCTGCAAATAGCATGTCAAATCTAAAAGAGCATCGGAGGTACCCAACTGCTTCCTTTATCCATGTTGACTATCAGCTAACAATCTTTTAGATTCCATATACTGTACGTCCTTATGTAGTGGCTTAAAAATAAGTTTTTTGTAACTTTGGTGAGTACAGGAAGAATAGCAATTGGCCTGTAGTTACTACAATTCACAGATATACCAGTCTTCTGAACAGGCACTGTATTACTAAACAATTCTGTTTGCTACCTTACAAGCCCATTATTCTATATTTTGGCTTTACTGCTTTCTTGAAGCTCAGATTGGATTTATGTAGTAGAAGAAACTTTTATGGCTCAAGTGACTCGAGTTTATTCCTTTGTTTGTGGTAGCTGACTTAGAACCTGCCACCATTAGTACTGAACTTCAATTGTTCATCAGTTTTGTAACCTGTTTTATTTGTAAGCACATGGGAAATAATTAAAAAATAAGTTTGTATTCTAAGAAACACAAAATGTAAAAAAAAAAATAAAATATGTTTTTCTTATTCCATTGTAAGATAAAATATTTTTATTGCAGGTTGTCAATTCTTGTGCTCATTATAGAAAATGAGTTAGCTCCCAATGATACAAGGCCCCACACACACACGACTGCTCACCCAAATATGACTCAGAAAGATCTCTGCTGGATGCGAGAAGAGACTGATATTATGGAGGACTGTCAGCCTTGTACAGGTAAGGGGCAGGATTTCTTCTCGTTTCCTGAATGTTTTACATCAGCGTTCTTCATTTGTCAAATATTTTGGTTTCAAGAAAATATTCCATATGAGTATTTAAAAGATGCCCTTCCCGTTTGATTTTTAACATGAAAATTATCATTAATATACCCATTGTGGTCTCTTTCCAAAACTATGGGAACACCCTCATATCATTCCTTTATTTAAAAGCAGTGACAATGATGAAGTAAGGAATTACCATAATATTGCTCCCAATTTTATCAAAATTGAAGTACTGTACTGTATTTACTATGAAACACTTTTATTTAGCACTATCAGCAGTTCAAAGAGTAAATTTATTTCAAGCACTCTCCTTAAGGCTTTTGTAAAGGGGATGTTATTTTATTTTTTTGCCTTAGAGCTAAGAGTGATGCTAATGCTAAGTTTGTTCATGAGACTTACCTGCCAGATATATATATAGCTGTATTCTCCGAAGGTCCGACAGAATTTCAAAATTCGCGGCACACGCAGTGGCCGGTCAGGTGGTTAGTACCCATTCCCGCCGCTGGGAGGCGGTATCAGAACCATTCCCATTTTCTATTCAGATTTTCTCTGTCGCCGGACTGTCAACACTTGTTGTCAGTTCCTCCGCCTTTGATTTCGGAAATTTGTTGTCACTTAAGTATTTTGGTTGTTTTTTGGTATTCAACTGGATCTGTGACTTGGCATACGCTCTTTGTGGACCGTTTTTGATTTTGCTTTTGACTTTTCTTATAATTAAGATGTCTTACCTCTAGCTATCGAGTCTGTAGCTTGGGTGAATGTAAGGTGAGGCTATCGAAGACTTTGATAGTTCCTCACTCTTTATGTATGATATGTAAGGGTGTTCAATGCTCTATGATAATCGGTAATGAATGTGTGGGATTGTCTGAGGGTGAGTGGAAGATATATGAAGCCTATATGCTTTAATTGGAGCGTGATAGGCTGAGGAAATCTTCCTCCTAGAGTGCATCCTTAGTTGGACAGTCAGGGTTTTCTCCTACTAGTAACCCTGTAGTAAATTTATTACTAACCCTGTAGTTTGTTGCTGCAGAAGGTAATTCCCTGGCTCTCGTGTGGAGTCAATGCGTGCTCTTGAAACTAAAGTGAATGCAATTCAAACGCATAGTGTTAGTGCTAGTGCCCTAGTGTTGTGGAGGGCGTCAGATCGGCCCTATAATGCCTCTAGGCCTGGACCTCTGTCGAACTCCCAGGACCAGGAGGGGGCATGTCGAAAGCCGCATGAGGGTTACGGGGCTTCCCACCGATCTGGCGTCCCTTCGGCAGGTCCTGATGACGCTACCCAGGCTGCCAGGGATCGTGCTCAGGCACGCATCCTGAAGGATTGCTTCTCGTCCTCCGACACGTCCTCCCGCCTCGGGGTTGGAGCTCTCGGTTGGACTCTCGCCCTCTTAAGAGAAGCTTAGAGGAGAGGACGCTTCACGCCCTCTTCTCTGAGACGCTTTGTACTCTTCCCCGAAAATTGCATGGATATTCCTCTGCAGAAGAGAATAAAGTGTTTTTCGAATGATCACTCTACTCGACCCCCTGTCGCGCTAAGGCAAGGGCTAGAGCTTCTTCCCCTGTGGAAGGAAGTATACGTCTCTCGTCCTTTCCTTCTCTCAGGTTCAGCCCTTCTTCCGAGAGAGTGGCTTCTCCAACGCATAAGATTTTGTTGGGTTTGCAAACAACAGCTGGATGCTCTCATGAACCTTTCAAGATTCGAATCTGCCTGTTAAGAGGTACAGACTTTCACCTTCGTCTCCCGCTTCGGGAACGATACAGAGCGCCTGTCGTCTAGAGAGAGTGTTTAGTGGCTTCTATTCGTCTTCCCGAGTTGAGGTGTTGGCCTTTTCTCTTGTCTCGCCCAGAGCGCGTCTTGCTCTTCGCGGCGCTTCACGCTCACGCCTCACCTTGACGCCGGGCGGCGCTTAGCCATGACGCCAGCGCCACGCTGTGACTCTCTTCTAGTACTTGCCACGGGCCTCTCGCGCGTCACGCCATGACGCTCCGCCGCTTCGCCACGTATAGCTTCAAGTCTTGTGTTGACACCGCTCCAGTTGTTCATCATGTCGCACAACTACCCGCTTCAACATCTGATGTCCTTCTTAATTTAGCCAGTACTTGCTTCGCAGTACATATACTAATTGGAACGATACAGAGAAGATTAGCATGGCTCTTGCGCAAGGGGATGACACGCTAATCGTGAAGCGTTCCACATTTTTTATGTTTACTATCGTTTCTAGTTGATTTACTTCTTCCGTTCGGGAGTTCCGGCCACGTATCGGGCGAATCGAACTACTTTCACCACTCACTCAAGACCCACCAGCTGCGGAAGAACATCCTCTTTTCGTCACAGCCTTTGTATGAAGAGAAACTTCTTTTCGTCTTCTTCTTCCTCTGATTATCAGACTCTGGCTTTTTTCTTAAGGATCTGTTTCCTGAGACTTTTCAACCGTCAGCTCTCTCTCTCCACCTTCGCAGTTGTCTTTGTCTTAAGGGGAGCGTTTGTGAAAAAATCGGAAATAAAATTTTCTGGGATATTTATATATGGCATCATACATATCCTGACTATCTTCTCAGAAAGTTTTATTTAAAAGTTCGCCACAGTTAGAAGTTATAAACAAAACAGTAACCTATCATAGTCAAATTGCATTTTTCATATAATGTAATGATATTGTCAGTATATCGGTGGTAATTTCTTTAGCTGAAATAATATCTAATGCGATCTATGGCAACCCTGTGGACATAGTACGCATCAGCGAAAGACAGGAATGCCGCAGGGCAGTCAGTGGCAGTCAGTCAGTAGCAGCTCAGAGCTTGACTAAGTAAAGCGTCACAATAACCTCAGCCGTGTTTTGACACTCGCCATTTAGCTTCATTTAGCGGTTATATTACTTTGCAGGTCTATTTTTTGGCTTTTCATTATGTCATAAAACATCAAACTGTGTAACGGCAAGCAAATAAATACACAGAGAAGCAAAAATATCGTTTTTCTCAAAACTAAAGTTATCGACATTCAAACTGCATCTCCTTCATAACGCTTTGCACCGTTCTCAGATACAAAAAGTAAACGAAAGCTAAATGTTTGCATAACAAAGGGGCTTCCATGGGAAGCAACACGAGACCCGCACCACGAGAGAGTTTTTTTCCGAAGGAATGTCACTTCAAGAGAGGTAGCAAGTGACTCCCCTTCATCTCCAGACTCCCTTTGCAACCAGGCTTCATTTTGCACAAGCTTGGAAAGAGTGAGGGGCAGACGTTTGGTCCCTCCTACTGTTAGAGAGAGGTTACTTGATTCCCTTCCTGTCTCCTCTTTTTTTTTGTTTCCCAACTGCCTTCCTGTCAAACAGAAAATTGTTTGACCTGCTCGAACAGATGTTCGAGCGGAGAGCAGTGGAACAGATCTTGGACTCGGTGTTCCCCGGGATTTTACTACAGATTGTTTCTAGTCCCCAAACTTTCAGTAGGCTGAGACCCGTCTTGGGCGTCAACAGGTCGAACAACTTGGTCGGAAGGAAAAGTTCAAGATGGAGACCTCGTAGTCAATACTAGGAGCCCTTCATCCCGGGATTGGTTGGTATCTTTGGATCTCCAAGATACTTATCTTCACGCCCCAATTCATCCACGTTCGTGAAGTATCTCAGGTTGTCTTGGGGACCAGACGTACCAGTTCAGGGCTCTCTGCTTTGGACTCTGCATTAACGGCCATACCACGTTGAAAACACACCGCTTCGTCCGATCAGCGAAGTTAAGCAACGTTGGGTCTGGTCAGTACTTGGATGGTTGACCGCCTGGGAACACCAGATGCTGTTGGCGTCACATTTTGCTCGAGGGTGTTTACGTCTCATGAAAAACGTTGCGATGCAGTTGCATCTGTCGCACGCCAGGATCTCACTCTACTTGGGCGACTGGTTGATTCGAGCGTCGTCGGCGAAGGTATCTGGAGGACCTTCAGTTGACTCTGCAACTCGTGAAGTCCCTGGGACTTCTGGTCTGTGGAGAAGTCGCAGCTGATCCCCCTCACTGTCCATTGTGTCTGGGAATTCAGATCTATTCAGCGGCTTTTATAGCGTCTCCGTCGCAAGAACGGCAACTTCTATGTACGAAAAGTTTCCGGCCTTCTTGGAAAAGGAAACATGCTAGGTGAAGGAAGGAATGAGTCTGCTGGGGACCATTTCCTCGCTGGAGAAGTTTGTTTTCTGGGGGAGTCTGCATCTCAGGCCTCTTCAGTTCTTTTGTTGGAGAACTGACAAAGCAAGGAAGACTTGAAAGAGGAATTGAGAATTCTTCCTTATATAAAGAGAATCTGTGGTGGTGGCTCGATCCAACGGAATTGCAGAAAGGATCTCCCTCAAGCTACTGACCCCAACCTAGTGTTGTTTTTCCGACGGTCGTCAAACAGGTTGGGGGCAACACTAGAGGGAGAGGAAGTGTTAGGAACCTGGAGAGAGGAACAGGTGTCCTGGCACATCGACTTCAAAGATTTGGCGGCTATCTTTTAGCTCGCCAATTCTTCGGAGGTCCAAGTTTGCAATCGTGTAGTTCTAGCAAACTCGGACAATACTACTTGTTCCCTGTTCAGCCTTGCAAGAGAGATTATTCTTTGAGCCTATGCTCGCAACATTTCGATTCTCACAAGTTTTGTTGCAGGGGGTCGAAAATGTTCGAGCAGACCTGCTCTGTTGCGCATCAACTCCTGCCGAAGAAAATGGACCCTTCATCAGGAGGTTTGCCAAGATTTTTGGGAAATTTTGGGGTCGCCATCTTGTGGATATTTTCACGACCTCAAGAACAGCGAGGCTCCTCTATAAAGCTCATCTGTACTCGACCCTGGGGCAGTTCGCGATAGTTGCTCTTCCCTGGGATTGGACGGGAATAGATGTTTACGCCTTTTCCCTTTCTAAATTCTGGGAGAAGTCATCGCAGTTCGCGGCCTCACAAGGGGACGAGATGACTCATCCCCATCGTTTTGGCCTTTCGAACCACTGGTTCTCAGAGTTTCTCTTCTGGTTGGTAGACGTTCCGAGGACCCTTCCTATGAGAGCAGACCTGCTCATACAAACCCACTTCACGAGATATCTTTGAATCTCCCGCTCTGAACCTGACTGCTTTCAGACTATCGAAACTTGGTCAGAGCGAAGGGGTTTCTGGCCAGGTGGCATGGGCCATCGCTAGAGCCAGAAGTTCTTCATCTAAAGGATATATCTAGCGAAGTGAGCAACCTTCAAAGGTTGGTGTAGAAGAAGGGCTTTTCCTCTTCCTCTATCACTGTGAGCCAGGTTGCGGATTTTCTCCTTTACTTAAGAGAAAACTCGATATAGCAGTTCCGACTATCAAGTGTTATCGGAGCATGCTTCGATTGTATTCAGACACAGAGGATTAGCTTTGTCTGACAATAAGGACCTCCACAATCTTACGAGCTCTTTCAAGACGTCCAGGTTCCTCAGCTGATTTCCCTGCTTGGAACTTGGGCGTAATGCTCAAGTTTTGATGTTTTAGTCCTTTTGAGCCTCTCCGCTCTGCATCTCTTAAGGATGTTACTGAAACGGCATTCCTCGCGGCGAAGAGAGTGAGAGAAGTTCGAGGCACGCCATGTGGGCTTCAAGGAACACAATGCTGCTCTATTCTTTAAGCCCTAAGTTCTTGGCTAAGAATGATAGGTCTTCTAACCCTTGGCCTAGACACTTTGAAATTAAAGGTTTAGCAGACCTTATTGGACAGGAACCTGAGGGAGTTCTATGTCCAGTTAGAGCTCTCAGTACTACCTTAAAAGAACACAGGACACTCGTGGTCCATTGGATGTTTTATTGTGTTCTGTGAGGCAACCAGTTAAACCTATGTCGAAGAATGCACTGGCATTCTTCATTAGGGACGCCATTAAGGACGCACACTCTGGTTGTGACGACTCCAACTTCAAGTTGTTGAGAGTTAACGCTCACGAGGTGAGGGCAGTTGCTACCTCCATGGCGTTCAAGAAAAATATGGTACTCAGTGACATTTTTAGTGCCACATTTTGGCGAAATCAATTGGTGTTTGCCTCACACTCTTGGCAAGATGTTTAGGTAGCATACGTTGCTTTTCGCTGGGACCATACATTGCTGCTTCAGCAACCTTGGGGACAGGGGGTAACTCTGATCCTATCCCCTTTTTAATTGTGTTTTTGTGGTTGTTGGGTCACTACTGGAGCAGTCTTCCCAATCCTTTGCAAACTAACGCTTTAGGTGTTGGTTAGGTGGTTAGTAATGCTCTTTTGTCCTCTTTGTATGGGCTATGATCTAGTCACATTGTGGTCACGCCCCGTTGACAGATCATCTAGAAGTCGCCAGCTATATAGGTCACTACCTCGCTGGGGTCTCTAGTAAAGCAGAAGCAGACTAGAGTGACAGTAACCACTCAGTCAGCTACGCTATCAGATAAGGAACCAAAATAATTTTACCAATAATTGGTTTTTCCTAATTCTGGCTGTCTCTACCTCCAAAGGTGGTATTCAGCTATATATATATATCTGGCAGGTAAGTCTCATGAACAAAATGATATTTTAATGATAAAATAAAGTTTGTTCATACTTACCTGGCAGATATATATATTTATATTGCCCTCCCTCCTCCCCTCAGGAGACAGTGGCGTTAGAAAATCTGAATAGAAAATGGGAATGGTTCCTGATACCCGCTCCCAGCGGCGGGAATGGGTACTAACCACCTGACCGGCCACTGCGTGTACCGCATTTTGAAATTCTGTCGGACCTTCGGAGAATACAGCTATATATATATCTGCCAGGTAAGTATGAACAAACTTTATTTTATCATTAAAATATCATTTTTTCCAAGAATTGTAAGAAGTCTGATTTAACCTCTGTGTTGAGGAAGAAGAGGAGATACTTCTTTGTCCAGTTGAGGTAGTTAAAACTTACTTGGATAGGTTAAGCCTGGAAGAGGCAAAGTTATCCTTTTGTTTTGTGATTTTAGAAAACCTAGAACTTCTTTGCTAAAGGTTAAGCCTGGAATAGGTAACGTTGACCTTTTGTTCTGTGGTTTTAGAAAACCTAGATTGTCACTGTCAAAGGTTAAGCCTGGAAGAGTCAAAATTGACGTTTCGTTTTGTGGTTTTAGAAACCTAGAACATCTTTGTCAAAGTTTAAGCCTGGAGGAGGCAAAGTTAACCTTTTGTTTTGTGGTTTTAGAAAATAAGAATTTCTTTGTCAAAGGTTAAGCCTGGAAGAGGCAAAGTTAACCTTTGTTTTGTGAATTTAGAAACCTAGAGCGTCTTTGTCAAAGAACACAAGCTCTCTGTGACGTATTTTATTAGGCTAGCGCATGAGAACTAGCGTCATACCTTTTCCTTTACTGAAGGTAAACATTCATATTGTGACAGCTGTTGCAACTTCATTTAGTTTTATGACAATTTGTTGCCTTGAGGATGGGATTAGTAAGGCGCAGTACAAGTGCAGTTTGGTTTTTCCTACTAGTAGTGGGTCAAGTCTTTTCCTAAACCAAAGAAAGAGCAATCTTATTGGCTCTTTGGGGAGCATAAAGGTACATAGGCTAGATTGTGTAGGAGTGTACCTGTATATCATAAAGGTATTTATTTTTAGTGACTGCCGTTTTATAGGGCTTTTGGACCCAGGCACAGGGGTCCCCTCATGCCACTTCAGTTTCATTCTGACTGAATTGAAGCAGTTTTCTCCACAAGGCTGCTCTTCGCTGCACACATATGAGAGCCTTGCTCCCTGAATGAAATCCAACTTCAGGTGGCAGTAAGATCCAGAAAGGATTCCAGATGAGGTAAGAATGTTTCAGGTGTCATGCAAGGAACCTTTTCTCAATTGGCAGAGCAGATTTTGTCTAACTGTACTACCCACCATCCTCTTCTCAATGTGGGAATCGTCTAGCTGTACTACCCACCATCCTCTTCTCAATGTGGGAATCGTCTAGCTGTACTACCCACCATCCTCTTCTCAATGTGGGAATCGTCTAGCTGTACTACCCACCATCCTCTTCTCAATGTGGGAATAAGCTATCTTTAACAGTAGATAAGATGCATCCAAAATACTGTAATATAAATTTTCAAAATAAAATATATTGGATACTTAACTACTGTTAAAGTAGACCCCACCTAGCCTCCCCACAATGTAATGGGCTGTCAAGGAGAATTCTGACAAGAGCTTAAATATTCAAAACACACCTGGAGGAGAACAGGTGCATTCGAGTCATCTGGGCAGCCATTCGATCTTTTGTTTGAATGCCTACTTGCCTGTCGGTGCAGAGATATAAGCTGTCTTTAACAGTAGGTAAATAACCAAATAATAAATTTTATTATGAAAATTTATATAATTGTGTCAGTCAGTAAATATAGTGTGTTACATATTAACCAGAGATTTCAAACAGTGATTTATGATAGCCTAAGCTCCAGTAGCTTACAATATATTTCAGATGGTGTAGAAATTTCATAAATTTTTGCATGCCATGCAAAATAAACAGCAACATTGCTTTAATACATCTTTAAAAAGCACTGCACAGACAGGTATAGATTTGAATTAAATTTTTATTCAATTTTTATTGTGGAGGTACCTAAGTGGGGTACTACATGGTAGCTACTTGTTCCATTTAAAATCAGTACAGTATGTGTGTGCACATGTGTGTAGGCATATTCTGGTGCATTTGTTTGCCTTTCTCTTTTGCTCCGGGTTATTCTTTATAAATAGAGAGATTTTTTAAAGTCTGGCCAAGCAAGTAGTTTCAGCATATATCACAGGTAAGAGAGAGAAGGAGAATTACTCTGTTAATTTTTATACATTTTCTTTGTTCATATGTGAAACAAACCCCCGGTCTTAACATTAGGATAAACATCTAGGATAAACTTGTAGCGCCAGCTGGAATCCGGTAAAAGCAATAAAATTGTATATGCATCTTGCTGTTTGTTGTTTATAAGCATATTAAATGTATATGGTAATGCAGTACAGTATTGACAGTCTAGGAGGAGTAAGGGTACAAAGTAGCTGGTTTGCATCTGTTTTTTTTTTTTTCCTTATCTGGAAAACTCCCGTATCGCCAGAGCCTTGGATGTATCAGTCTGGGTACACGAGAGATGACTGCACAAGCAAACATCAGCAATAAAAAAAAATATCACTTCTCTTACTACTCAACCTTTCTAAGGCCTTTGATAGTGTATCACACGTGATATTCAAACACAAATGTAAACAACTGAGTTCAGTCAGTAAGAATTGATTCTGTTTTGTCATCTTCAAAGAGCATAAGTTATGAAGTACCATAGGGCTCACTCTTAGGACCTATATTGTTTTATATTTATATTAATGATGTAGCTAAAGTATTGAGAAAATACTACTTAATTCAATGTGCAGATGACTGTCAAATCATAATAGCTCGAAATATCAGTGAATTTGAAGCCATAATAAATCAAGCTGAAGTTGCTTTAAAATAATATAAAAAAAATTTTCAACTGTATGGCTTGAATGTTAATGAGAAACCCAGTAAAGATTTACAGGACCATGCTAGGTCATATCTAGAATACTACAAATGTAACAGTGCTTTTTGGTGAGATATCTATCACTCCATCAGCAGCATAAGAAAAAAGTAAATGATATATTATTCTTTCTCTATCACGTAAAAGATAGGTTAGATAAGACATCTCGCTTAAGAGTAATAGAAGCACACTGGCCTTAAGCAAAATAAACTATTGCAGTAGAATATGGAGAATGACAAGCAAAGAACAAATAGACTGGGTTCAGAAAGCTAAAAATTTTCTAGCTAAATAGCCTGTGGAGGGGCTAGAAAATAAGATCACAGTACACCAATTTTGAGAGTTGGAATAGAGGAATATCGAAACTAAACCTATGGCCTTTGTTTTCTTATGTGTAACGTATGCTGTCATTTACTTCCTGACTGGCTTTCTGAATTCCCCACTGTGCATGATATACAAGTAAAACTTGCTCACCCATCAAACAACCTCTTAGAGGAGATGCAGGTAGCTTAACTAACATTGTAAGCATTTCAAAAGCAGTTGATTGGTCACTTGGTATGCCAAGGAAAAATTCAAATTACTGCACAGTATTTTGAAATTTTTTTACTTTTTTCTTAGCTTTGGTCTCAGTAAAATAGGGTGAAAATTTATTTTTTTCTTAGCTTTGTACTCAGTAAAAAGGGTGTGGGCTTGTTCTATCTCGTTCAGCAATTGGAGGGATGAGGGTCTCTCATTTCTTTTGTCCTTGAGTTTATGGTAAAAACTCAGAATCCATCTGTTCCAAATGAGAGATTCAAGAGTTTCCTGATCCCCTCCCTCCGAGACTTCATTGGTTGCAGCCAAGATGAGATGCTTCTTTGCTCAGCGCTTACTGTTAAGTGCCATTTAAAAAAGACCCATTCCCAGAGGCCGGAGTACAGAAGCTTTTCATTAGTTCTGGTAAACGGTAGAAGGTGGGGCCTAGGAACACTTTCCTTCAAGCTTTATGAGGTGATCAAGCAAATCTATGCCTCCTGCGAGGAGGAGGCTGGCCTCCCTTCTCACTCAAGCATATAAAGTTGGGGCATGCAGCCATCCCTCACATTTCAGAACTTTTTGATATTTCCAATAATGAGGGCATGTCTGGCATAGACAGACTACCTTAACCGCATTCTACCTGAGGGACATCGCTCACAAGTTTCTGGATAACTTCGTTTTAGGACCTGTGGTGGCTGCTCAACAGGTTGGGCAAGCTCCCGAGCTCCGGGTGGATGGGGAAGTACCTCAGCCGAGTATCAAAAGCTAAGTGAAAGATCGAAGGTGTGAATGTCTAATGACTGGACTATCCTTCCATCCTTATCCCTCTTTTGAGAGCAGTGTTTAGGACAAAGTACAGTACACTCTTGAGTCATACAAGGGGAGGAGGGATGTGGTAGAGAATATTCTGAACCCAATACTTGGTAACAGCCAGAATTAAGCTGCCTTCCAACATGATATTTCCAAACTATTCGTTACTTGAGTACCCTCCCAAAAGACAAGGTACTCTGGCCCAGGGCTCTACTGCTATGGTCAACCATTTCACCAGACTGTTAGGAGTTTACAGGAGTCAAGGCATCTGCTTACAAGCATGACTGGGAGTATGGCATTTCTTGGTGATATTGAACTCCAGTCATTTGCAGGAACTACCTCCCATCAAAGGAGCAAGTCTCCTATACAGTAAAATGATTTGGATTTTTCTTAGGTATACAAACTAGAGCTCTTTATATGTTGAACTCACCTTGACTGGCCTGCTCTGCCCCTGCTGTTGAAGGGAGAAATTGTGGTGACATAGGTGAGTGAGAGGTATTAACCGCTCACCCCGATCTCCACCAGTTAACTATCATGTTACAAAGTTCAATGACTGCTGGTTTATATACCTAGGAAAAATACAAATTACTTTTAAAAGTTTGTCTTATTTGAAGTATTCAACTTTATTAGTCCTTTCTCCATCAAATGTTATGTCATCCCTTGGTGTGTACATACTCTGTCCTCAGTGCTTCTGTTTTTCTTAGATTTATTGAGTCACATCTCTAGATGTATGGTGCATTCTGTTAAACAAGTTTTCCATATCTTTTAGTGTTTGTTGATTAAAACAACATTCCAAAGTCCAGGTTTTGTGAGGTTTCTGTCTTTATGGTGTTCTAAACCTTTTCTTCCATCTCCAGCCACTTTTTTCATTATAAAATCTATGAGAAGGGCCAACAACAAAGGCTAAATGATATTCCCTTGCAGTACCCCACCATTTACTACATATCCACATGACAATACCCCTGTAAGCATTAAATATGCATCTGCTTCATTCATGGATTTCAGTTAGCTTTACACATTTAATGGGAGTGCCATAGAAGCATAATTTCTTCCATGATATTGATGAAAGTCATTAGCTGGGGACTTAAATTCCACAGATTGCTGTACATTTTTCTTACCATAAATATTTGATCTTACTGCTAATGTACATTGGTAAGGACTGTACAGTATTAATCTTTTATCTTATTTTATCTTATTTTCATTTTGTATGTCTGAATACAGTAATGTTATCTGTTTGCACCTGAAAGTGCTGTACAGTATACTGTACTACAAAGTGTCTCAACGAAACAACTGTTTTGTAAACAAGTGAGAAGCGATAAAGTGCTATATCGTGAATAAACAAATATTAAGCGAGTTTTTATGACTAAAGGTAGGTGGCCATGAATACATTGTTTTACAGTACAGTGTTTTTAATATAGCGCATCTCCAGGTAGTATCGTTAGCCTTTTAGATGTCTCAAAATAACTTTTTTGTTTTTGCTGAAATAATGTTTGATTATGGCCTTCTAAGTGACCGAATGGGTCAAGTGTAGACTGGATTATTGGTTTTTAAGTACTGTATTAACCTCAAGTACACCATTTATTCCAGCACTTTACAATTGATAGCTTTTTGAAGATAGTTTATATTTTGATGGCCCTTTGCATGGTTTGGTTATTGGTATAATGATAGCACATTGCTATTCTTTTGGATCTTGTTTCCTTATTGGTCATGGAATTAGAGTGACTTTTGGCTAAAGGGGCTATACCCTTTCCAAAATGTATAGATCTCTCTGGCGTGGTTGTCTGGGTCTTCGCAGGTAAGGCATATATGCCAAATGTATAACAACAGCGAGATAAAATCATTTCTCCCATTACAGATATCAAATAAAACCTTTTTCGTTGCGCAGAATTCCAAGTCTATTACATAGGTTCACGATTGATAATGTTTTTTTAAGCAATTACAAGAAACGGAATCAGAGTTTCTATCAATATGGCATCTCATTTTGGTGGTGTTGCCAGTACCTCACACACGGATCACGTGCGTTTTAAATCCACGGGTAAAGCAGCTTAGATTTTCTCTAGGAGCACTTTTTGGTGGTCACGGTCATCACGGTATTATTATGTCTGGAGGCATTTCTCGTTTCTACATATACCTTGATTTCTTAACATCGTAGGTAAAGAATAAATTGGTAAGCAAGGAAATATGAAATAAAGCATAACAGTAAGTTTGGCAAGAGAAAGTAAACATTCAGTATACAGACAGATCTCTGTCTCTCTCTCTCTTTTTAAGAAGGTTGATGGGCATAAATTTCTCTTGGAAAGGCAAGATGTAACTGTAGTCCGGTCAAGATTTTTGAGAGAGATGAAGGCCATAAGGAGTCAGGGCAGAAATTTGTGTATCTCGACGAAACTTGGGTCAATCAAAATTACACTGGGCTCAAGTGAAGTCTTATATGGCGAAAAAGAATACGTTCAAACTGGCAGACCTTAAAATTTTAGTGCAAGAAGCATCGAACAATGTCACGGAGGAAAACTGGAAGAATGCAGCGAAAGCACGTAGAGAAAATTCAAAAAGAGGATGCCCGGCAAGATGTGGCTGTAGACAAGTTGGTTGACAGTTTTGTCATCAACATAGCTGATAGCTCTGATGACTAGTTTTCTGAATAAATTATATATAAAAAGAGAGGATTAGGCCTACAGGGGAAACCTCTCTCAAAAAACAAAATGCACCTTGACTTTTACCTCAGTGGTGGTGTGGAAAAAAAGTTTGATTGAAAAAAGTAGTCTTTTAAAACTTAAGATGATCGTTACTCCTCGTTATAGATAATATATAGGCGACAAAAGAAGTTTATTTTAATTCGTATTTCGAAAAATGAACAAGAAATATATCACCTATTTCTATAGCATTAATTAAATACTTTTAAGTATCTAATTGTGTAATAATGATAAATGTACATCTATCTACAAGTACTGACAAAATAGATAAGGTGATCATATGTAAAAAAAAAGCCGTAAGATTTAGAAAAGAGAGAGAGAGAGCAGGGCGGAGTAGGAAGGAGATTAAAGTACCTGGAAATCAAAAAAGCCCCAAAAATCTTATAAGTATAGCCTCAGGGTTTGTCTCAAGACATTTAAAGGTCTGTCACACACGTGTCAGTAGCCTGTTTTCGTAAACTGGCAACAGGGCAGATCTTTAAAAGCCTCGCCAGAGAGATCTATTCGTCGTGGCAAGAGTATAGGCAGTTGATCAATTTACATTGATGTTTTCTTGATGTGGAATTGTGGTGTTACAGGAAGAAAAGGCAAATCTTTTATTACACTATATTATTTGGATGAATCATACCTACTGTTAAAGATAGCTATCTTTGCACCAGCAGGTGCTGTCAGCATTCAAAATGAAAGATCGCATGGATGTCTCAGACGGCTATCTAGTTCACCTGTTCTTACTGGGTGTGTTTTGAATGTTTTAGTTCTCATCAGAATTATTCTTGCCATCATTCAGGATGGTAGTCATTGATTAGTTTTGCTGTTGACACTGATTTTTCAAGGTATTGTGACTTGGTATTTTTTCCTCACGAGGTCTTTAACTGATAGTGGGAACAAAAACATCAGGTTTTGTAGGAGTGTTTTGTGCATTAACAGATTGTAATCTATAGAATTAGATACACAAAGTGTTTTATAGTGTTAGGTAGGCACACAATTTGTGCCAGTTATAGGAGTCAGGAGTGTGATGTCAGCTGGGTGTGAAGAGCATAGATAATGATCAGATGAATTTAAAATATTCCTTTATAGGAAGCAAGTACTTAGAAGAGGGACAGACCTTTTACATCCCTTCCGGCTTCATTGCTGGCTCCTTTTCCTAATTACCATCTTTGTCCTTTACTCTCTCATCCCCTCATTTGCTCATATTGCTGTTAATTGGCAGCTCTTTTACAAATACAAAGCGTGGTTTTTGCGTAATCCATATTTGCTTTCCACTACAATTGGGGTAAAGGAAAATATCTTATGAGGGCAAGGTTTTTCAAAGAAAATACCATATTATAAACTGGCTGTCTACTAGCATTCTGCTCTGCCATACCTTGTTTCCACTCTCACTATGCTTTTTATTGTTCCATCATTTACTTTAATCAAAATGTTTTTGGGATAGAAATGGTTTTGCCATTTTAAAATATCTAGAGCAATGAAAAAATTGAGAAAGAAAAGTAAGAAACTGAAGTACTTAAGTGAGTGAAACAGGTTTTCTTTCTCTCTTTTCAGTATTAGAAAAGTGTAATTGCAGGAACCCAGTGAGCCATGTAAAGGATACTGCTAGTGTATCAGGAGTGGACAACTATATACAGTAAAAAAATATTCAGTAGTCCTTTAGTTACACCTTATCTGGCAATCTACATTACCCATAGTGTCCCCAGTGCCACAATAAATATTTAAATATATATATATAAATCATAAAAATAAAAAAAAACTTAGATCATTAGCAACTCTGTGAGTGGAGAGAAGCCTTGGTAATGCTGCTTACAGGCATAAACAAGCTGAGAAAGAGCTATTCTGGGGGTGGTAGACTGGATAAGTTTTGGTTGTTGGGTTGGGAAGGCTGGGCAGGATGGGTTGGGAGTGTTAGGCAGGATTTTGACTTCATGAGAGCTTTAGCGACTGCTGTTGGCTTAAAAGCACTAAGTCACAGGACGTCATCATCACACATTACTTTGTTATCGCTTTTATTGGCCAAGACATATTACATCATCAGTACAAAAGTATATGGTTAGAAGGTGCATGGGTTGGCAAGCATTTGTGCTTTATGTAAACTTTCACACTATTGGCAGAAATGCATGTCATAGTACTTCATTGTGGTTTTTGCTTTTGAATGGTTGATTTTGTTTTGAGAACTAAAAATTCCCTTTTCTGATTGGCTACACTCAGAGTATCAGTGCACTTTGTAGCAAAGAGCACATCTCTCCTTTGTTCTGCATAGTTCTTGGTATTCAAGCTTTGAGCGGTTGTGGTGTGATCTTATGTCATGATGCTTTCACCTCAAACATTCTTTTGTTGTGCTTGCAGTATTGCAGGTGCTGTTATTGGTGTGTGCAGTTCTGTGTATTTTTTGCATGGCCTGACCACCACCTAAAAGGGCTAGGAAGGTCACACCCTTCAGAAAAAGCTTGGAATGATCAAGAGGATCAAGGCTAGTTGGTCAGTGGCACATACAGATGGAGGAGTATGGCATTGTCTGGTCTCCCCTGCAGGGTATCTAGGCTACTAAGGACAAGCTGAAGAAGTACGTCTTTAGGATGAAGACGTGCAGTAGATACAGGACCTCCATGACACTGGTGTTGGAGGAGGAGGGGGAGGAAGAGGAGGACTTGTAAATCTCCTTGAAAGTTGGGCCCTTGTAAGCAGTTTCAGTACTGCACACAGATGAGGGAGAATGAAAAATAAAAACAAAAATTAAAGTGTATATATTATGATGTGTAGACAGATTAGTAAAAAAAAAAAAAAAAAAAAAGTTACAAAAGTTATACAGTAGTGTACTGTGCATACAGTATACCATATTGTGTAGAATAAGATAGAGGGAAAAAGATTTACTTATTTTTTTAGCTTTTATTTTTTTGTGGATTGTGTACCTTTCATGGTTTTTAATGCCGTACTCTACGTGTACTCCTCAAGGCTCTTGCTGCTGTACTTCTTAACACATATGTGAATTTTATCTTTCTGTTCTTTGAACAGATTTTACTATTAGAGCATAATACTCCTTGTACAACAATATATAGTTCATATGAAAAAAATTTGTAGCAGCTGAATTAGAAATATAGTAGAGTGAAAAGGAAGAAAGAAATTGCAACACAATATTTATTTCCAGTATTAATTGGCAATATGAACAGCTTCATTTCATGTAGAATATATGCACAAAAGGTAAATGGCTTATATGTTTTTTGAAGACATAATACAGTAACTTTTTCACATGCACAAATTCTCAGAAACAAGTTAATAGTTTATGCATTCACTGATGCAGTCATGATTTTTATTAAAAAAATTTTTGTTATAGGGTCTCCTTCCTAAATATACAAAACATTATTTATATCAATATTATCACTTCCTGTCTCTTACAGATTTAGAGAAAAAGAGCAGCAGTCCTCCAATTTGTGCATCTGCAAGTTACCGGCAAAAAGTTAAATGTAAAGATACTGGCATTGTTTTTAAAAAGTAAGTTCAAGGTTATAAAATTTTATCTTTTGCATTTGAGTATCAAATATTCTATTCTGAAATAAACTGGTTTATACAATTCCTTGTTTGCAACACTTGAAAACTATCATCTGTTGGTGCTGATATTACTTAGATGTATAAAGTTAATATTACAATCACATGCTTCAGTCCTTTGGTTTTGCTGTTTTCTTGTTTAGATCTCTCTTGCCAAATTGGAACTTTTATTTTACAAACAAAACAAGTTAAGTGATGATTCACCTTTTCCTAACAAGGGTAACTATTGATTTACATCATCATCAAGAGATATGTTTGGCTATCTTTAACAAATTTAGTCCATTACATTTGGAATGATTGTATGCAACTCTTGTACTGTACATCAAAGCTGTGGAACAGTCTCCTGGGAGAATTTGGGATGTTGATGCCCGTAATACTCTTTAAAAATGCTTTATACTAACACCCTATGAACAAGTGCTAATGTATACATGTGTTATTTTTTGGGGGTTGGTGTGCATATTGTAACCTATTCATGTCTATTACACTTGGAACCTTTTATGAATTTGGTGGCCTACCTGGCCTGTTCTTGTTCCATTTTATTATATGCTAATGACAGATAAAAGCAACAAGAATAACCGTGATGGAGAATAATGCCACTGAGCTAGTCAGTGACTTCTGGATTTTAACCAGATTTGTGTTTTACTTACATTGGTTTTCAGTATCTCCTCTCCATTCCACTCCTGCATAATTAAGCATTTCTACATCGTTATCCTCGGGTTCTGCTGTTAACAAAAGGTCATCTGCATATAGCAGCTCCCAGGATCTCTTCTCTACTTTCCTTTGTAGCATCCTCCATTACTACAGTGAACAAAGGATTCTGTGCTGGTAATTGATAAGACACCAGCATTCATCCAAAATTCTTTCAGTATGCCTGTCACTATGCTCTTGTGTTCTAGTGCAGTAAATCAATAATCGAACAAGTTTTTCTAGTTCTTTCTGCTTGTGAAATGCCCACCTAATTAGTCTCTCAGTACTCTTGTAAAATTCTCATATCTTATTCTTTGCATTGTACTTTTTTTTCATGTTTCATTACTGTAAACTATAATCTATATTACTATATAAAATACAAAAGCAAAGACTTTCGAACACCTGAACAGTGTTCCATTTCAGTGTTTATGTTAAAATACAAAGTATGAGGGTAGTTTTCCTATGAAGAGTTTTAAAAGTGGGGGGCGGGGCAAGAAGATAACAACCCATCTCGGAAGTACTGGTCCAGGTGTTGCCAGGTGATTCTGAATTCAACCAGCCACTGCGCCAACTTCCTTGATCCTCTGACTTCTTGTGTTGCATAGGTGCCACAGTCAGAAACATCCACAGGGACATCGGCTATCTGGGGAGAGAGAAGGGAAGAGAAAGCAGAGCATCAGGGTTCACATGGTCAACATCAGTTTTGAAATTAGAGTTTTGTATAATGTTTGGCAATAAACCAGTTGATTTAAAGGGTCTTTATTGGCAATAAACCAGTTGATTTAAAGGGTCTTTATTTGTAAATGTCTTACTACCTTCAAAAGATTTTTCCATATTTGTAGCAGCACCTTCAACTAATCTTTTCATGTGAGATTCATCACTTTAAAAAATAATTGATGCACCATCCCAATTAATTCTGTGGTCTAAATTAAAACCAGTTGAATTCGGAATCACCTAGCAACACCCAAACCAGTACTTCCGTGATGGGTTGTCATCTTCTCAACCCCCCCCCCTTTTAAAACTCTTCATAGGAAAAATACCCTCTTGCTTTGTACTTAAAACACAAACACTGATGAGGAACACCATTCAGGTGTTTGAAAATCTGCTTTTTTATTTTACATAGCATTATAGTTTCCTATGTAACCGTGGGTTTTTATTACACAACCTGTTTTTCCAGGAGACTGTGGATTTCTTAGCAATGCCTCATTATTGTCCCCATTGTTTCATTAAATGCCATAAAAAGCCATCCTGATGCTTTTTAGTATTATTCCAAACATTTTTACCATTATTTTCAAAGTTGCTCCAGCAGTTGAACATTCTTAGCTTTCCTACTACTGTATAGTGATTTCCCAATTCTTTTCTCACTCCTGTGGTCTTTTATC
Organism: Macrobrachium rosenbergii; assembly: GCF_040412425.1. Classification (NCBI taxonomy): domain Eukaryota; kingdom Metazoa; phylum Arthropoda; class Malacostraca; order Decapoda; family Palaemonidae; genus Macrobrachium; species Macrobrachium rosenbergii. The sequence goes on from NC_089791.1 coordinate 39,339,486, forward strand.
TCCTATATTTTTATTGGGTGTTCATCATTGACTGCTTCAAACATCTGCATTTATCAAATTACTTGTTATTCATGAGGGTTCTTGGGCTTTTCCACTTCCTATCACCCCAAGGACTTTCTTAATCTTGTTAGATAACAAATCCTTTATTGGTCCCTCTGTCAACAGCCTCCAGTTGGTTTTCATTCTCTTCATTCTGTAGGTTTTCAGCAGCTTTTATATCCCTTGCCACTTTGACATCTTTCCTCATCTGGTTGACTGTCTGAACATGTACTACTCTATACTGTGTCGATATTCCGAAGACATTCTTAAAGAATCATCTTTGCCCTTCTCCAGGGCCTTTAAGCCTCCCTTTCCTTATTCATGTATGCTTTTCACTGTGTTAAGAGCTCAGAAGGATCTTTTTTTTCTCTTCTGTTGCCATTTGTACATTTTAATCCCACTTGGGTTTGTCTCTCTCTCTCTTGGTTGGCCTCTCTCCATAGCAGTGCAGTCACTACATCTTCATGGGTGGAGGTTATCCAACATCTGAGAGAGAGAGAGAGAGAGAGAGAGAGAGAGAGAGAGAGAGAGAAGAGAGAGAGAGAGAGAGAGAGAGAGGGGGGGGGGTTGGCTTCTGGCACCCTCCACACATTTTGGGTGAATGTTTGCCACAGGAAGTAGGCCATCTTCTGTGATTGGTGTCATAGAAGGGGTCACTCTCCAGTCAGTACTTCTCTTCAGTGAGTAGACTTCTTAATATTCCTATGTTGAGACAAGGGCCTGTCTGTCTTAGCCATTAAATGGTATCAGGCAACACTTGGTTAACAGTGTTCTGCCTAAGTGATGTTGACCTGCCCATCTCCCCAGAAATAGTATGATGAGCTTCAAACAGTCGTGCCCTCTTCAAGAGATCAGGCCCTGAGTATGATCTGACATTGGCACTTGAAGCCTCAGGACAGTCCTGTGTGAACCCTCATCTAGTAATTGGAAAGGGATCTTAGCCTCAAAATGGTCTTCCTTCTAGCCCTTGCCATAGCCAAGAGAGTCGGGTAGTTGCGTGGATTGTCGTACCTCATCCGGCACTCTCTCTTATTCTCTTTCATCCTGGAAAGTGTGGCTGAGACACAAAATCCTTTAGTTCTGGAATCAAGCTTCAAGGGTTTCTCAATTGCCTCTCTCTGTAAATTCATTGGTGGAGATCCAGACAAATGTTGCTGTTCCCGGTTCGTATCCTAAAATTACTGGATAGGGACGAAAAGCCTCAAGGCAGAGTGCAAGTGCCTTTTTGTAAGTGCGGGACATTGCAAGGAGGAGGTATCCAAGAACACTATCTCCTGGCTACAGGAATTATGGACTAGAACAACAATAGGTAGCATCAGTTGGGCGAGAAAGGGCATCGTCTCTCCCCATCTTTACCTGGATACCATCCTTATTTAGTCAGTACCCAGCTGATCCAGTGCATGTACAGGAAGGATACTCCATATATGGAAGGCTGTAGTTTGTATACCTATGAAAAATAAAAACTACTTACATTATTTATTATTATTTTCTATAATTTTACCTACATAATAAAAAAACTATGATGTTTTTAAGGTGTGATCGTGTAGTATGGCTAGAGGAGCAGAACTTTTGGACTTTTGAAGCTGTTGCAGGTGCAGTAGGTGTAATAGCAGGCCTTGCAACTGTTGCAAGACAAAAGGTCCTTGATCATCGAATCTTGCAAAGAATACAACGTCAAGTGGCTGCCGGTGTATGATTGTTATTTGCTACTAAATACCAATGTTCAATCTGCAATTAAATCTTCAGTACACTTTGCAAAATTTATGCTTCATTGGTGCTGAATCATATAGGGACTAGGCATCAAAATACTTAGTCATATTTATAATAAAGACAACTGTCTTCCTCTTTGGACTTCATGAGTGGTAGATTAAAATTTTTATCTCTGAATCCATTCCTGCTTGAAATATTTTTTAAAGATTAAAATTAAACTGTTTTAGAGATCTCTGTGTTGTCCATCAGAAACCCTCCAGTTGATTTTCATGCTGTTGTGCTTTACAAAAACTCATTTTCTTGGGGGTTATATGTCATCCTTTTATCTGAATATTTGAAAAATGCATTAAATAAAATCTTTTCTCATACTGGAAAAAAGAAAAATTGTTAATCAAGACTAGATTGTGTCAGCTTGTTCTAGTTTTCTTCAATAACTCCATCTTCCATAACTAAGACAAAAGAAAAATGTAGTTACACTGTATTGTATACTATAACTTCCCGAATATCTGTCATGTTTTTTACTTTTACAATATAAAAATTTATTAACATAAATCTGGTAAAAAAAATTTTTTTTTTTTTTTTTTTTAGCACATTTAACTTTTATATTTGAGATATTGGCTTACTAGATTTTTTCTTACCTTGACCCAAAATTTTACCAATTTTGATTCAAATGCTTTTGTTTTCCAATGAGTCTTGTTTGCCATGGCATTACAAATTTCATGAAGGAAAAGGAACATAAACATGGGTAATTACACTTCTTCAAAGCAACAATAAAATGAGGTCATAGAGTACAAACCATGGTGTAGTATAAATTTTGCCAAATTACTGTAATCCAGTATTAAAACTGTTGATCCTTTGAGGATTTTTCAAATGGACCGACAAGCAGACTGCAATGTACATAGGATATTTAATTAGATCTTATCATTAAATGCACGTGTTGACTTTTCCCACATTCAATTTCAAGGTTGCTAACTAATCAGTCCAGTGATATAGATGCATGTTCGCTCATATGGAATCCTGTACAAATATGTATTTATGATTGATAATCAAATATTACATTACGTAGTGTCATATCATAGCTTACATGGGTAATAGGAACTGTTATTGACATAGTAGTTCCTGCACTTACCTTTTATTGCTCATAATGAGCAACTCAGCATGGGGCGTGTGTTTATTGTTACATAATGTACAAAGTAAAATCAATTTTAAAGTGATGGCAGCAAAGATCACGGTCTCACAATGTTGCTTCTGAGTAAACTTCCAGGCAAGCAATACTGAAAACTGCTTTCTGAAAAAATTCTGTAATTAAAAAAAGTGATTGAGTTTAATATTAAAAAAATTTTATTTATACTTGACATACAAGGCATTTGAAAGGGATAATTTTATTTAATAAAATATGAAAAGATAATGGAAGGAAACTTGTACACATTGTTGTTGTTGACCAATGAAGTCCGATTTTTAGGTAGTTTGCTAGAGCTTTAATGCTTACATAAAAAATTGTGTGATACTTCACATTATGTATTATAAGGAAAATTTTATGTAAAATTGAAATATTTTTCTGTATATGGTTTGATGTTTGTGGATCCTAAGCTAAATTTGTGATAAAAAATATTTGGATTTTATTATATATATGTGTTATATGTTTATGTAATAAGCTTGTCATGCAAGACACTGTAAATTTACTGACAATATAAAGCTTTTTATTTATTCATATTTTTTTAACCCATCTACCCCATTTTTGCTATCTTGTGTTTTTGTATAATCAAGGTATGATAGCAGTCTGGCTACTAAGATTAGATAAGAGGAAAAATTAGGACCGGTATTGTTGATCGATTATGAAAAGGAGGGAGTTGCCAGTGTCAAACTAACTGCTAGAGTGGTATTACTGACTGTCCATCAATATATGAACGTCTTTTCCCTAAAAAGAAATATTCAAATTAACAAATCAGTGAAAAATTTCTCAGTTGCAAAGCCAGTAAAAATACCAAGTTGCATCCTCCAATCAGAAAAAGAAATATTTTATCAATACATAATTAAGTTGGTTATTTCTTTGATTTAAGAAAACTCAAATATGAACAGTTACAAGGGAATAATAATCTCAGGAATCCTAGTGTCATCATTTGCAATTGTAAGTTTTAAAAAATAAGTGCTTATAGTTCTAAGTCAAGAATTTAATTTTGTGATACTGTATTGTACAGTACAGTAAAGTGAATTATAAAACCCCATTTGAAGTCCTAAATGTAGGTTTTAGAATTTTTACTTGGATTAATACAATATGAAAGAAAATGTTTAGATTAAAATCTAATGTAAAGTGGATGAGGGTGAACAAAAACAGTGTGAAAGGGGAAAGTTACATAAAATTTTAAATGTGAGCAAAATATCTCATAGAAATTTTCAACCCTTTAGATTTTGTAACTGCAAATGAAGTCATCCAAAGAATAATTTTGGCTGACGTCAAATCTGTGTAATTATTTCAACTCCTAAATGACCTTACAACCAGCAGTACACCATGGAAAATTTATTACAAATAAGAGATAAAAGAAAATATTTCTTTGCTTATATGCCTAGGAATTTTGTTGTTAATATCAACTGGAGGGTATTGACTTCACGATGAGTCGATGGAAAATGTAATGTCAGAGTTGACAAGAACCCTTAAATATAACATGGTAAAGCTACAAGAGCATCCTGAGTAAAGACTGGAGAACAAGTCAATGGAGAGTCATCACAAAAATATAAATGAAGAGAACACATCAGGATACAGAAATAAGGTGATACATTACACCTGGGAAATTACAGAGAAGTATGATGGTTGGGCAGAACATGAAAATACTGAAGAATTGTTGAAAATGCTTGTCTGACTGGTTTTACGCCTGAGAAGTCAACTGGTACCTTGGTCACTTACTGGACTGTGAGAGCAACAAGGAGAGGAACAACAGCCTCAATAAACTGGAGTTACTGCTTAACTAGTGTTTAATAAAAATACGGTCATTTGATGTTAAACATGAAAGTTCTCAGAAATTCAGCAGCTAGCAAGATTAAGACCCTCATGCATCACTGGAATAACATAACAGAACATGCATTCCCACTACTTTCCCTTCTGAGAATGCTGACCATCCATGGCATATTGTCCAAAAATAATATTAATTTTTGGTCACAATTTCTAAACGACCTCATCAGTTGAAAGATATTTCTAACATTCCTGAAACTTTTACTGGCTTCTGAAACATGAAGTAGAATGAAGGTTAAGGTCAAATTCATCTCAAGCCCAGTCCTCTTATGATGATCAAATGTGGCAAGGGTCTTTTAACCTACCTGTCATAGCACAACAAACCTTCTCCCTAGGACAGGTCACTAATGGTAGAGCAGCTGTAGTGCCACTGCCACTGGGGATGGAAAATACCCAAGCTACGGAGGTGGTGTATGCTTCACTGTTCCATTACTGTATTCCACTGATAAGATTGTCACATCCTGCTGTTATTTCTGTTCCAACAGATTTTATATACAGTATTTGGCAAGGGACAGAACTCTAAAAGAGCAATTTTTGCTTTGGGGATCTCTTGAAAGATGAAGATAAGATATGCGGGAGTCAGTAACCTGCAATTGTGAGAAGAAACATCTTAATCCTAGCTTCTCTGTGAAAAGTCTTGAGACAAGCTTTATAGTATCAACAGACCTTTAATGCAGGACAATAAGGACTAACTTAGTTCACTGAAGTTGAAATTGCACTGCTTTTTAATACAACCTCTATGCAATGTTTCTTGAAAAGTCAAGACACTTGATTTTCCATACAAAGGGATTCTGGTTAACCTAAGAGCTGCAATAATCTTGAATGCCACTAATTTATATCTTGAAACCACTGGGAAAGGGAGAGAGCCAAGTAGACAGATACTGGGGAGAGGATGGAACACCAACTGTTTAGTCATAACAGTTTTATAATAATTATAGGGCTGATGACTACATTATGGAATCGGTGATAAATATAGTAATGAAGCACACTGTTTTAGAATAATTTTGTCAAACTGGCTGCTATGTGTAACAGAGCATTATTTTGTTGTTAAAACTGATAAAGCTATGACTTATACAGTATTTTTATTTCAGGCAGCCAATGGTAAAACCATGCAACCTAAAAATTTGTATGAAAAATCACCCAAATTCTCAAAATATCCTTTATTCTTTTTTTTTCTTTAGCTGTAAATGAATTTAGCCCCAGAGACACAGCGATTCTAATAAAATGAATTTGAAAGTGCTATATACAGTTCTAAAAAACCTGCAATCACAGTGCCTAATAAAAGAAATTAATTCCTCTGCTCATATTTTTTTAACAACTCTAATTATAATCCTCTGCTCATATTTTTTTAACAACTCTAATTATAAATGGGACAGGACATGCAGATCTTTTGAGGTTTATAAAAGCATACCATCATGGATGAGAGGGAACATGTACTTTAACAAGTCTGATATTCAGTACAGGAACCTTCACAATTTGCAAATACTAATTTTCTTATTCAAGACATTCTGAAGGACATCCAAGAATGAAACTGATTTTCAGATTAATCATTTAAAACTCAATTAATTCATGTGGCCAAAGAAACTAGAATAAACAACATACAAATAGATTACACAGAACTTTGGTCACAACCCCAAATGTTTGTTCAATTTATGTACGGTTACTACATGTGAGACAATTTGATTCATAAATTCCTTAGCATTTTCCAGCTATTGAATCACACTGTTAAGGATCAAGATAAGGAGGTGCTGATAAAGTGCCAGATACTGTACTACTATTTACAGTACTTCACTCTTAGTATGGAAGAAAACTTTCAATCATGTTGTTAGTTGGTAGAAAGAAAATGACAAGTTTTACTTTCACTTGGATGATGAAATGATTAATTATGTGTTAACTGGCATCACTAACACCTGGTTGAAGTTGTGAGTACAGTAGTATAGTATTACAGTTACAATCTGAAAAATGCCAAGAAGGATTATATGAATTTGTAGTTACAGTGCTCCTGCATTACAGAGGATTACCTCGGGAAAGCAAAACAATCATCAATGTTTAAAATCCCTACAATAAAAAGAGTTAAAATTAACCTGCCTCCATTCCTTCCACATGACCAGGCCATTTTACAACCCTCTGATAGCTTTTTTGCCTTTATCAACATTTTTATTACTTCCAGTGTCTCAAAAATTTCACCTTTTTAATAATTCTCATTCCTCATATAAGACAATTCAACTCAATAGCTTCAATGTTCTTTTCCTTTCATCAACATTAAACATTCACACTTACCTTCCATAAATGAGAGCTGGATCAACAATCCCTTCACAAATTCCAAATCTGGCTCTCACAAACACTCCTTGTTCACAAATCTTTTGCATACACCCTCCTAGACTACTTGCTTCCTGTCCTGAGATTTACCTTCATCACTCTACCATCACCCATCAATTTACCTTCAAATACCTAAAAACCAACTGCCTCTGTCCTTCCACCATTTCAGGATTCTAGACAATGTTTTCCTGGTTCCATATATTGTACCACCTTGAGCTTAATCTTGTAATATTTGCTTCCAACCTTCCTCTAACAAATACTCTAAAAACTCTTGTTTCTTTTTCCTGTTCCCAATCACACTTATTTCATTTCATTCCTATTTTTACGTCAAACCCATCATAATCCAGTTTACATAATCTAATGCATACTTTGCTTCCATCATAAAACTTTTAAAATAATTTTCAACAAATTACCTTCCACACCAGTGATTTTTACCACCCTACCCATTAAATATGTGTTAGTTTGATCACATGCCAAAAGCAGCTTATTCCATTTACACCACTACATGGACCACCTCCTATTCACGGTTCTGGATTTGTACCTTCACCTATTGGCAAATCTTTCTGTGGAACGTATATACACATTATTTGTTGAAAATTCGCTTATTTGTGGTATTTTTCATACAGAAATATTCCTAATTACTGTATTTTCATATAATTTTCGTAACTAAATGCATTTTTTGTGATAAAACTATTAAACTACTCAGGTATAAGCATTTTTAGAGTTTTTTTTTTGGTGTTTGAACGATCAAAATACTGTAGGCAGTCATAAGCATTTTTAGAGGGGTGTCAAGTTTTCACAGATTTTATTTGCAGGGGGTTGTGGTATGCATCCCCCGCGAATTACTGGGGGTCGATTGTACTGCAAAATAAACACTTCATTCACATACCCTCTTTGTTATCTAACCACCCTTTCTGCTCTTCCCTTATTAATCCTGTCATCTGTCTTATTTTCTCAAATAAAATCCTACTGTACATCTTTCCAAGTACTGTATACTAAACAAATGGTATGGCCTTTAATTCTTACAATCACCTCTAACACCTTGACAAAGGAACAATAATTCATCTTACCAACTACTGTATTTCAAAATATTTCTCTTGTCCCATACAAAGCTTACACACCCTGAACACCAAACTAAACACATTTTTACCACCATATTAAAGGATCTAGTGTGTAATCCTGTCTACTTTGGTACTTTCCACTCTTCATCCTCTTAACTGACTTCTATATACTGCACAGTATCTTCTACTGATACTTCTATTACTCTCACATTTATATAAATTCTATCTACTCTTGCAAGAACTCAATTTCTTAATTTTGGTCCTTTAATTCTTTTTTAATTTTTTTGTGCAAGTGTAGAAGTCCTGTCTTCTGTCTTTCAAATCTTAGCACTCACCTTTCTTCCTTTCCTAAACTTCTCACTTCATTATCTATCATTCACTGCTTTTTTTTCCTATTTTATGTGCCTTTACCCAAAAGCATTCGCTCCTGAGCCAATGCTGTGATCCCTGGATCAAGATGTCATACTTTACTCATAAAAATGTACTGTAGTAATATAAACAACTATGTTACAGAAGAATTACTATAACATTGTTTTTTCTTTACTATCAAATCAGTTGGCGTCCATGGGCACACTGGGTTTCTATTCATGGAAAGTTTATGAATTAACAAATGTATGTGATGATCCTGGCAATACAACACAGTCTGATGTCTGCATATTTGATGGTAAGCAGTGATAAATTATTATTTAAATAAAGAATAAAATTGAAGATGTTACAACCGGGTAAAAAATAACTGTGTTGTGTGCATGCATGCGTGCGTGCGTGAGAGAGAGAGAGAGAGAGAGAGAGAGAGAGAGAGAGAGAGAGAGAGAGAGAGAGAGAGAGAGAGAGAGAGAGAGAGAGCAATCTCATGAGTGCTTGCATCTACAACCTCATGTTGATAAGTGTACATTCTGACAGTGCACTGATCACTCGCTAATTATTTTTTACAATTCTTGTTCTTTTCCACCCACCCACTACATTCCACATCAGTCAACTAATGTACTTGTCCATAACTACTGCTTACGAATACTCCTTTCCTCACCTGGCCTGGGGGCTTTAACCAGAGTCTGTGAGCAGTGTGCTGCAACTGTACCATTACTGCATTGCCATGTCCTCAAAGACCTGATTGCGAGAGAAAGAGAGAGATTCTTGATGAGTACTGTATTAAAATAATGCTGATTACTACAAGTCAACGAGCTAAACATTTTCTAGTAGTGTACTAATTTCATTTTTCTACCACCAAGCATTGGACAAAGCTAACAAATAAAACTACCACTATGACTACACGAATAAAATAGAAGTTAAAGTTAATGTTTAAAACTATGGTGTCACAGAGAGCTCACTTTTTAAAAATGACATTTTTATTCTAAAATAATGTTTAACACATACTTACCTGTTAGTTACATATAGCTTTAGTCTTGACGTCACGGCAAAATTTCAAACGCAGCGGCAGCGCAGTCCGAATATCGGGTGATCGCCCTTACCTGCCCTCTGTCGGGGTACTAGGAACTATTCAACATGCTTCAGAATAATTTGCCTACCTGTCCCCGTGGGGAGGAGGGTGGGCTTTCGTATATGTAACTAACAGGTAAGTATGTGTTAAACATTATTTTAGAATAAAAATGTCATTTTAACACATACAACTTACCTGTTAGTTACATATAGCTGATTGACACCTTTAGGAGGTGGGGCAATGACAGCTAAAAAGAGTTGTTGGAAACATTAAGGTTATTAATGTAGAAAATTTCTTAGTTCCTCACCTGCTAAGGTAGCTGATTCCACAGTTACTGCCTCAGTAACCTGCTATCCTTAGAGCAACCGCAAAGGGTATAATGACCTGGTCGCAGATTGCTTAAGCTGGGTATCAGTCACCTAGGACATGGCCGTGACAATACCACAAGTATGCCCCTGCTCAGGGCGCAGCACAAACATCATGAATTACAAAAGGGGTCACCCAACACCAAAGAAAAAGCATAACCATAAAAACCAAAACCAACTGTGGGGTAAAACTATCCAACACTTACCCTCACAGACAACCGTAAAAAACCTTCACACTCCAAAAAACAAGTAAGTAAAGGTAGGTTAATCCTCCTTTACCCCTTTACCCATTACCGTGCCAGATACAACAAAGGGCCTTAACGTGCTGCACTCATCAAACACTGTCTGTACTTGCGAGAGATAATGCAAAGCAAATACAGACTTACATCTCCAGTAGGTTGCTTGCACAATATCTTGAAGGAGAGGTTCCTTTTATAAGCGAGAGAAGTAGAGATAGCCCTCACTTCGTGAGCCTTCACTTTACACATTTTCAAATCATTCTCTGAAATATTGGAGTGAGCTTCAGAAATCAGATCTCTAATAAAAAGGACATGGCATTCTTGGACATCGGTCTAAGAGGGTTCCTGACCGAACACCATAAGGAATCTGAAGGACCCCTAATATCTTTAGTCCTTCGCAAATAATATTTCAAGGCTCTGACTGGGCAGAGGAACCTCTCCTGCTCCTTACCTACCAATTCCGACAGACTCGGAATCTCAAAAGAGCGAGGCCACGGGTGCGAAGGGGTCTCGTTCTTGGCCATAAAAACAGTTTGAAAGAACAAATTGCTTTTGAAGCAGAGAATCCTACTCTCTTATCCAAGGCGTGGATCTCACTGATTCTCTTAGCTGTAGCTAACAAAACTAAAAAGAGGTTTTCCTCGTAAGATCTCTTAAAGAAGCAGAATCCATAGGTTCAAATTTCTCAGACATAAGCCACTTCAGGACTACATCAAGATTCCACGAAACAACTTTAGCATCTGACCTCTTAGAGGTACCGAAGGATTTAATAAGGTCCGTTATATCTTGGTTATTAGAGATATCCAAACCTCTGTGACGAAAAACAGTAGCCAGCATGCTACGATAACCTTTAATTGTGGATACAGAAAGGTTCTTATTCCTGAGGAACAGAAGAAAATCCGCAATCTGCGTCACCGAGGTTCTGGAAGAGGAAATGTCATGATCTTTGCACCATGAACGAAACATATTCCACTTGGACTCATAGACCTTGATCGAAGATGGTCTTCTGGCTCTAGCGATGGATTGAGCCGCTTTCTTCGAAAATCCTTTGCTTCTGAGTAGACGTTCGATAGTCTGAACGCAGTTAGCCGCAGACTTGACAGGTTTTCGTGAAATCTCCTGAAGTGGGGCTGTCTGAGTAAATCTACTCTGTTTGGAAGGCTCCTCGGGAAGTCGATCAAGAGATCCATGAGAACTGGGAACCAATCCCTGGAAGGCCAGAAGGGGGCTATCAAAGTCATCCTGGTGTTGGAGTGGTGCTGAAATTTCCTCAACACTGCACCTAACATCTTGAACGGCGGGAAGGCGTAAAGGTCCAGACCCGACCAATTCAGTAGCATTGCGTCCGTCTGGAAGGCTGCTTGGTCCGGGACAGGAGAGCAGAAGATTGGGAGCCTGTTCGATTTGTTCGTCGCGAACAGGTCTACCAGAGGTTGACCCCAAAGTCTCCACAGCGACTTGCACACTTCTTCGTGCAAAATCCACTCTGTGGACAGAACCTGGTGCTTCCTGCTCAAGGAGTCCGCTCTCACGTTGAGGGCTCCCTGAATGAATCTTGTTAGGAGCAGAATCTTGTGCTTCTCTGCCCACAAAAGGAGGTCTCTTGCTACCTCGCTGAGGGAGTAAGAATGAGTGCCCCCCTGTTTTTTATGTAAGACAACGCTGTGGTGCTGTCTGAATGAACCAGAACTGTTTGTCCCTGTACGAATGGTAGGAAGTGTACGAGACTCAGGTGGATTGCTTTCAACTCCTTCTTGTTGATGTGCCATTCTTTTTCTGTCGCATTCCACAAACCTGAAATTTCTTTTACACCCAACGTCGCTCCCCATCCTACTTCTGACGAGTCTGCAAACAGTTCGTGGTTCGGGTTCGACGGAAATAGAGAGAGACCTTTCTCTAATTTTCTTGATCTAACCACCACCTTAGATCTTCCTTGATAAGGTCCGAGATTGGAAAGGAGAAGGAGTCTGGAAGCGTTTTCCTGTTCCATTGCTCCCTGAGGTAGAATTGAAGGGGCCTCATGTGAAGTCTCCCCAGGAGACAAACTTTTCTATTGACGCCAGAGTTCCCAGGAGGCTCATCCAAGCCTTTGCGGAACAGGTATCCATATCCAGAAAGTTCTGGACTTTTGCGAGACAGTCCGAGATTCTTTGATCTGACGGAAAAGCCAGAAAGGAACTGTTTCCAGTCTCATTCCTAAATAGATCCTGGATTGTGAGGAGATAGGTGAGACTTCTTCCAATTGATTAGAAGTCCTAGCTTCTGTGTCAAGTCGAGAGTTACTTGCAAATCCTCCAAGCACTGAGGCTGAGACTGGGAAACGAAGGAGCCAATCGTCGAGATAGAGAGAGATCTTTATTCCTCTGAGATGAAGAGCTTTGGCAACAGTGGACATAACTCTTGTGAATACTTGAGGGGCTGTGGACAGACCGAAGCACAGAGTCCTGAACTGATAAGTCTTCTCCTGGAAAACGAAGCGAAGAAACTTCCTGGACGCGGGATGGATCGGAATGTGAAAGTAAGCGTCCTGCAGATCTATTGAGACCATCCAATCCCGGACGAAGAGAATTGAGGACGGATTGCGTCGTCTCCATCGAAAACTGGTTTTCTCCACGAAAAGGTTGAGAGAACTCACGTCCAGGACTGGTCTCCAGCCGCCTGAGGCCTTTGGAACAAGAAAAAGGCGGTTGTAAAAGCCTGGAGAGTTGACTTCTTCCACGATCTCTATCGCTCCTTTTAAAAGCATGGAGTCTACTTCCGCACTCAGAACCGAGCATTTTTCTAAGTTGCTGGAATATGCTGTCAAAGCTAAAGGTTCTGTTGCAAGAGGGGGCCTCTTGAGGAAGGGGATAGAATATCCTTCCTTTAGCACGGACGTGGTCCACTGGTCCGCTCCGATCTCCTCCCAAATTTGCCAGAACTGCTGAAGTCTGGCTCCGACTAGTGCATGGAGGACATGCAGATCACTTTTTTACTTGAGGTTTGATAGTCTTGGAGACAAATCTTGCTTTGCCCCGGAAACGAGATACTGTACGGGTGAGGGGCCTGCCACGAAAGGGCCTATCTTGATTAACTAGAGGACGAGTTTGCGCTGGCAGAGAAGGTTGAGGAGCTTTTGGTTTCCGAGTGGATTGCGCCAAAAGGTCCTGTGTGGACTTCTGAGTAAGGGATTTCGACACTTCGGCCACAAGTTCTTGAGGGAAAAGGTACTTCTTATCCAGAGGTGCGAAAAGAAGAGCCGACTAGGCGTACGAGCCTGATCCTGAACCAAAGGAGGATCAAGAGACACAGATCGAGGAGGAGCTTTCGTACTGGGCGCTCCGAGAGCTCGAGACGAAGGAGGAGGCATCAAATACACTTCAGAAGGCTTAGCTGGAGAAGAACCAGGCCTTCCGAGCCCGCCAAGAATTCTTCCAATTTTCTTGTGCATCGCTCGAAGAAAGTCATGAGTAGACGAGGATCCAACTGGGGAACGATGATCAGTAGAGCCAGGATCGTGATGAGGAAGAGGCGCAGAAGCCACAATAGGCTTACGTGAAACCAAAGGAGAAACACCGGGAACGCTGGGCAACACCGAATGGGAAGTCTTATACCTCTTGCGCACATGAGCCTTGCGCCTGGGAGAAGACTCTTCTGACGACGAAAATCTCTCCGGACTCTCCCAAAAACTACAGGAAGGCTGTGATAAGCGAAATGGCTTCTTCTTCTGAACCGCTGAAGGCGAAAGATTCCTGGACCTCTTCAATGGTCTAGACTCGTCAGAAATCTCCAGCCTCTGCAGGCTAATCACTGGAGCTTGAAGAAAGACACTTCCTTGAGTCGCCTTTCCAACGGCGCTCTGAAACAGCCTGGGAAACAACAGGACTGTTCGAGGGGCGGCTGCTCGTGAGCAGACCCCACTCGCCTCCCTTGGACTTTCAGCATGTCTTCTCCCAGGAGCAGGGGCTTGACAGAGGCTTAGGTCTAGGAGAACGAGTAGGCCGAGCAACCACCTCCTCCACCACACTAACACTTTGCACTGCACTTAAATTATTCACAATATTTTGGAAAGAATCCATACGCTCATGAAGGGATTTCACATTAACGCCAATATCCTCCATGGCGCCCACAATAAGGTTAAATCTGGCGTCCATCTGGACTTGATACTCAGACACGGTAACGGGTTCAGGGATATCAGAGTCAGGAATAGGAATATTAGTAGCCACGGGGATATTAATAGAAGTTTCCTGCATAGCTAAGGGAGATTCCGGTTTCTGAGAGAGAGAAGAAGAACTTCTAGCTAAAGCTTTCCTGGCTCTATCTTTCTCAAGCTTCTTTACATACTTAGATAGAGCCTTCCAATCTTTTTCAGTCATACTGACACATTCATCACACTTCCTCTCATATGAACATTCCTGACCTCTACAAGCCACACAAATTGAATGAGGATCAAGACTAGCCTTGACCAACCTCGTCTTACAGCCTTTGCTGCAAACCCTAAAGGTATAAGACCCAGAATCTGACATAATTATCAGAAAACCTGACTAAATAGGTGACAAAAATAACTGGCAAAGCCGCAAACCAACAAAGAGTACTTCACCAAGTGAAAACAGCTCGATGTAGGCAGATACAATGAAATTTCGCTCGAGTACCGACAACAATGTCGCCGGCGTGACGGCAAAATTATTCTGAAGCATGTTGGAATAGTTCCTAGTACCCCGACAGAGGGCAGGTAAGGGCGATCACCCGATATTCGGACTGGCGCTGCCGCGCGTTTTGAAATTTTGCCGTGACGTCAAGACTAAAGCTATATGTAACTAACAGGTAAGTTGTATGTGTTAAATTAACTTTTACTTCTTCAATTGGCTTTGAATATTTATTTTAATACCCAATTTATGCACAAATGTTTTGCAATTTAAAACTAGGGGTTATATGTAGACACTTATTTAAAACTAGGGGTTATATAAAGGCAACTTATTTACAACTTGGGGTTGTATATATAGACACTTATTTACAATATGGGATTGTATATAGACACTTATGATTACAATATTCTTAGATCTTCTCTTAAGAAATTTTTACCTTCTTCTTCCAATGTTTAATTTTTGTTTATCAGATGTAAAACTCCAGCTTTCACTGTTATAATAACAAAGAAATTTATAAACATTATTTATATTCATTTGCAAGTTAAGAACCTTTAATTTTTTCACTTAGAACTGGAAGTGAGGTCCTACATAGGTCTT
>NC_089791.1:39359882-39379882 GCF_040412425.1 Macrobrachium rosenbergii
CAATCCTATAAGTTTAACACATTGTGAATATTATTCCATATCATTTCATACACTGGAAACAAATGTTTTGGTTTGCAAGTAAATAAAATATATTTGGGAACTTTTGATGGCATCAGATAATGAAGACCACTACGGGGAAAAAAACAGGCCCTCATTAGAAAAAATCAAACTCTCTTTCTCTCTCTTTCAAATTTATCGAGCCAACTTATATTTCTTAAAAATCAATACTCAAACTCTTTAGACAGTCCAGATTAGACGTACAAACTACTGAATAATAAGCTTTACTCAAGAATTTATGGATGATATTAATCAAACAGCGACAATAAAAAGCCTAATGCTGGTATGCCCTAACCCAAGGTGTCACCACCATATCACTTCTGATAACGATAGAGAAAATTTATCTTATCCATTGTACAATGGCATAGTAATGAAATGAGGCGTTAACAAGCGTTATCAGATAAAAAAACAATTATTATTACAAAATCACTTTAAATGCTCAAGAGGATAATATATATATGTACATGTATATATATTAACACCTCAACTTAGCAGACTTCTGTACTTATCAGAGCCATATTTTGCTTACTTCTTCCTATACCACCATTTTGTTAATATATATACAGTAAACCCCCAATATTCGAGGGGGATGCATATCACACATCCCGCCCCCCGTGAATAGCTAAAATCCGTGAATACTTAAAACCCTTCTAAAAACACTCAGAACTGCCTATTTTGATAAATCAAACAAAAAACAACACTCTAAAAATGCTTATACCTGAGTATTTCAATAGTTTTATCACAAAAAGTGCATTTAGTCATGTAAATGATATGAAAATACAATATTTAGTGAGTATTTCTCAGTGAAAATACTGCAAATGGGCGAATTTTCTGCAAATAATGTGTATATACGTTCCAGAGAAATCCGTGAATGGGTGAGTCTGTGAGTTGTGAGACTGCGAATACAGGGGTTTACTGTAAATATATAATATATATATATATATATATATATATATATATATATATATATATATATATATATATATATACACATATATACATACATATACATATATATTATACGCACACACACACACACATATATATATATTATATATATATATATATATATATATATATATATATATATATATATATATATATATATATATATATATAGACACAACAGTTAGAGTAATATGCAAGTTTATTCATAAAAAAAAGTTTGAATGGTCACATCAAGCACAGTCCAGAAAGACACTTGAACTCAACGACAACTAGAAGCAAAGTGGAGTGCAGACCGACATGTGGGCGGGGGTTTCCCCTACCTGTCAGTAGTTAGCTACCTTATCAGTAAGTCTGGATGGCTGTTCCCAGCTCATGCTTGAAGCAACATCATATGTACCGAATAAAGGTTTGTATTTGCGTAAATCTGGAAAGAAATGGGATTTAAAGTAAGTGCCTTAAGCATTACGGCTTGCTCATGAAATTAGTTTGTAATTGCTTGTAGACATACAAAACAAATTAAATTATAATAATAATATCCAGAAAAGTAATTTTCATAGTAAAAATTAACATACAATACTTAAAACATTAATCTCTATGTGAAGTCAACCTAATGTTCATTAGTAAATTAATGATAAAACCATCAATTTTAGCAAAAATGACAGTAATGATGGTACTGCTAATAAAAATAAACTCTACGGTATGCAATATTTTTCATACATTTTAAATAAGTTACTGTAATAATCTTTTAAATTGCACGGCAACCATTAAAAAAAATCAGTGATATAAAAGAAAACATTTTCCTTGGTGTATGCATAAAAACTTTATGAAAATGAGTATCAGGTACTATAAAGATCTAAACTATAATAGCATTAACTAATAACTTAAAAAGCATATGACTATAATGGCATTAACTGCTTATGGTAAGACTCATCAACACTTGAAAAGACTGTTGCCATAACAATGGTAATTTTACTCCTTAACAGATTTTCACAGATGGTGAGTTAATGGGAGACTATGAATGTAAGTACTATTACTGACAATAAAATAATCTGTAAATACAATGATTTGAAATTGAACTTGTAAAAAGAATGTTAAACTTCTGAATGGTGAGGTGATTAAAATTTCTACTACTTTCATCTTTTGTATGTTTTCTATGTCTTTCCATTTAAACTATTTACAAAAAATGAGCACTTTACCTCCACAACTGGGCTAATCATCTCCTTATAATACATCACTATAAAATTGTTCCTCTACTGACATTTCTGTATGTCTGATACTGTTTAATTTACTTATACATGAGAGTGAACCATGATCTTTATACCTGCACTATATACAGTATATATATATTATTTTCATCACTGCACATAACACATCAATCAGTGCACAAAAGCAAGCATATACTCATTACTACATTATACACTGTCTATGAACCTTCTGTGCAATTTAGACTCCTATGACTTGATCCCTGTCTCAACGACACCAGGTTTAAATAGTAATGGTTTCTTCAAGATTTAACCCTTCAGTTCCAGTTCACTTGACTCATGGCCATATATTGCTACAGGGTTGCTGATCTGTAATCAAGTAGTTGCGCCTCCTAGTTTGTTGGACATCATAAGAAGATACCCTGCCATGAGAAATTATCCTTATGGGCCTTTAGTTAGCATGATGTTCAATTCTGCATAGCCTACTCAGAGATGGAGTAAACTTAGCCTGAATCTTTGAGAAGGTACATGGTCTCCGTCTCTAGTCAGATGTCATCATCAGACAATGGGAATGTAAGGGGCTCCCTCCACAAGGAAATATTTGATTCTGGCAAAAGAAGTTTGCCAATTCTACTGGTTTACAGATACTTCCTCTTCCTGAATGAATATGCTCACTAATGGGACAGACAACAGTCCAATTACTATCTTTGTGCCATCCAGGACCAACTCATATCTAAACAGAGCAAGTGACCCTTCTGCAAAATAATTTCTGAAACTGATGGAGTGATGATTCCATTATCTCTTGGCTGGGCTCTACTGTACTGTATATCAATTTCCAGTTGCCTAATAATACTTCAGAATTGATAACAGTATCACACATCATAACTTCTGTCACGTGGATGCCTATTGCATGTGAACCCCGTAGCATGCACACAGCCTGGGGTCAAAGAACATGCCAAGCAGGTGGGTAGCACTGACTAAAAAACATGTTTTGGGGGAAGCAGTGGTGTATGAGTCAAAGGGTAGATGTTCTGTCCAAGAAAACAAGACTTGGGGTATAGAACACATACTGTCTACACATGCACAATCCAGAGACCACTTGCTTGCAAAGAAAGATCATGGCAACTCTAGCACACATGCTTCGGAATAAACATGGTGAAAGGGTTGCTGCACATCCTCCATACGTAAACAGAACCGAATCATATAATCAGTAGCACTGGTACTGGTCAAGCTGAGTCACAAGCAATGGATAACCTACACAGAAACCAAAGAGTAAGCCTTGGTCATCCCTCCCATGGGGCTCCCAATTTCCTTTGAAAACTGAACCAGTAGAGGCCGTTGGAGTAAAGGCAAGGTGCTATTGTGTGAATGCAACTCCAGGGTCTGTGATGGGCCACTATACTAGTAGACCAGGGTGCAACATGATGATGCACATTGGAGCATCCAAGTATCCATAAACAACACCAAACCTCATATGAGCATGCATAGTCAGGGGACTGTATGCACACCAAGAGAGAGGGTAGTGCTGACTTTACCCCATGTTTCCTGAGAAGCATGGGTGGAGAGCATTCCTTGTGTTCAAGAAGCACAGGTCAACCCAAAATACAAAGTTCACTTGGTGAGACTCATGTCTGTCCCAACTATGGGGAACGTAATACCCGCCCATGGACAAACACCACACTACCTTCCCAAAATGGGAGAGGGTGCTCACTTGAAATTCCATGGGACTTCTTGTGAGAGGCCTTCTAAGATTCTTCCTCCTACGGGAGGACCACGAGGGTAAAGTGAGGAAGAGCTTCATGAAGAGGATGAAGGAAAGCACTTGCTCTACTTCCCTTGTCCCTAATCCATTTCTCACTTTCCTCTGGGAGTAGTAGATGTGACTGATGATGCAGGTCATCTTTCATGGGAAGAACAACCACTAATGCTAGCCCATCAATGTTCTACTCCTAGTGGTTGTGGCAACAACAGACAGCAAATCTTTGCAGTAAGGTTAGGTGTACTGATCCTGAGACTCCTCCATGTAACCTCCCTTTTGCCCAATAGGGGAGTGTACATGAGGGAGAAGGGAGGTGTTTGGGTAAAACTGAAAACTACTGGTTCCTGCCAGTCGCCATCCGGAATATTTACTGCCCTTTGTTTAGGTTTTTGTTTATGTTTATCATGTTTGCCACCTTTGGTTCATGTTTTTACACTCATCCTCAAAGGGCTAGTACTAAGCAAGGTGCCCATTTTGCATGTAAACTAGTAGTTACCAAACCAAAGGGGTGTGATGGTAGTCTTCAGTTTTATTTCACTTTTACCAGTGTTTGGTGATGAGGAGGAAGTGGGTTGGTGATGAGGAGGAAGTGGGTTGGTGATGAGGAGGAAGTGGAAAACTAGCTCTACCAGCCTACCTCTACCAAAACCTTCCCTAGACACAAGCAAATCCACCCGTACAAAAGTTGTAAATGGAGGTGATTTATCAAAGGTAAAGGGAAGACATAAAGGTCCATTAAACAAAGCTCTCAAGACACAACATAAGTTCCTACTTAACAGTTAGTAGGAACACAGCAGGGCATCCTCAGGAAGTGAGTCATGGGGGTAATTCCCCAACTTGACCACCTTTAACCACCAGTTAATCAGGTAGATCTAAGTAATAGATACACAGCAGGTATTTAGCGAAAAATGGCAGTTTCTAATAGCATTTTGTTTGCGATCTTCACAAGACAGAGCACTGGTACATCTATTTGGAACAGTTCATATCCCGTCCGGCAAGTGCAATAACTTATTATCGTAGGGATACTGGCCCCCTCGGGCCAGTACTAAACATGGCGAAGGGACATTCCATTTGGCCGACAACAAACAAATGCACTGCCAGTATCAGAAGTCTTAAAAGTGTAGAAAAATCCAGTTTCGAAGGTAAAAACAGGCGTGAAGCTAATACTTAGAATTACCGTTAATAATACTAGAGAAAAGTTGCATTGCACACACGCATCATTCCGCTAAGCAGTGTCAAACGGTACCCTAGGTTAGGTTAGGATAAGGTGCAGGCTGTAGCCTACACCAAAACCTAACCCTAACCTATAAAACTCTTAAGCACTTTTACCTTGTTATACAAAGTTTCAATGGCCGATTCCGGCTGGTAATCATAAATAAAAGGCAATGGTTTGTATTTCCATAGGAACAAATAGCCTTCTTAGCCCAGCATTGCCCAAAAATAGCTTAGCCTACGCCCAGTCAATTCTGCCCAAAAGCTAGTACCAGTCTTATGAACTCTCCAGTTAGTCAATCATGGACTGTTCATCATTTACAAAGTAAAAGGCTATTATTGTTTACTGGCAGATGCTCTGCAACCTTTACTAATATTACATCCACAAGACGGATTTGACAACAAAGATGAGCCTAGTGGGCTTACACGGATCGGCAATAGGTATCAGGCGACATTGCTACTGGTATGTCACTTAGGCCTACTTGTCAGACTTTCATTCCCAACCAAATCATCTCATAGGCTTATCAAAATTTACTTACCATGTTGTTTGAACATCACCAGCAGAACGATCATTATGTCAATTTCCGTCTAAACGATCAATTGAAGTGGATAGGTGACGACTGAATGACTGAAGACGAACTGATCAACTGACAGAATGTAGAGAGAGCTGTTCTCCACAGGTATACCAGACCAAAGGTGTCATGACTTTTTAATTTTCAAAACCAGTAATAAATTACTTATTTCTATCCTTATTTCTGTTTGGTTTATTCATCATTCAATAAAATACTTTCATAAATATTTTCAATTAACAGCTCCATTTCTGTGTACAGCAAGTGCATGAGTACAAGAATTTCCTCAGTAGAATAACAACCATTTTTTCAATATTTTTTTCCGTTTTAAAAATTAAGTTCAACAAATTTTCAAGTGACATATAGTAGAATGGAAATTGTTGGACCGCTTAATTTCTCAAACAGCCGCTTTCTTTAAAATTACCCTCAGATTTGGTCACTTTATTACCAATGTATCTCGGGAAACAATTCAGTTCCTTGTAGAGGGGAATTATGGTGATTTATTTACATTAATTCATTTGTATATAAAAATTGTTAGTGTACTTGTATCTGATATGTGTCCAAGCCATTTTTATACTAGTTTTTTAGTTTCATACATTATTCCTTCACTTTACTGTTTCTTTCGCTTTATTAAGATTTTTATTTTATTGCAACTTTTAA
Source organism: Macrobrachium rosenbergii (assembly GCF_040412425.1). Classification (NCBI taxonomy): domain Eukaryota; kingdom Metazoa; phylum Arthropoda; class Malacostraca; order Decapoda; family Palaemonidae; genus Macrobrachium; species Macrobrachium rosenbergii. The sequence continues at coordinate 39,366,290 of NC_089791.1, forward strand.
CAGTTATTCTACCTCTGGCCCCTAATTTGGAATGCTTGTATCTATTCCAAAATCATTGAGCAATGCCATTAACAATTGATTCTTTTTTTAACAAACAAATCTCTATCCTAAACCCCTCGTGTCCTTGCCAACTCCTACCTGAAAATTGTCGAGTTATTGCATTACTTATTTTTTGTCTCTACAAATTAACGTGAAGCTTTTACCAATTTTGATATTGAAAATTACTGTTACTGCAGCACTTGACTTATGGTTTTCGAAGTGACCTCCATTTTACCGTAGCTGCAACTGAGATAGGCCTAGTGTTTTGTCTCTAGCTTTAACAACAAGTGCTCACTAGGCTAACATAATAGCCTACTTAACTCTTATTGCTGGTCTTGTATATTCATCCAATTTTCGTCAAAAGATTTTAGGATCTCGAAGGCGATGCCCCCTTTTTTTTTTTTTTTTATTCACTCCTCCAAAAGAATAAATGTTCCATATTGTCTTCCTCATTCTGCAGAGGTCTCAGACCTCATCCTTGTATTTATCTCTGATGTTCGCCGTCAGTTTCAGTCGCGTGGATTTCATGTTAATGCCGACATTCCTTGCTTCAAATTCTTTAGTGTACTGACTCTTACTGAATCCTTTCTGAACCTCGTCCTTTTTATATATTTTTTCATTTCTCTTTAATGGCCTTTTTAATCTTCCCTTTAGTGTCCTATTTCATTTATTTTTTCAATGCCTTTTTATTACTTAATCATTTCGTTTTGATAAGCAATGCTCTTGACTCTTCTTCATGGACTATTTTGCAACGTTTGGCTGTTGGCAGTTTTTTTTTAATAATCATTTCTAAGTCGCCGATCTTAGGTATTTGAAAGGCATATTCCCCATTCAAATTAACTATCATTCCTTTTCCAGCATTCAGCCAGGAGTAAACAAAAATGTTGAAGCTTTTTTGCATTAGCCTGACTGTAATTCACATTCTACGAATTTCTCCCTCAGTACAAGCATGGTAACGTTGCCCGGTACACGTTCGCACACGACAACCACGCCTTTTCGATGGACGTCAGACCTAAAGCAGACTCGCAAATAACCTCGCCTTCAGAATCTTTCACCTGATAGACTGACAGGTCAACGTGAAGCGCCGTCGACATGGCGACATCTGAGCCTATCCGTCTTTGTACTGATATAAGACCATATATTCATTTATTGCTTACCCATTCATTGTCCAAGATACCTCTCGCTTTGTGATTTAACGTCCAATGAATTGCATGCTAGCTCATTGTCTTGGTATGTATGTGTCAACGTCACTGGAGCATGAAGAAGTCGAAGATGAAATATATATCTAATAATTCGTATGTAATTTTTATCAATTTTTAATCATGCAGATCAATAGTAACCCTTATCTGTTTTGAAACATTTTTAGAATGTGGATAATAGATCGGATGTTACAGTGATTTTTATTCACGACGTGTTGCAATTAAAACTACTAAAAGAAAACAATTTGTGTACTTTATTTTCACAGAGAGAGAGAGAGAGAGAGAGAGAGAGAGAGAGAGAGAGAGAGAGAGAGAGAGAGAGAGAGAGAGAGAGAGAGAGAGAGAGAGAATGCACTAGTCAGGGAGCTGAAATTTTTTTAACTCACCCTGAAACCTGAGAGACATAATTCATGTAACTATTATCATTACCGACATGAAAATATGTCACCTACAAAAAACAAAGGATTTTCCACGTAAGTTGCAAAAGAAAGTATTTAATTCAGTAGGCATTCTTCCGTAAGGATTAAATTAACAAACAACATAGTAAAAATTTATTTACATGTATATTTGATGTCATTCTATACAATATTTTTCATCATATCTTAAAACATCGAGTATGCAATACAAAATACATCTGACCATTCTACAGTTTTTCTTATAGATAAATACTGTGGCATAACAACGCCTGAAGTCCCTCTGAAATGATCATATAACAGACGAGAATTACTGTATACAAAATATGAGTGATATCTAAGGGTAACAGTTTGTGACATACGTCCAAGATATACATATATCAAAAATTGTTTTTAAAAAAATCCACAACCTACAATTAGTATTTCGGAAGAGAGCTCTTTCACCTCACTTAAGAGGGAACAGCACTGCCGGGCATACCGCCAACACAGAGTCATCTCAGCAGAATACTCTTGGGTTCGGAGATTCTGTAGATACTAAATTATATGTACGTAATCATACACACAATACAAACACATATACTGTATACAAAACCGGTAATACGCTTATTTTATTTATGCCTTCACCGTGACGACTTCCGAGATTATTTTCCCGTACAACTTGAAAATGATGTAGAATCAAGAAAGAGCCTAGTAATTCATTAATAATAAACCATTTGTAAAAATACTAAAAAGAGTCATTATAGTATCTGCATTGCAATTTTATGCAATCATTACTGTATTTCGCTAAAATGTTTATCAGTACAGTAAAAACAAATAATGCATCCGGTAAAGGACTAAATCAAGTTTGTTCTGCTAATTCCTAAAATGAGTATAAACGGTATGAATGCAGTAGGGTAACTGACGGTACATAATGTACTGGATATTTTAGATTAAAGGGGTAATTAGATCATTAAGTAATATCCCACAGGTATTAAGAAAAATCCTCAGTTCTACGTCACTACTGGACTAAGTATATGCACTGAAAAGAGATTGCTTCGATACCTCACAGTAATTAAGGTTATTATTGTAGCTGCCATTTGGAAATAAAAAGAAAAACAAGCATTAAGTAAATACTGTAAATCAGATTATAGAAAATCACATTTCCTATACTTTATAATCTAAATTGAAAAACTTCAGCCTTTTAACATAAAACTTGGCATCGTAATTATAGAATAAAACCTTTCTATCATCGTAATCGTTTACTATTATTGACAGATGAGTGTGTACCATTTCTACAGAAAGTGAGGGGGACTGGGCTACGACTGATTACATTATTTTGACATTATCAGACTCGCGTCTCCATTTTCTTTGGAGGACACAGTGGTGACGATAGAAAACATGCTCTTGTTCCTAAGTACAACGACGACTTTACGTTACGTGTAGGGCAGTAATGACTCATTTTAGGGGAATACAAGTTTCGCAAGACTATGCTAGATGTATCCCGGCAGTGTGGTGAATCAAATGGAACAGCTGCTAAAAACAATAAAGTTCATATTGACATTTTCAAAGTATATAACACAGTACATGATCACACTCACAGATATAATGTACAAGTCTTGCACATCAAAGGATGGGCGACTGGGAATACCATTACATTTCGAGTCGAATAAAGTTTTAGTATATCAAGTTGAAAAGATATTGTAGTACTAATGCTATTTTTCACCAATTTCTGAAGCAAGGCATTTCATTAATAAATGCCAATAGTGTTCGTATTACATCATTCACTCATATAAATTCATCTCTCTCCATAAAGCTAAAAATATCTGTAAAATTGGAAGCACTGTTTAAATCTACTTTTCACTTTTCCATGTTATATAAAAGAAAAAGGCTATATCACAGACAACACTATTCTTATGGCACAAAAATACTTTATAGAAAGAATATTGACAATCTTATATATTGTGTGTATATACATGTAAGTGAATGCACATGCACAGGATTTTTGGCTCACAGCATTTGAACCCTTATTTGCGAGTTAACAATGTACACTGCTCACAGACAGGGCACTGAGCCTTATGAGAGCCAAGGCAATACAAGGGGCACATCGTTTTTACCAGCAGGATGGGCACAATTTCGGAATCGAGTTCGTTTGAGAACCCTTCATCTGAAGGTGAACTTGACCAAAGAGGAAGAACGTCTACTAGATTCAGACCTCATGCTTTCGTCTGGTCACAGACCAAAAATGCCTTGCAAACCCAAAACCCCCATATAAAGTCTCCATTTCTGCGAAACATATACCCACAAACACATTCATTAGACTATTAAGAACAATCTGTACAAGTGCATAACATGGTCTTATACAGTACGGGCATACTGTACGTGGTTGGTAGTGGTCAGTTAAAATCAAGCTGGGCGATGCCAGCACGGGCCCTTGCCCCAAGGTGACCTTTATGGTAAGATGTGAAAGGGAGGACGAGACCTGATGTGGACCTATGGGCCTGTCAAACCAACAAGAGGCTATAATGTATAAAGATATTCTTAAACACTTCATCGTCACTACCCTGGCTTTAAAGAGATACGGAAATAAACTTCCTTCTACACATTCAGTAAGGCATAATATGATGAACTACTTCTCAACATAATTTTTGTAACAACAGATTTATTCTCAGCCAACTTCTTAACAATTTGATATGCAAGTTATCAACATATAACTGTCATGTGGTGAATTATATAAATATATTTGTATTACTAGTAGGCATTCAGACCAGTCAAAACCAGCTTTTCAAGTTTGATTTAAAAGGTATGCTAGCGAAAAATGCAATTCAATGGCGCTGTGGTCTTTACATGTGTTACAATTTTTTGAAAGACACCGAATCGGCACTTCAGTTTTTCTATTCACTCCATTCTGGTATAGAAAGAAATTACGGGCTGCTGAAGAACCAAGAGCCCGTGCCAGCACACGGCTGGCTGAATCTAAGTAGTAGAAAGAAATAAATCTTCGAATAAACTATTATTTTAAACGTTCCTTCTCAGCACAACAAACAGCCAGGAGTAACTGTGATAGTTACTGATATAAAGTTCTCCTCTTTTGTGCAACAAGATGATTGTACCAAGCGTTACAAACTAAAATATAATATCTGCTAAAATTCTATTTAAAAAAACTACTCTATCAGATATATACATATTACCTTAGATATGAGTCATAAGGCGCAAAACAATGATAAAATTTTTTATAATACTTTCAACATGGAAAAAAATTGGACCACATATATGCCTCTGATTATCTTATGTTCGTATCCTGTTCCTTCAGAATAATAAACTAAATTACACAGCAAAGCGACATTATGTTGATCTGCACCTTTAAAATAAAATAAATTTCCTATCATTCTTATAATAAGATTAACATACGCAGCAATGTTTTTTTTTTAATATTCAGCGTGAATAACGTAATAGATAACAAGAGACTAATTTCATCCTCATTTCGAAATTATAATTTTACAAGATTTATACAACTTTTTCCCGCTGATTCCAGTCATAACAAGAATAATCTAAGAAGACAATCTAGAGCCTCGTTTTATGTTTCAATAATATCCGTATGAAAAACAAATGCATCAATAAAAGACTGCTGAATCAGAAAGATTCTCGAAATTGCAATCTGAATATTATCGGCATTTGTCAGAATGATCACGGGCAATAATACGGAAATGCGGCTTTCCAAAGTGCAATGACCTTGTCATAAAACTTATTTTGAGCGATAGTACTTTTCACAAGTCAGATCTCGATAATTACCTTAATTTAAAAACTCTCAAGACAGTACGTAACGACAACAGATTTTCTTAAAGGCAACTCTGAGCAATAGCTCATGCTGCCACTGGACCAGCTTAATTTAACTATAACAGTAGCCTATTTTGATCCAATAGTTTCCTTTTCCTATCTGAGTCTGGATTAAGATCCACTGAATCATAATCGTTGATTCATGTTTTGAAAGGCAAAAAATACAGGGCAATGAATTGCACATGTTCTCTCAGACACAGTTTCTGATAACTGTGAAACTGCCTATTATGAAAGAATTTAAGCGCTTCACGAAAACGGCCAGCTTAATATATTCTTCCGCCATTAAAATTTCACTAATGAGTCTACCCAGAAAATATATCTACAGCACATATACTTGAGTACAAATGTATACATGAATATGAATGTATACGTGCGAATGTGCTTGATTACAGAACAACTATCACATCACTAAATGTAACTCTCGATCATATACCATACATGAGAATTCAGGCAACAACTTTTGCTCTATTTAAAGTAATGAACTTAGAGATGGCAGGCTTTCGGCTGGAAATGATATAATTCTATCTCTATCTCTCTCTCTCTCTCTCTCTCTCTCTCTCTCTCTCTCTCTCTCTCTCACACACACACACACACACACACACACACACACACACACACTCGCACAACTACTCTTAATAACTTGTATTTCATAATACAAGTTATAGCGTCACAACCGGTGCAACTGATCATTAGTGTTAGGAAGAAGACACGTCCAGTTTTGCCATCATCATAACCTGGAGATAAGCACTCTGCATAGGCCTATGGAGTGCGAGGAGACGCAGGGCTTCCTCCATGCTGAACCATTTTCTTGTGCGTCCTGCAATTCAATAAAGGTGTTACTGGTGTTTGTCACTGCACATCTGTTGTGCTTTGACCTAGTAGATTCTTGTGGAACATTGTCAATTATCTTGTAAACAGCCTTGCCAAATCTTAACTCTTCAAAAGGCCAACATGAGTGTTAATTAATTATAAAATTAAGATCTACAAGAGTTGGCTTATAATGAATTAAAAAGGATAACTTGGGCTCTGTCTTCACCTAGAAATAGCTGTTTAGCGAAAAATTAAAATGTGAACTCTACAGTACTGCTAGTAAAACTACTAATGCCTCACGTTGTACTATCGTGTTGTGGTAACTGTATATAAACATACGAGAATCAGTAATATAGGACTACAACAGTTAATGTTACAACTGCCTATGCTTTCAAGATAACATGAACATCTTTATAAGTCTTCGAGGTTTATTTTTAGATAACTTTCAATCAGGGACATTGTTGGGACAAGCACACTGAACTAGAAAAAAAATCTGGAAAATGACTCGAATTAGCCTTGTTTTCCAGAACTACCTAATTCGAATAAATGTGAAGAAAAACATGTACACAATGAACCTCAACTATGGGAGCAACAACATTGTAAGCACGCAAACCCTCTTACCTAATCTGGCTTCAGGAAATTGGTTGTGTTCTTCCGCTACTATCAAAACGTAGACGGCGGTTCTATGCTTTTTCAGTCCCGAGTGGTGATAAGACTAAAGAAGCATGGAAAAGAAAAACACTGGTCAACTAAACAAAGAAAATGAAAGCACATACATTAGTCTATGAAATTTTATACATGTGGAGAAGCTAATTTATCAGTGTTTCAGAAAAGTATCTTTTCTCATTAAGCTATCGTACAAGTTTTTTTTTATTTGGATACATGGCAGAACATAAGGTCATTAACTGAGTGTTTAACAGTGTGACAAAGTTACATAATTTCGTCAAATGTGAGATGTAAAGTACTAGGCTACTATAATATACGGCAAACTCCCACAGAAGAATTTTCTCACAAACTTCACCCAACAGGGACATATTAGTGTAAGTTCTTTGAAATGCATACGGTATAAGACTAAGATTCAAGGAAACAGATACGCTAAGCCTTCAAACCATTCGTTCTCATAACATCACCAGGAATACTATAGCTACTTTGATTTAAACCTTTTAAAAAACTCACCAACTCACAAAACAATCGCATGAATAATACAACTTTCTCTCTCTCTCTCTCTCTCTCTCTCTCTCTCCTTCTAACGTGATCGACTAACATTACCGTATTTCTTTCTTCTGTTTCTTTTAGAACTCCTCACCTCAAAGAGCCCCAGGTATCTGGCGATGTGCCCCAGGACCCCCGCCTCCTCCCACGCCTCCCTGACGGCCGCAGCCTCCTCATCCTCCCCAACCTCCAAACCACCTCCAGGTACAAGCCACGCACATCGGTCCTTTTTGCTCGAAACCAACAAGACCTAGAAGAGATGGGGCGAGATTTAAGCCAAAAGACGACTAGAGATTAAAGGTAGACTACAGAGAAGAAAGATGAGATTGCTGGGTATAAATGGAAAATATTGCCAATAATGTACTTATGATAAACATTTACACTTATCGAAAACAGGTAAGACAAAGGAAAATTGGTTGCGTAAGAAAAATATATATTAATATTGACAACAGAAAGTGGCCAGCCTGATGGACCAAAAATCAATCACCAACATCTTCACCATAATCTTAAACCTACTTCATATCATACATACATGAGATATAGCGTCAAATAAAAATCTTAAGTTTAACCACCGCTCGCATTTTTCCTGTCGTCTAACAAACGTCGGAGTCATGATGTCCTCATACGCCCATACACATGGACATGGAAGGAACGCCGTAAATTTTGCTGCTTGGAAAATAACTCATTTAGCAGGTTATTTAATGAAACTATAAATAAAGTCTGGTCAATTGTGAAATGAAAATCTAGTCATAAAAGAAAAATGAAGGGGCCTTATATAATTAATATTCATTTGGATAAAGTAACAAATAAAATTAGAAGTTCCCGAAGCTCCCGTAGACGCACGAGAAATGACAGCGAACACACGTCGTTTTCTATGATGAGAGCGTTGCACGATTCTCATTTTCAATCTTCTATAATGTGCTCGTCATTTCTAACCCCATGCCTCCTTACTCTCGGTTCAAGCACTTGTAATATCAAACTAATCTGCTGTTCAGTAAATGTTTTCTCTGAGGGTACGTAGGTTAGCAATTACGTTTTACTAATCCCTATAAACTGGCATCGCACTGACTTTGGTAATCGACGTCAACACCAGGGAAATGTGGAGACCAGTGTAAGGTTTCCATGGCAATAGTGTCTTATTTCCCTTTTATGAAAATAGTTCTAATTAATCTCTCAATGATGACTACCCTCTTTACAATGTAACATTTATGACCTGAATAAAATAAAATTTCCAATAGCTCTAAACTAAATTAGCAAAAATAGTTTCTTACAAAACGGGAAAAACCACTAAGGCAGTGATTAATGCCTCAGTGACTTTAACCCGAAAATAAACATAAAAAAAACTCTTGTGTAATGTCCAAATCACACTTCAACATTCTTAAGGATTAAGCGTCCCCGAGACTTTCTCTCGCTCGCTTTCGTTTTATTCGTGTTTATACAACACATCTCACGCTCTTAGAAAATACTGAAATAAAAAAAGTTCTTACCAGTTTTAAGTGGCACCAACCAGCTTCCACCTAATCTCTCCATTCCAATTATACAGTATATATGTATGTTTGTATATATTAATATATATATATATATATATATATATATATATATATATATAAGTAATCAACACACAATCACGCGTGGAACAGAAATAAATTTCTGACTCACATCGGGATCGAACCCAGGTCTTCCAGTTGGTTCAGTTGGCAGCGCCCTTGCCTTTCAAGTGAAGGAGCTGGGCTCGATCCCAATGTGAGTCAGAAATTTCATATATATATATATATATATATATATATATATATATATATATATATATATATACTGTATATATATATATATATATATATATATATATATATATATATATATATATATATATATGTGTGTGTGTGTGTGTGTGTGTGTACTGTACGTATAGTACATAAGCCTTCTCTCACTTCGAGGGCCTGACTCTTCCGGTTCTCAGCAATCTGAAGTGGCTGTCAGCCGTAGTCGGCTAACCACCACTTACATAAATCTCTTAAATCAAAGCAGCGGCTACAGGATTTAACAAAAGGCAACCAAACAGCACCTTTCGAATTAACAATAACCTGCCCCCGTTATAAAAATTAGCATTGCCTCTTAGAAATCAAAACGTAGTATGTTTTCATGAGAGAGTCTTCTACGGTACTGTGTGCATTTCTTAGTTCCGGTTTTCACGAGGTTGGGCTTCTCTAGCGAGTCGGGCCTGTAGCGTAGGCCGGCTGGCACTGGTCAACGTTTGCTTTCCTACCAGAACGTTCGTGGGTGTTTTGTACCGAACCGTTCGTCTCTCCGCTCGGATTGAGAAAGAGACTGAGGCAGACAGGAAGAGAGAGAGAGAGAGAGAGAGAGAGAGAGAGAGAGAGAGAGAGAGAGAGAGAGAGAATTACGTGATTTTGTCTTGTCTCCAACACTACAAATGGGTAATATTTTTCAAAGGAACAATAAATTAACCGACTGAAACAATAAGAAGTTATACAGTTTTCAAAATCAACTAATTTACTATACACCTTTTAAAAACAAACCATTTTAATATACCCTTAAAAAATAAAAAAAAGGGAACAATTTCCTTCCTCTGCTACAAAAACCTAAAATCTATGACTTCGAAATGACAACGAATAATATATAATGACGAATAATATATAATGATATCGCCTGATAAACATTCAATGAAAAAATTGAGAAATGAACAGTTTAGGTCGTATCGTCCAAAGAACCAAGTTTCTTTGGGACTGACACAGAGAGAGAGAGAGAGAGAGAGAGAGAGAGAGAGAGAGAGAGAGAAATCTTAAAACTTTGGTGTTTGTCCTTCGTGGCTATATTTATTTCCACGACCATACATCGGGTAAAGGAGTCCAATTAAACACTGCCGGCTCCTTACACACATCTAGACAACACCGCATAACTACACAACTAGGCTCATGGCCTAAATAGTGGTCCGCGTTCCCCGCAACCCCCACCACCCACCCCTCTCTCTCTCTCTCTCTCTCTCTCTCTCTCTCTCTCTCTTTGTCGGTTTTAGTTGGAAACTTGTGAAATTTGTTTAAGGTTGTTCATTAGCAATACAGTGTTTGAATATCTTTCTTTTCTAAACATTATTTATGTTAGGCCTATATAAAGCACAAAGCTACGTATATATATATATATATATATATATATATATATATATATATATATATATATATATATATATATATATATACAAACACACATATAATATACATATATATATATGTACATATATATACATATATTGTGTACTCTCTACGATTGTGTTTAAAAATGAAAGGCATTCAAGAATATACTGTGTATATATATATATATATATATATATATATATATATATATATATATATATATATATATATATATATATATATACCAGCAAAACATAACTACAATACCACCTGAAATAATGACTGTAAACGTCTTATCAACAGTTATCACTTATAAATAAACATCACGAAAGCACAACACTGTTTTTTTTTTTTTTTTTTTTCAGACGACTGAAGCCATCTATTATTTCTCCCCTTCAGAACCCTAAAAATATAAAAGCATCTGAAGGGACCATCAGCCCCACACATCAGTCTTTGTGCGCATCAGTATTGTATTATTGCCGTGCTGTTGCTTAGGGAAGCGGGAAACCAAAAGAGCCCAAAAAGGAGTGTCAATAAACTTCACTGAGAGAAACCCATAAGAACACAATCTTATTTTGCTTTCTGAGGAAAACACAAACGACTTAGGAACAACAACAAAAAAAAAGGGGGGAGGGGGAAGATGCTAATCAGATAAACCCCATTCTTCCAAAAGTCATGACACCGGCGGAGCTACAGTACAAAATATCAGTAGATTTCAACGAGAACACGCGTCTGAGAAAACTCCTGAGTTCCTGCACACATCACGCATGCTCTGAATAAAGAGCTGGCACTAAAATATATCAGGAGTTAACCAACTTCAGTTTCCTAAATCATCCTGAGTGTTTTGTTATGCTACGTGCTGAAATACAATATGCCTCTGCTGCTTGGTGGAGTCTACTGAAAGCTAATGACACTAAGTGGGCATGAATCATCAAAATAAGAATTCTAATGGACAATCCGTGAGAATATACGGCAGTTTTCTGATAAATGTGCAAAATCCTGACGCCCAAATATGGGGATTTATCTTTTTGCACAAGTCTGCGCATCATCTGTTCACAGAATTGATGATATAAATGCTTACAAACGGTTGTATATGTACACAAACCTTGAACAAACAACAGTATGCTACGTACTAAAGGAAATCAAGATTATGAAGTAACAGTAAACAAGTACATGTCATTATACAAATATTACAACAAGAATTACCGAAATTATTAAACAAAATCCTTGGCGTACTTTCTGGATGTTAGTAACAATGTTCCATGCTGCTGCATGAGCAAGAGTTGTTGGCATTAGACTAGGTTTATCATCAACAATAATTAGTAATAGCTGTCTATGGTAGGCCTAACTTTTCGTAAAACAAGGAGAAATTCTGTTGTTTCGGCGCCAAATATGAGTAGACAATAAAGTCGAGGTCATGTTAAAATACTACAAAAATGTCTATTTTACCTCTGAATGTTGGGTTAGCTTAGTCAGGTAAACAAAACAATGAAGCGTGCCTAGTGACAGGCAAGTTTGGCTAGTTATTTTTCCCAACGCAAAGGACTAATTCTAAGAGAGAGAGAGAGAGAGAGAGAGAGAGAGAGAGAGAGAGAGAGAGAGAGAGAGAGAGAGAGAGAGAATTCAAGCTAGATTTCTCAAGATATTTGTTTCCAAGAACAAATAAGACCTTCGTTTACTATCCGAGGCCATGTCGTAGGGCCATATGCTGTTAGATCAAAGGTCAACGAAAACAATTAATTGTCACGCTTATCCCAAAATGCTAGCACTTTTAATTATGGTAAAAGCATTGTAAAATGTAGTCGCTATGAATATCCTGTTACTAAATCTTTCTTCATTTTCCTCTTAAGAATTTTTCTAGACAGGATATGAATGACAGAAAGCACGAAAATGCAACCAGACCGTTTTCGACGGCTGATGGCAAGTCCGCATCTGCGTTCTTTCACAACTGACGCTGGCCAAACACAAATGGCGCACACAGGGCTGGAGAATATTAACTGTGCGACCTTATCTTCGCCTGCTGGTTCCAACCGTTTGTTCCGTTACACCTTCAAGAAATTTGAAATGATCAGTTAACTGCACGCTACGAAGGAAATCTGCCTCGCATCTACTTCCGCCATTGTTTCCTCTTGCTGGCATCAAACGACAAACAAATGTTACTAAGGCAGGTTTTGTCCTCGTGATCAGCGCATAACTTTCGAGAGAACGCTGTCTATCCTGGTCCATGCCCCAACCCCTGCCTCTGTCCTAAGTGCTCGTTGGACCCCTTTCCCCCCTCAACCATGCATCCCGAGGCTGAAAGATCACGAGGGAGCTGAAAAAAAGCAAAAGAAAAAAATTTTACACTGCTTTTCTAATTCAAGAATTTTTTCAGGACTTTGTCAGCTTAGAGACAAGATCCTCCAGGTTATTTCAAAGAAGTCTAACAATTTGAATTTGAGAAATTAATCAAGAATCATTGCAAGGGGTTATTTTTTGGAAACTTCATACGGTCCATCCGGCCAGCCCAACTTATTTGCTCGTTACATTTTATAATTTTCTGTATTTGGAAGGATGTGATACGACTTTTATTCCTTTTTAAACATCTCCAAGCTTCCACACATTTTTAGTTCTTGAAGCAACTTCCTGATTAGTCTGGGTATTACCTGCAGAAACTTTTAGCCTACTCATGATTAGTGACGGGTAAAAGAAAATTCAAGGAATACTAATTCGAGCTTTACGCACGGAAGAAGGAGCGAGTCTTTCTTCGAAAAATTACGGAGGCTTAGAACACAATGATACCGGGGCTGCAGAAAATATATATATATATATATATATATATATATATATATATATATATATATATATATATATATATATATATATATATTTGCCAGGCCTCGTTCCTCTGTTTGACAGCACTTGCAGTGTCGTCTCGACAGGATACGTGGAGGAAGGCGAGTCGAGCTGGAGATTTGA
>NC_089791.1:39389882-39394882 GCF_040412425.1 Macrobrachium rosenbergii
TTACTGCTCAGGGTGTGCGTGCAATTTGTGCCATCTAAAGCGCTTGTCCTCCTCGCGCCGCCTTTTTTTATGAATGTAAAAACAAAAACCCAAAATTGGAAAGACTAGACGTTAATAGAATAAAAAAAAAAAGAAGGCTCGGCTTCTACCTAAGGTTATTTCAACTCTCGGAAACATTTCAAACTTCAACGAAACAGCACGATAATAATAATAATAATAATAATAATAATAATAATAATAATAATAATAATAATAATAATATTATTATTATTATTATTATTATTATTATTATTATTATTATTATTATTATTATTTTGTCCGTTAACGAAGAGGATTACAACTGTATGAAACATCAGAAAGAGATTGTGTATATTATTTGCACAAGGTTCTTCCGTGATTCACCGTTCAGAAAATCAATACAAACATCTTCTCTCTAATGGAAAATGCAAGGAATAATGATAGCCATGTCAGTTTATACTTAGTACTGTTATTTACGTGATCTATTGGATATCAATCATAAACGCAAAGTATCGTGTTGTATCAATTTAAGTGCATCTATTATTATAGTCGAATCAGCAAGACTGTGTCTGGGTAGAAGTACAAGACAAAGATATTATCTGAAATGGGCATTATTATTATTATTATTATTATTATTATTATTATTATTATTATTATTATTATTATTATTATTTTGTATTAGGAAGAAAAGATTAAAAGTGGAAAAAAATCATGTGGTACAAGTTAGAAAAAGGTTGACATGAACGTCCCTCAGGCAACAGTTAGCGAGCTCTCTCTCTCTCTCTCTCTCTCTCTCTCTCTCTCTCTCTCTCTCTCTCTCTCTCTCTGAGAAGGTAAGACTCATTTGGTACTGCACATCACTTGTTCCGGATCGAGGTACTTGAAATTATGCAGCCTATCATAAATATCTTCCCCTACACCTTCAATATACGAGCAAGACTTCGCAATAGATGCTAAAAAGTTGCGTCTAGTTTCCTAACGAGCTCACTGCAACACGCACAAGCTCCACTGCTCCACAAAGAGGGCACGTTCCACTGCGCATTCGGATTTTCATCAACCATTAAAAAATATATAAAAAAAAAAGAAACAAGTAATAAAATGCGCCGGTGTCTTCGGCGCAGTCGAGTTTTCTGTACAGCGCATAATCAAGGCCACCGAAATTAGATCTATCTTTTGATGGTCTCAGTATAATGCCATATGAGCCGCGGCCCATGAAACTTTAACCACGGCCCAGTGGTGGCCTGTCCCATATCGTTGCCAGAAGCACGATTATGGCAAACTTTAATCTTAAATGAAATAAAAAAAAAATACTGAGGCGAGAGGGCTGCAATTTGTTATGGTTGATGATTGGAGGGTGGATGATCAACATACCAATTTGCAGCCCTCTAGCCTCAGTAATTTTTAAGATCTGAGGGCGGACAGAAAAAGTGCGAACGTACAGACAAAGCCGGCACAATAGTTTGCTTTTACAGGAAACTACTGTAAAAGTAACGGCAACGAATCTCTGGGAAGCTGTCACACTCTTCAGAATATACACGGGCCAGTAACTGTTTCTTTCCTTCCACTGCAGGTCTTTGGTTTTCTTTCCCTCCTCTGATTTCCCTTGATCTTGTAACCTCTCTTCTATAACTACCTTCGTGATGAGGCCCCATTGTTTCACTTCCTTTTCCTCTTTCTTGTTTCCTTCGGGCATGGGCTATAGAAAGGTATTTATGGCACCCATCCCGATGCCTTCTCCTTTCAAAAAATACGAACGTAAAATGCCCAAGTCGTTACCGCAACGATATTGCTGGAGCCATTTTGCGACGCGAACAAAAGGTTGTTGAACACGACGCGTTTTAGGGTGCACAGGGATGGTTCAGAACAGCCGGAAAGGGTGAAGGAGAACGAGTTTTTATTTCCTTCTTCATAAATGGCTGGACGGACCGTCTGTTTTGGTCCTTTTTTTTTTAGGCGTTTCACCGACTGCAAAAACGACACGTGATTCACATGTGTTCGTAGAATTTTAGTGGAAAATACGAGTTGATCTGCATCGCACAGTTTGCGCTGAAGAACTAAATCTCGTTTACTCCTTTCATACATGAGTCAGGGCCAGTGTGTAGGCCTACGTCTTAGGAAATCCATTACTAGAACTTGACTCCTATGGAATTTGTGCTGAGCGTCAAGAAAGCTTACTTTGGGTGACGTGTTGCAAGTGCATGCGATTTCTTTGTTTAATCTGTTGCCATCAAAACAGTTCTAAAAAATCACGGTCAGTTGGAGGGCGGGGCGGAGGCTTCTTATAGACTTTAAGGAACTGGAGACCTTGGGTTCTATGACGGATTTATAATCTTGAAACCCAAACCAACAAAGCCATTCATTATGTTAAGATTATTATGAAGGGGACCAGATGCTGAATAGATTCAGCCCCTACAAATCTGTAAATTACGACCTTTTCATTTTTTGCAGTTTCTCAAAAAAAAAAAAAAAAAAAAAAAAAGTTTCCCTTACACAGTACATCTTTGCCTATTAACATATTAGGGCCCTAATGTTGTCAACAGGTAGCTTATGATTTGATCGCTATTTCCTTGCATTTCACCACAGTTGACTAAATACCAAGCAAACAATTCACTGCTTGGGTCAAATGAGAACCGCTGGGGCCTATTAGAGAATGCCTAATCAACTCTGCTCCTGCCCGGATTCGAGGATCTCTTGATTTCGAGGTCCTTAATACATACAAACACGCACAAACATATATACATATATATATATATATATATATATATATATATATATATATATGTGTGTGTGTGTGTGTGTATGTGTGTGTAAACATGTGTGTATACTAAAAAATCACAAAAATATGCATGTGGTTTGTTATCAGCTGAACCCACAATAAAAGCCTGAAAAGCTTTTCCTGTGTCTTCAGCTGATATTTATATATATATATATATATATATATATATATATATATATATATATATATATATATATATATATATATACATATACTGTATATATATTAGTAACGATCTCTTTAGCAGATAAACACATTAATAAAATATATACATCTCATTCTTCTGAAAAGTGACCACACCAATCTCTTCGAGGTCTCGTTGCACATTCATAAAAAATAAAACCCATGAAATCGCATTCTGTGTATGATCACCAATACAAATGCTCACATACAATAGTATATTTTGTACAAACAACATTACCTCAAAGGTTATTATCACGAGCAATCAAGCTAGCATGTTAATGGAGTGTCTACCGTCTCTCTCTCTCTCTCTCTCTCTCTCTCTCTCTCTCTCTCTCTCTCTCCGTACATACCCTCCTCAAGGGCTCACGAGTCAAGGATGGGAGATTGTTACGCAGCCCCACCCAGTTCGTTTTAATCATGAGAGAGAGAGAGAGAGAGAGAGGAAAGATTCATAAAGCGACATTTTCTAAGGCCTGGCTAAAGGCTTTCATTAAAATAATGATATGTTTTGTTTACATCAGCACTTAGGGAATCAATGTTTAAGAGCGTGCCTAATGCTGATAAGTGGATTCAATATTATTCTAACAAAATCAATACCAATTTACGAGGGAGAATTCCTGAGTGAATCCATGAATGATTACGGGAGCGCAATCTCACTAACAGTTATTTGTATGTATATGTATATGTATATGTATATGTATATGTATATGTATATGTATATGTATATGTATATGTATATATATATATATATATATATATATATATATATATATATATATATATATATATATATATATATATATAGTCAGTGGTATAAGAGATGAACACACGGTGCAGAGAACAACACAAAAGCTAAAGAAAGACTGTATTGTTCATTAAGTGAGAACCTGCCTTCCATAATTTCACTAACTGATCTCTCTCTCTCTCTCTCTCTCTCTCTCTCTCTCTCTCTCTCTCTCTCTGAACACAGCAGGAACATCAACACATGAAGAATACCATCGCTCCGGCTATTAAAACAACCCTCTTAAGTATAAGAAGCCTTGGATAAAGACTAATATTTACGATTGACTACAACTACTGTAAGTCGCTTGAGAAGTGATAACCATGTTCATACGTATGTACTTCCGTAAATCGAACTGAAGTAGTATGTTGCAGATACAGATCTTTTTCTCTCTTTTTTTTCTCTTCATCTAAAGGTTTGGCAGTAATCAGCAATATCTCCTGAATGCAATAATTTTCTTGGATCAGAACTATGATCAAACTACGTATCACGTTTGGAAATATGCTACGATGAAGATCTTCGGGAAGAATGACACGCAAATGCTAGTGCGTGTACACACTCGCTCAAACAAAGGCACGCTCACAAACACAAACGCACACTCTGGCCCCTGTGCACCTCGACAATAGCAGAATTTTGTATAGTCATTATATCGTACTACAGGCTGCGCAGACACTTCATGGGAGAATCTGCAGCGCTGAAGATAGGGGAAGCAATTAGCAACGTAAACATTCAAATTGCCAGAACGAAAAACGATATGATGAATATTTTAATATCTCGGGTGAATAGCTACCAGGGAAAACCACTCATTACCCTGCGCACAATTTTGAGTGTTAGATAATCCAATCTCTGGCGATGACAATAACAACGAAAAATCAATTATTCTCGTGAGTTTACTTGTTAAAACAAATTAATATCTTTTTCTCAGCCTCAGCAATTGCCGTTCACGTTTCAAATAGAATCATCAAATTTTCTCCCCCTCATAATTCTCACCATTTACTTCAATAAATCAGTCAATAATGCTTTACATCCTTCAGCCCCGCCTGGTGCCAAATAAACACCCAATTTCCATCCAAGACGCTAATCTTCTCTAATACCAGACCATAAACACCCTTTGAACAACGTCAGGTATCATTTAAAAGTACCTCTCCTCACCTGACGTTTACCTGTTTCAGTGTCGGGTTTTTTCTTCGAAGTCTCTCTCTCTCTCTCTCTCTCTCTCTCTCTACGGCAGGAACATTTCGG
>NC_089791.1:39399882-39412382 GCF_040412425.1 Macrobrachium rosenbergii
ATTCTTAACCTTTTTTTTGGCCCATGCACCCTTTCACCATATGTCAGAATGTCATCCACACCCCCTCTTTCCAAAATTGTTTGCCTCAAAAGGTGCACTCTAAATAATATGCAACAAAATACAAACACAAACACTCAAGCCAGCAGAGAAAAAAACCAGCATGACCTCTCAATAGTGCGGACTTATGCACACTGCGTTTTGTGTGGTCCTAGACTCAGTTTGAGCCTGCCAATCTGTGGTCACAATTCCCACCCTGAAACTCTGAAATTCCCCCCTAGGGGAGAATTCTTTCCCCCCTGGTTGAGAACCACTGCTCTAAAATATAATACGACCCCTAGTTATGATGGTTTTAATGATTCTCTGAAGTCAGTAATATATCCCTGGTTGTAGATTCAACGGGATACACGGTATTAAGACGGCCTACTACTTTACCAGAGCTTTCTGTTTCTGTTAATGATATTATTGGTGTTTTTCGCTTTTCGTAATGACCTACTCCAACCGCTTCAACATTCCGCCAGCTCCTGATAGTTTGCTATCTTACGGATTTCCTTCTTCTATCGTTTCTTTTGCCAGCTTTTACATTAAATTGATAATTACAATTATCGTGACACCATGAAAAGGAGAAAATGAAGAAGGGCTGGCCTGAAAAAAAAAAAAAACATAACGTGTATTATGAAGCTAAAAGGAAAATGTACATATGACCACTCTATGCCGCAATAAGTTTTAAGCGACAAAACTATCTGGCTGGTAAGACGTAAAATAAATCGAACAGCACCAGAGCTAGGATCTAACATTTCTAATCAGAGCAACAAACAACTTTTACATGAAGGCAGCATAAGTAGTACACATTCAGCTTACTCCTGCAAAGATCTAAAGGTCAGACGTGTTCAACAGCTTACATGCATAACGGGAAAAACTCGTAAACGCTGATAATGACCGTGTTCACCATTGAACGCACCAAATTCAAAGATGCAAATGAATTAGCACGGGCTCAAGGCTGTACTGTTCTCTCTCTCTCTCTCTCTCTCTCTCTCTCTCTCTCTCTCTCTCTCTCTCTCTCTCTGACTTTAATCACGACCTTAGCCCTATATCTATAAGTGGTCGACCGCTCGAATTTTCTCAGATTTCGATCAGAAACGATTTATTGATCGAGTGGTAACCGTTAAGTTAACGTAGCTGATAAATGGTTATTTTTACAATTAGAAAATTAATAAAGCATGCACCGCAAAGAGACAATGACTCCTTACAACTTTAAGGAAACAAAAATGTATGATTACGTTGAAAACGGAATTCAAACGTAAAAACCAAGTAAAAAACGCGCTGAAGTTTCTTCGGCGCAATCGAGTTTTCTGTACATAGATCTATCTTTCGATGATCTCGGTATAATGCTGTATGAGCCGCGGCCCATGAAACTTTAACCAAGGGTAGGTGGTGGCCTGTCCTATACTGTTGCCAGAAGCACGATGATGGCTAACTTTAACTTTAAATAAAATAAAAACTACTGAGGCTAGAGGGCTGCAATTTATGTTTGATGATTGGAGGGTGGATGATAAACACGCCAGTTTGCAGCTCTCTAGCCTCAGTAGTTTTTAAGATCTGCGGGCGGACAGAAAAAGCCGGCACAACAGTTTTCTTTTACAGAAAACTATAATTCGCTGTTTATTTTAAAAAACACAAAAGAATAACAGCATCGAAGCATAAACAAACATACAACGTTTAGGAGAACAAAAGGCTGTGCAGGGATTTAATTTTAGATGGTCGTCAAATTACCTCTCAAGGAGAGATTCCGGATTCCTACGACTCTTTGTTTTCACTTTTAACAGTTAAATATGGTCGTTTCCGTACTCCCGGAATACTCGGTAGGTCACCTTGAAAAAAAAAAGATACCACGCCGTACTTAGCTTAGGAGATAATATCCTTAAGTGGTCTTTTATTATGCCTGTTAATCCGGGAAATATTTAGGGACTAATAGACGACACCGGGTAATGAGAGTCTACCGGTACACATTTATAATTCAGTGACAATTATAGACGTTCTGAGAGAGAGAGAGAGAGAGAGAGAGAGAGAGAGAGAGAGAGAGAGAGAGAGAGAGAGAGAGAGAGAGAGAGAGAGAGAGAGAATTTCAGCTATTAAACATAGGATAGTCAATTGGGCTAAAAACATTCACCTACGGTTACTAATATCTATAAAATAACATTCCTTTAAAATATGAGACTCTTATGTGTATTACGAATATAAGGGCATGATTGCAATTACTTACTCTTCATGCAAGAGATGAAAGTTCTAGAGAACACAATCATAAGCACAAAATAAAATAAACAAAATATTTCCTTGCAGTTTTACAACAAAAATCGTAGCGTTGCTTCACGACTTTTACGTCCATCAGCAAGTTATTATTATTATTATTATTATTATTATTATTATTATTATTATTATTCAGAACAAGAAGAACCCTGTTCATATGGAACAGGCCCACAGGGCATTGAATTGAAATTCAAGCTTCCAAAGAATACGGTGTTCATTAGAAAGAAGCGAAGTGGTAAGTGAAGATGGGACAAAAACGATAAGTGTAAAATTATTGCAAAGTAAAATCAAATGCTTACCATGATACAACCAAATACATTACAAACAGATAAAGAAATTCTTCCGACGTTTTCTTTCTTGCCAATATGAAATTTTCTGCGATTTTTCCACGGTCGCTGTAGAGTTAATATAAAAATATAAGAGAGTATATAACCTTACAAAGATAATAAAGGTTATGGTTGGCCTTTTTTTTTAGCGTGACTATTATTCTGCAGGTGAAACTTTAAAGCATAAAAATGAACTACGAACAACCAGGTTTTTAGCCATCAGTTGCGGTACATATTTGTCTAGACCTCTTACTGTTTTCTTAACTGTATCTAAAACCAAATGCACTTCAAACACAATCTTGATTCTTGCACAAATAAATTCCGGAGCAACGATAATAAGCTTCGGTTGGCGAGGCGTGCTACTAGCCAAAGATAGTAATTGTCCGTGTGTATGTTGACTTGACAGTCAGCGCAACAAATGTGGCCTTGGTATAGGAGTTCCCATTATAGCGGAATGTAAATATTAGCTAGGGGAAAATATATCAACGACGTCTCCAACCTCCATGTCAAGCCCTTGTTATTTTCTCACATTTCGGAGATCAAGGTCTCAGAAGCACCGCTGTAGCAGGAAAAACAATTAGTGTGGTGGTGATACCCTTCAATGATATACGAACAAAAATAATATCTTAATCTCCTTGACAAAGACTTTGAAATTGTTGCAAGGTAATTCTCGCTCCACTTTTACTATTATTATATTATTTTTTTACATATGCTTACAAGATACTGGGAGTCTGACGCGTTCCGTTTTAATACATGTACATTTTGAATTATATTTGTTACGGTCCTGAAGTTTATCTTTAAGAAAAATGAGTGATTCTCAAGTTCCGTTAACCTGTGTGCTTACTTTTTCCGCCATATAATTCAAAAAAGTACTCTGTAATTTCATATCTGGATTTACTTCAACTATTGAGAGACAAACGTCAATTGTTCGGATCATTTCCAACGAATTTATTGCAGATCCGTTGGTGTTCGGCTGGGATAATAATAATGATGATAATACTAACACAAAACGCTTCTGAACAACTTAAATACTCAATTGTGTAACTTTAACGGAATACAAAGGTCAAAATTAAGTAATGACAAAGCTTGGTATTTCCGAGACCCAACTCAGCTCCCATCTTCAACTAGGATTATGGTAGGTTGGCTCAAGACTGCTTATTCCGACCAATGTATCACAATTCAGTTAAACAACTGTGAATCCTACTTTTCTAATAATAGAGCCGACAGGAGCAGTATTAGCAAGAGAAGCAAGAGTAAATAATCAAAGATGTTGTCCACAAAGTAACATCCTGAAATTTAAAAAAAATCATGAAAGTTGCTATACCTTACCAAGTGGTCACAAAATCTCTGATAACACCAAACCCCTTGATTTTTAATACTTCGCTATTCCCGAAGACTTGAAAATGAAAAGATAAAAGTAAATGCATAAGCATCATTCCCAAAGACCTAAAAACGGGTTTGTCTGTCGAAGTTTTTTTTCTTCTCTTATCTGATGAAAGCCCCGAACAATACTATTTTAAGCCTCAAGGTCATTTTTACTAACGGCCACTTTAAGACGCAGGTTGCAATTGTGTTACGCAAGAACAACGATTTATGTTTATCAATATGAAGTTCCAGTGAGCGGAAAGGTCAAGAATTCAGATCAGACAGAGAGCAAAGATACAAGAAAAATGGTATAATTCTGATGGTTGCCAAAACTTGAAGCCACAGGGAACTCCCAGTTTTTTTTTTTTTTTTTGGGGGAGGGGGCGGGGTGGCGCCAGAACGACTTTGGGCCCTAATGACCCGCTTACACGCTAGCCCTTGTAACCAATGCCCCTACGTCTTAACCTAGGACTTGAAATCCCACCCTGACGTTGGGCTTACTCGCCTATGCCTCCTTCCTGTATCATATATCCTATTAACACAGCAGGCGCAGAGGGCCGTATTTACTGATTTGACAGTTAATGTGAATACTCTGCGAGAGTTGCCTTTTGAACGTTTTGTCCCCTTGATTTACCATTTATTGCGCCCATTATTTTCATCAGCCTAAATTATTAATAGTTGTAATGGTGGGAGTCAAAATTCAAACGAGATAAAACGTTGGAGAGAAAAAGACAAGAGAGAATGAACAAGGATTACTCCAACAGTACAAAAGAGGAGAGCAGGTACTCACCCTCCCACCTAAAAAATACGGGGACGAAAGAGTTAATCCAAGCGATAGATAACTTGCTTCAAATCACGAATACTCGCTGGCCTAAACCACTTTTGCCTAAATTACAGAGTACGTTCTGAGGGTGTTTACTCGAGATGCAAAAAATGTTTAAGCAAGCCGTCAGCTATTAATAGCTTTAAACCGTAACCATAATTACCGCTAAATTTTTGGCATGAGGGAACAGTTTTGAAAATCATAAGTACAGTGCATCATGTACTGCAGTTAGAATCCTGTATAACTGAATGTTAGCAATACTGAAGGAAAATTAATGATTCCCTTTGAGTTAAGATCAGCTGAAACTATAGCTGCTCCCATGGAGAATTTATAATCAGTTCAAAGATGCCTGTATGGTGGGCCTCCATCACTAAGAGGTACTAATCTTTGAAACAGGTAATGAATAGATTCTGGTTCAAGGGTAAGTCAGAATTTTAAACCTCACGTGAATTACTTCAAGCAAAGAAAATAATAATGAAAGAAAACGCGAAGGAAATGAAAAAAAACGCGTTTCCTGTCTTTAAGAACAGTAATTAAACCTTCGCCAAGGTTAATGCAAGTCCAATTATCCGGTCCTCGTTACATTTTTGTACCCTGTTCTTTTTTGTATGCCCTCTTTTTTCCTTTTTTCATTCTTTTTGTAAAGATAATTGTTTTGGAGGAGGATTGTAGGGGATTTTCAGGACAGTGATTCTTCTGTCCCCTTTTTCGGTCCTCTTATTTTCCAGAGTTAATTATTTTGAGGAAAGAACATGGCTTTTTCAATGTCAACCACTACTCTGTGTCCTACTTTTTCCTAAAGGTTTTCCTCTTACTGATGATAGCTATTTAAGGAAGGAAATTACGGATTCTACTGGAATGATTGTATAGTTCCCTCTATTTTTCCATTTTGTTGTCAAGATCATTGAAGAATTATTTGACGATGGGAAATAGAGGGAACACCCATTTTGTTGTAAAGATCATTAAAGAACTATTTGACGACGGGATAGGAGGGAAATAGAGGGAACACAAACAAAAGTAGAGTGATCTCAGTCCCGTGGCGTAAGAAAAACCGGGGCGCTCAGTGGAAGACAGGTTCTTCGTGCAGCCTTCTATAATGTCAAGGGCACCGCCAAAGGGCTCGCAGTGACAAAAGAACCGCCTCTTCTGGAGGGGCCTAGAATGCGAGGAGATGTTAGGAAAAACAACAGCATTTTACTTATTAATGTCTGGATTCCTTGATAGAAAGAAAAGTGATCCTGTTTCTAATCAGCTGATTTGTTCTCATTTACGGAACCAGCAAGCGTCTATACATAAGCTTTCCGTATATTAAATGAGAATGGTTGAATGAATTTCAGTAGCGTCTTCATCGTTTCCGCAATTCCGCATTCCCTAAAAAAAAAAAAAATCAAAGAAAAGAGCGCTTTTGCAGTGCCTCTGTTTAGAAACCTTTTATCTAAACAAACCATTTTGTTTGTATAAAATTAGTTATAATGAAAATGTATCTCAAGCTTTTCCAGACTGATAAAACTAAAATTTTAATCCAATTCACGGTACTTCTTCCACAGCTCGAATACACACATTCGGTAGAAAGTATCTGAACGAGAAAATCTACAAAATGATAAACTGACAGATTATTGATGTCACACACATGGTGTTGAATATTGATAAAACTCTCATGCAACCTGAGCACAGTTAAGTTTAGAACCTGGCATTTTATCAGGCTGGCTTCATTAATACCTGTGATGTTTTTGTGCACTTGAGGGATGACACAAAAACAAGTAGAGGGTAGAGGGTCCTTTGTATAATCTGAATGAAGCTGATCAATAAAAAAAAAGAACATACGATGGAGTCTTTTACCCATGAAGATGATGGAAATATAATTCAGCCTATGAAGAATGATGGAAATATAATTCAACCTATGAAGATGAAGGAAATATAATTCAACCTACGAGGATGATAGAAATATAATTCAGCCTATGAAGACGAAGGAAATATAATTCAACCTACGAAGATGGAAATATAAATCGACCTATCAAGATGATGGAAATATAAATCAACCTATCAAGATGATGGAAATATAATTCGACCTACGAAGATGATGGAAATATAATTCGACCTACGAAGATGATGGAAATATAATTCGACCTATGAAGATGATGGAAATATAATTCGACCTACGAAGATGATGGAAACAAAATTCAACCTACGAAGATGATGGGAATATAATTCAACCTACGAAGATGATGGAGTTATAATTCAACCTATGAAGATGACGAATATATAATTTAATCATAATAACATTTTCAGGTAAATAAAACTCAGTGTTACAGAAACATCATAAAATGTTGAACATCACAGAGGGATGTTCGGGAGTAACCTTTGGAACCAGAAAATCAGCAAGATTTTTCTTAAATGGACGACTACACATTTACATTACAGAACAGGTTTTAAAACGCCAAACCCAATCTAAGATATATTAGGGATGGCAGCGAATGCACTGAAAAATTCATAGAACGGAGAGCGGAAGAAGAGAAAACGGCCGATACAATATAAGAAATCAATGGCGGGGGGAATGCAGACGTGGTTACAGACAGCGGGCGCCTGGCTACTCCAACGTTCCCCATCCTTCCCCCTCCCCCCCTCGGCCTCCTCACCAAGTCATCCAACTTCTAGACTTCCCCAAAGTCTTACAAAATCTCCTCTGGCGATCATGAGTGCTTTCTTGGTATAAAAAATCAATCCCTGCCTCATCGTCTCTTGAGTCTGTTTAAGCCGTGTGATGTCTCGCAAAGGCGTTTATTTATGACATGCGAGTCTGAGCGTACAGAGAAGGCACCAATAACTGGTTCAAAATTACCGAGTTTGACTGAGCTGTTTGATAGCAAAATGGCTCATGCACTTCAATTACCTATACTCGCTCACGCACACACACACACACACACACACACACACACACACACACACACACATATATATATATATATATATATATATATATATATATATATATATACATACAATATATATATATATATTTATATATATATATATAAATAAATATATATGTATATATAAATTATATACAAATATATATATATAAATAAGTATATATACATATATACGGTATATATATATATATATATATATATATATAATATATATATATATATATATATATATATATATATATATATATATATATATATATATATATATATATTTTATATATATTTATATATAAAATACACATACTGTACATACATGCCTTCCGACATACAAACTGATATGCATATATATATATATATATATATATATATATATATATATATATATATATATATATATATATATATATATATATGCATATCAGTTTGTATGTCGGAAGGCATGTATGTACAGTACGTGTATTTTATATATAAATATATATAAATATATATATATATATATATATATATATATATATATATATATATACAGAGTAGCAGCAATATTGCGTTCATACTTGAATCCAATCTATAAGAAATTCAGGAAGTATACCGAGAATGACTAACCCAGAAGCAAGCGCCGGTCACAACCAGACACTTATGGTAACCACTTCATTCATTAATATAAACAGATTCGGATTTAGTGATTATGATACAAGAATAAAACAAAACAAGTAAAAAATGCGCCCAAGTTTCTTCGGCGCAATCGAGTTTTCTGTACAGCCGCTACAGCGTATAATCATGGCCACCGAAAATAGGTCTATCTTCTGGTGGTCTTGGTATGATGCTGTATGAGCCACGCCCATGAAACTTTACCCACGGCCCGGTGGTGGCCTATCCTATATCGTTGCCAGAAGCACGGTTACGGCTGATTTAACCTTAAATAAAATAAAAAACTACTGGGACTAGACGGCTGGAATTTGGCATGTTTGATGATTGGAGGGTGGATGATAAACATACCAATTTGCAGCCCTCTAGCCTCAGTAGTTTTTAAAATCTGAGGGCGGACAGAATAAAGTGCGGACGGACAGACAAAGCCGGCACAATAGTTTTCTTTTACAGAAAATTAAAAGTGAGAATACACTGACCTTTAAATATAATACCACTATACAAACTTAGATAAACCTACCGATAGGAAGATATCAAGATGTTGTTAATTAACATTTTACGAAGATAATATGTAGTTAAACCCACTGCGCCACATTAATAGCATTACACTTTCCTTTTCCTTTTAACGATATGTGGGCGAGCAAGTTGGCTACCCTGAAGCAATATCTGCCAGCCATTAGAAAAACATACATTGGCCGCAAGTTACTGAACAATACTTTATAAATAGAATGCGTAGTCACAGTGCGAGTATATATATCTAGCGTGAACACTGAACATGATCGCTTGCTCGCTCGCTCGCTCGCTCTCTCTCTCTCTCTCTCTCTCTCTCTCTCTCTCTCTCTCTCTCTGTCACACACACACTAGAGAAAGAACAAGATGTTCTTGATTGTTCTCAAGCTTTATTTTTTGCCGTAGAGTCGATGTCTCGTTTTCCTTGCAGAGTTGACTGTTCTAGTCCTAACACATTGGACGAAACTGCCTAAGTTCGCTACCGGACGAATATCCAATACAAACAAACTGCGAGGCGATTAGGTCACGCCTTTGTTTTTAACAAACTTCAAAGTACTTCATAATGCAAGCACACGATGCTGAAACAGCACTCAACATTTTTAGCTGTGTTAGTACCACACGGTACGTTCACCTGTAACTCCAGCACAGGACATCAAGCTTTTTGAATTAAGAGATCAATGCGGTTTGTGTTGACATTCCCTTCAAGCGAAGCCTAGACTCAACGCGAGCCGTAGTGGCGGTCCTACAGTAACGGTTTTCGAAACTGTAAAACTGGTTGTGGATGCTTGGCTAATTTATATAATAATCATAATATGTCTCAAAAATCGACGTGACTAGTGTAAAAGCTCTTGGTTACACTTGCTGACAAGTTCTAAGTTATATATACATATACATATGTATATATATGTATATATATACAGTATATATATATATATATATATATATATATATATATATATATATATATATATAGACAAACTGTTCTCTCTAATTAGTTGTGGTTCTGGTGAAAACAAAAACATGGCAAGTCACTTCCACTTTCATTCTTAACTACAGAATCAAGAATGAGACCTGTGCCGAAAACTTCCGCACCATTACTCAGGCTCTATTATCAACGTGTTCATGCCTTCACTCATGGTGTATTTGAATGTATATACTCGTTTTTATGCGAAGGAATAGCTGGATATTCAGTATCAATATAGTATTCATACTATATATTTACATATTTACCGGGTGGTACAAGTTCTTATTTCAATGAGTCAGTTCATCTGATTATTTCTTACCTTCCCTCTCGCACACTCGTCCATCCACTCATTTCTCTTTCACGTTCGTGTATATCTTGCCATCTGTAGCGTTAGCTTACTCCAAATACTTAATGAGAACCTCCCCGCCCCAAGCCATCTCGTTCCCCGTCCAGTTCCTCTCCCAGACTTATGACACGTGACAGGACTAAATTCAGCACTGACATGTCACCCTCTAAAACAGGAGACGCTGCGTTTTCTATGTGAAAGTGAGAAAAGCAATAACGCGGTTAGAAAACTAATGAGTTACGTGTGTTTGAGACAAAAAAAATGTCACTTGTATTCCCTGTTATTTATTACTTCTGCCAACTTAGTTGAAGATGGCTATGTTTTTGGAACTGTTTGTCTGTATGTTGTATCTTAATGGGCAGAATTACACACACACACACACACACACACAAACACATACAGCAAGTCTTGATTATCACCAAAATTTTACCAAAGATGGACCGCATAACTGGTGACAAGTTTTTAGATTTTGAGAGTGATAAAATTGTAACTTTTGGGAAGGTATGACTTCGGAACACTGTCTCTCTCTCTCTCTCTCTCTCTCTCTCTCTCTCTCTCTCTCTCTCTCTCTCCTCTTAACACACCAAGATGACTGTAGCCCAGCGCAGCTCGGGATACTGAAAGAACAGGGGCCTTCATTGGCGGAAGTTTGCAGCCTCTAAACTGCTCTCGTATATATTATTTTATGTGTTTGGTTTGTCTTGTTGTTGTTGTTTTTGATTAAGCTGGCTTTATGCCAGCACGGGCTCTTGCTCATAGAGCAGCCAGTAAGGTTTGTCTTGTTTTTCACACGCCATCATTCCACTTAGTTGGAGCTTCTCTGCAAATCGTTGGGTTTTTAGATTTTTTAAATAAAATCTTTTAACATACCAGTAATAATAATGAGCTTGGATATAAACCAAGGATAAAATGTTTGGAAACAAAAAGTTCCACCATGGATGAGAGATCCAAGAAACAGGAGGTCCCTTCCCGTAAAAATTTACAGTTTATATCTCCCCCAAAACCTAAACATTGCTCGCTATTGACGAGGCACATTTTTTGTCAAATTTTCATAAAAGCTCAAAAATATCTTTTTGCATAATCCTGCTGGCAAACAGACAAACAGACAAACTGAATAAAAAACAAACTCGTTCACGAAGGCAACAAGTGAAAGCAATGAGGTTAATGAATATGCAAAAAAACAACCTTGAAAAAAATTATGGCTGATGGTTGAGGTCGGGTATCGATCTGGTTGTAGCGAATGTGGATTTTAATTACGCTTACGATAATAAAAAAAAAAAAAACTGATAAGCGGAAGTAATGAGTACCGAGGATGAAGACTAGGGCTGCTTTTTTTTTTTACTTGAAAGTAATTCAGATCATAAAAGAGCAATAAGAGATCGCAAAACTCTGCTAATACAATTACCTATGCCAGAAACATATTCTTCGTCCGTTACACTGACGTTCATATCTACAAGAATATCATTATTCATTAGCCAAATACTCTCGGGTATTGACGTTTTCTTACACGAACGGCAGGCAATTTATCTTCCAACAGATCGGTGTCACGAACAATAAACGAAGTATCAGACAGCCAGGCAGACGAACAGACAAAAGGAACTAACATCCTCCTAACCTCCTTGGCATAGATAATTATCGCCCTGAAAATAGATCTTGTCTGCATGTAAACATAGTGTGACTGGAGCGGCAGTAAAGTCTTCTTTTACAAACGAGGCACAAAGTTATTTACACTGCACGTAAATGACTCGCTGAGGGAAGAAACAAAACAGCACCAGGGAATTCATGAGAAAGATATTAAAACTAAAGAGATGGTTGACGGAGGAGGGGAGGATGATGAAGGTTGCAGATGATACCTTGTTGATTGAGGATAATGAAACTGTTGCGGAAGCGAACATCACTTTGGGACGTTTGCATGAGAGGAATGAAAACGCACTGGGAGAAGAGCCAGGAGGAAACGGGTGGCCCTAAATAGGACGAAATGCGGAGGCGTCGTATTTATATTGAATACGTCGCTCACCCGAAACGTAGAAGGTTTCGATTTTGATTTGGGTAGGTGGAAATTAGGCGCAAAAGACTGCGCAAACATTTTTCTTTGAGCAAATGAATGACAAATCAAGCTGCCATTCCATGGCTGTTTGATAGTCCACAAATCTAAAAATAACTAAGCAACGTGAGTATGAAATATTTTGAACACATTCTAGAACTGTGGAAATCCAAAAACAAGAGATATTTTTGTGGAATGCGCTGTTAATAAAACTGGAAAGAAGTTGAAATGCTATCATACATT
>NC_089791.1:39422382-39437382 GCF_040412425.1 Macrobrachium rosenbergii
TGGTGCATCGCACGCCACCGGAAAGCGCCGCCAGACGCACGAAACATGGCTAAACTTAACTTTATATAAAATAAAATCTACTAAGGCTAGAGGGCTGCAATCTGGTATGTTTGATGATTGGAGGGTGGATGGTCAACATACCAATTTGCAGCCCTCTAGCCTCAGTAGTTTTTAAGATCTGTGGGCGGACAGAAAAAGTGCTGACTTACAGACAATAGTTTTCTTTTACAGAAAACTAAAAAAAAGGCGCCTCCAACAAGATGCCACATGACAGTACAGACTCAGCAACGCAGTAACTCCTCCCTGCAGATATATATACATCAGTGCACCGAGCCACAAAACACAAATTCATCTAAAACTGGGTCGTTCATCAGAGCCACAGAGAAACTAGGAAGCTAGAAAGCTAGAGGGAAGAAAATCCAGAATCGATATCAGTCTCTGACATCAGACATCAAACACTTTCCCCAGACTGCTATTAACTCGTCACAGGCGCCATTAAGAACTGGCTACGTAAAAATGCAGATCACGATCAGTCCACGATCTTCCTCTAACCTTACACAAGTTTCCTAAAATGATGGGCATCACAAATCGCAAAGACTGGATTGCCTTTGCCACTTGGAAGTTAAGTGTGATTTAAATTGAGTGTTTATTGAATATTATGTTAAGATCGATAATTCTTAATGTCAAGTCATTTGCTCTTCCAGTACCTTCTCCAGTTCATGGACATCAGGTTTTGGCGAACAGCTACCTAGCTCATCAACAAAGATTGTTTATGGTTCCTGTCGCTAAGACAAAAAAAACTCTAAGGATATTTCTAAGGACGTGATGATTTCATTAATCATCAGCTTTCTTATTACCATTAGCTCCTCCTAAAAGAAACTGTACAGTAAAATGAATCTCGTATATACAATCGAACATGGCATTCAAGGTCAAAACTATTAACATTATATATATATATATATATATATATATATATATATATATATATATATATATATATATATATATATATATTTATATATATATATTATATTATATATATATCTTATATATATACATATATAATATATATATATATATGTATAGTATATATACTGTATATATGTATATATTTATATATATACAGTATATTTGTGTATACATATACATTTATATATATTTTTTTTCAGGAGGAGCTAGTGATATCAAGAAAGTTGATGATTAATGAAATCATCACGTCCTTAGAAATATCTTTAAGAGTTTTTTTGTACTCGCGATAGGAACCATAAACAATCTTTGTCGATGCACTAGGTAGCTGTTCGCCAAAACCTGATGTCCATGAACTGGAGAAAGTAATTACTGATCTTAACATAATATTCAATAAACACTCAATTTAAATCATACTTGATTTCCAAGTATCAAAGGCAATCCAGTCTTTGTGATTTGTGATGCCCATGCTTTTAGGAAACTTGTGTGAGGTTAAAGGAAGATCTGGACTGATCGTGATCTGCATTTTTACGTAGCCAGTTCTTAATGGCGCCTGCAACGAGTTAATAGCAGTCTGGGGAAAGTGTGTGACGTCTGATGTCAGACTGATAGCGATTCTGGATTTTCTTCACTCTAGCTTCCTAGTTTCTTTGTGGCTCTGATGAACGACCCAGTTTTGGATAACTTTGTGTTTTGTGGCTTGAAGCACTGATACATATCTGTAGGGAAGTGTAGCTTTTCGTTGTGCGAGTCGGGAGAGCTGTGGCCTATTACTCGGCTGATGAAGAGTTAGAGGAATTTATTTCTGGTGATAGAAATTCATTTCTCGCTATAATGTGGTTCGGATTCCATAATAAGCTGTAGGTCCCATTGCTAAGTAACCAGTTGGTTCTTAGCCACGTAAAATAAGTCTAATCCTTCGGGCCAGCCCTAGGAGAGCTGTTAATCAGCTCAGTGGTCTGGTAAAACTAAGGTATATTTAACTTGTAGGGAAGGGTTACTGAGGTACTGAGGCTACACTGTAGATGCTTAAAAGGTAAATGCGGCATCTTGCTGAAGGCCCCTTTTTTTTCAACATTTTGTTATCTGAAATTTTTGCAGTTTCAAACTGCGATACTGATCTATTGTCATTTTTTGTTATGTTTCCGAGGTCCAAAATTGCTGAGCCGATCAATTCTGTATCTTGGGCATTTCCTAGTCTGCTCCGTGAAGAAGACATAATTTAATCACATTTGCACTGAGTTTTTTTTTTTTTTTATTAAATGATATTGACCTTTTCATGTCTGATCATATTACGAGTACTATTTCCTGCTTTAATGTAAATTGTTTTAGAAGTTACTGATGCCAGGAAACCTGGTAATTGATAAAAGAGACATCCTTAGAAAATCAGTGTTTTATATCACCGCGATCTCAAGAACCATGAATAATCTTTAGTTGATGGTTTTACATGGTATATATATACATATATATATATATATATATATATATATATATATATATATATATATATATATATTTATATATATTATATATATTTATATATATATGTATATATATTTATTTATATATTTATATGCATAAATATATATGTATATATATTTATTTATATATTTATATATATATAAATGTATATGTATATATATATATAAAACCATAAACAAAGATTATTTATCGTTCTTATAGAAATCGCAGTGATAAAAATCTCAATGATTTTTCTAAGGGCGTCATGGCTTTATAAATTACCAGCTTTCCTGGCATCAGTAACTTCCAAAAGAAACTACATTAAAGCGAGAAATGGTGTTCGTATGTACGATCAGATGTGAAAACGGCAATAACATTTAGCTATACAGTAAATGAGTTTGACATGAAAAGCTTACATGTTTATATTAATAAACTTTCTGTTGTTTAGCGTGACTGGCTTAACATTTCTAATACATAAAATTAAACCTCCATATTTTTACTACGTTGACGATATAAATCTTGGCATAAAAAGATCCGCGTGACAGTTTTATTTCTTACTTCAAATGTTGCGGAAATGCACCATGTTACAAATTACCGTTATTTACTTAACATACATAAATTACGATGAATTACACCGACACCGCTCAAAATATCTTCGTATATATTTTTATGACGATGGATATGAATTTAACGAAAATAATCATTTGCCAACAGTTACTTCAAAGTACAGATTACTGAAGCGTTTAAAATTACGTCTTTTGCAAGTTAAATATGCCATTTCATGCGGACAGGTGGTCGGATTTGATGATATCGCATTTCGTCGAAAACTAAATTTACTCTCATTTTAAATTCTTTTTGTAAAAACCAGTCTCAGCAACGGTTTGCATTGTTTTCGAGGATACAGATGGCTGAAAATGAGAGAGAACATGATAACAGTTATAGTTAAGGAATCTTATTTCAACATCAAGCGACTGACATATCCAGTGTAAAACCTTTTCATGGAAAATGTCTTCAATTTCAATCCGGGGGACAGAATGAATTTCAGGGGTTTTTAATTAATATTTCATCTAATCATCTACGAGATCCAATCCACAAGAAATGCATGTTCCCTCAGTGACTTGAAAACTATGAGATTGCCCACGACAAAGAAGAGTTTCCTCGGTGAAATCTAAAGAAGCTTACCAATAGTGAGCTTAAGCTTACAATTTTATTAAAACAATGAAGAAATGCTCACATTTTCGCGGACTGAAAGATAACGTTATCAATAACTTTCCTATATTCATGTTGTATCTATAATCTTACAGTGGAACGACGAGACACTCATTTTACGAATATTTTTGAGTTAACCGTCAAATTCCCAGTTTGTGAATGTTAGCCCCTGCGTGCAATAGCAATATCACGTGAATTAAACTGTTCGTAAATCCAGAGAAAATTGCAGGTCCACGACATTCCAGAGGTCCTAACTTATCTGCAAGCCAACGTTTGTACCATATCCCACCACCCCCTCACCAAATCCTCCCCCTCCCTTTCCCCAGCCCGAGACATACCAGTATGGCTGAAGTAAACCACAAATACCGCATTCCTCTTCTCACCAATACAATCCACATGTTCTAAAGCACACTAGAGAGGAGCGTGGGTTGGTTAAGTATGTCAGCAATCAATAGAACAACTTCTTCTTCTCGCTCAAAAGCACGTCGAACTTGGTTCTCAAAGCGGAAGCAAAAGTTACTCGAGGTAACTTTTGAACTGTAACTGACACGAACGGTGCCCGGCAGATGGGCCAAATGAGGGCAGATCGGAGGGGGTGGGTTGGGGGGGGGGGACGCTTAAAAAAATTACATAAGGATGATGACATTTTGCTTTAATGCCCTTACCCTGTTCTTTAATTTTCTTTCCAATCGTTGTTCCATTTTTTGTGTGCGTGTTGTTTCGCTGTTGGATTTACTAATATCGAAGCCAAAAGTAAATCATTTGGGCTAAAATAGTAACAAAACTAATAATAGACTAATAATAAATATTATTACTGAACTGACCCATGATGCACTAAGTTATTAAGAATTTTGTAGAGATAAACATGACTTGAAATTGAAGACTTATTATCCTTTCCTAAGGTAAAAGGGCTGACGTAAGAATATATTCAACGTTTTCCTTGGAAAGCATAGCTCTAGATTTGATTTTGTTAACAGGTCTTTTGGAAAAGCAATTGGGTAATAGTTGTGACCAGCTGATGCTGGAAACTCCACCAGTTTCCCTTTAAAAGAAAAAACTATTGTGCCGGCTTTGTCTCCTGGTCCGTCAGCTCTTTTATTCTGTCCGCACTTTTTCTGTCCGCTCAGATCTTTAAATACTGAGGGTAGAGGGCTTCAACCGGTATGTTGATCATCCACCCTCTAATCACCAACATACCAAAATTGCAGCCTCTAGCCTCAGTAATTTTTATTTTACCTGTTGTTGTTACATAATCGTGCATCTGGCAACGATATAGGAGCCACCTGGTCGTGGTTAAAGTTTCATGGGCCGCGGCTCATACAGCATTATGCCAAGACCACCGAAAGATAGATCTATTTTCGGTGGACTTGATTATACGCCGTGGCGGCTGTACAGAAAACTCGATTGCGCCGCAGAAACTTCGGCCCATTTTTCACTTGTTTATTTTGAGATGAAATATCATGCTACTAAACAAGCTGGTATCAAGCTGTAACAACTCTTAATTATTAATCATAACCTTAATCTGGCTCAACATAATGTCTCAAAATTAATAAAACTTATCAGACTAAATTGAGTTAAATTATTTAAGACACTGACTAAACACATTTTTCGAAAACGATTAATAAAATATAAAATATATATGGTTACTGAAACAGATGTAAGACACAAAACCTAGAAAAAACTATAGTCATATTAAATGAAATATTCACATTCCGTTACGGAAAAAGCAATACAATTATTTTTGACGTTTTAAGGCTTTAAACCTAACTCAAAATTGAGTCAGAACTCCAACGAAAGTTAAATATTAGCAACACAGAAAATGTCTTTAACGTCGATATTTAGCATCATCATCAAAGCAATGATAAAATCTAAAGACCCCAATGAACTCCTTCGCTCATTCTGGCGATACACCTGGACTATTCAGTAACGATAAAATTGCCCATAAAATTCTAAAGCTCCGAAGAATTTCAATACATCACAAAAAGTATACCGGATGAAGCAAGTATAAAATCTATATCACCAGTTTTTCTTGGCACCCACAGCAAAGTGCAAAATTTACTTACATATATTGTATGCATGAATGAATTTTATCACATCACCATGATTCATATACAAGCACTAAGCTACAAATGTCCTTTAATATTTCTGTAAGATGGATATCAATATATACGTGATAATGAGCGCATATTCATATCAAAATGTATTACGTGAGCTTACAGGATGACTGACTCGTGATTATGCTGATATGTATATTCTCTCTCTCTCTCTCTCTCTCTCTCTCTCTCTCTCTCTCTCTCGATTGGCATCTTTCAACGCCAGAGTCGGTGACCTTTGATGTGTTGCACTCAATTATCCATTCAATAAATTAATCACTCTGACCTTCAAGTCCACCTCCATGTGTACTCTCTTTCGTGGGGCATGCAAAGAGCTGTTATATCTTTATGCAATGCAGAGTAATTGCATTAACGCGAATACAAACATTAAGGTTAGGAAATTTCTGCAACCCATCTTGCCTCACAACTGTCTAAATTCTCGTTTTTATTTTCTATTCTATTTATAACCTTCTAGCCTCGCATGACGCAAGTATTTCATTCTTTACTACTCTGTTATGCAAGTTCACTCACAACAAGTAAAAATCGCCCCGAAGTTTCTTCGGCGCAGTCGAGTTTGTTGCCGCTACAGCGCAACATTAAGGCCACCGAAAAACATATTCATCTTTCGGTGGTCCGATGTGATGCTGTATGAGCCGTGCCCGTGAAACTTAACCAATGGCCGGTGGTGGCTCATCCTATATCGCTAGAGAAGCACGATTATGGCCAACTTTAACCTTAATAAAAACGAAATTCATTGAGGCAGAGGGCTGAAATTGGTATGTTTGAGGATTGGAGGGTGGATGATAAACATGCTCTCAATTTGCAGCCCTTCAGCTCAGTAGTTTTTAAGATCTGAGGCGGACAGATAAAGTGCGGACGGACAGACAAAGCCGGCACAACAGTTTCCTTTTACAGAAAACTAAAAAACAAGTGAATTAATTAATATTACTCCCTTCCAGCAATTATAACTCTGAAATAGTTTCCACTTCTACTTTCAAAAGATACGTTTATCCATGACAAATAAAAGACAAAAAAATCACCTCGCTTTGTGTTGATTACGTGAAACATACCAAGTTTGCTCAATGGTGCTTGTGTTGCTTCATCGATAAAGTCATTATCATTTACAAGATATTTTACGATGACAATAAAAGTCTTATATCACAAAATAATCCGGGATAATGAAGGATGCACTATGCTAATGGGAAAAATGGGAAACTATTTCAGTGTTAAACGAACATAGACACAAGATATTCAGGCAAACTGATTACAAATACTTGCTATGTAGTCATGAAATATACTCTGTATATATGACGCAATTTTATTTATAAACTTTTTAATAAAAGCTATATTTAAGTTACATAAACTTCATATTTACAGAGCAAGTGTTTAATCACAGTATATATTATCTGGAAAGTATACCTAAGTTTGACTGATGATAAAGCAAGTTATCCAGTATAGAACTAGTACCTTTATGAACCATGGTACATAATAACGATATTCATAAGAATAATCTGAACACGGATACAAAACGTGTAGTAAGAAACCAAATTAAAATTATTGGAAATATACGCTTGCTGCCACATGATGGAACTCGTATATTAATTCACATACAGATATGCACAATGGAATAAATTCTTGAGACTTTCAAAGAACTCCTCTGGACTTGAAATCTGTACGGCTAAGGTGTGGATTTGGTGTATACAGCAGTCGAGAAACTTTTGAGTTTTAAGTGGGTCCACAATATCCCTGTTGAAATTTTGACAGCGCTTTGTCAGTTCCAGCAACTGCGTCTGTGCGTCTTAGAAAACAGGTCATTTCTTTGATCGATATCGTGGAAATAAAGTATGCCGCCATCTTGCGGTATAATGGCACCTTATTCAATTTGGTGTATCTTCGATAACACAGCATGAAGGAGTCTGGTACCGTGCCTCAAGTAATAGCTATCCAGATAGCCTGCACAAAATCCACCTGATCAGTTTGATAACCTGCAGGTTTCAAAATTGTGGCCATACTTCATCAGGTCAGATTTTAATAAATTAGTTTACAAATAAAAGTATCACCTGAACATTTCCTTTTCCTGTCATACGGATTTTTATTTATTTATTTTTTTTTTACTTTTTCTTCGCAGTAAAATACGTGTAAAAAAATATCATCTCATTTGCAACAACATTGGAAGGTACCCCAAAACTCTTTTTATACGATGTCAAATTAAACCATAATATATAAAAAAAATTAAAATGAATTCTCACAAAAAAAGTTACTATCTGCAATAAT
The DNA here is from genome assembly GCF_040412425.1 of Macrobrachium rosenbergii. Lineage (NCBI taxonomy): Eukaryota > Metazoa > Arthropoda > Malacostraca > Decapoda > Palaemonidae > Macrobrachium > Macrobrachium rosenbergii. The sequence goes on from NC_089791.1 coordinate 39,430,386, forward strand.
CATCGTAAATTACTGCGTCAAAATGGAAAAAAAAATTTTTCATCAAATATTGCACAAATATTAAAAATAAATTGAAGAATACATTTGTACATCCCAACACTTTTAATTCTCTTTATCATGTAACCAAAGACATTATAAATTCATACAGTAATAATAAAAAAAAGAATGTATGTACAGTCCAGTACATTATCAGACAAATAGCAGAAATAAACATCAAATAATCAAGTATCATTATACAATACACTGAAAAATCGGAAATATTTCTAAATACAACTGGTAACTTCCATTGATAATAACGGAACAATTAAAGCTATGAAGTAAACGCAATTCTCACATACAACATTTGAAGAAACAAAAACTGACTTTAAAATAACATGCATAAAAAAAAAACAAATGACAGAAGTAACCATGTAAACAAGAAAATTAAAAGGTGATTTACATGCAAATGGTACACAAGCCACTGAACTTCTGACGGCCTAGTTTTAAAATGGGATTAAGAAGTTTTCGGCCGGGTGAAATGGAGGCGTCTCATATGGAGAGTGTCAGGGAATATGTAATGAAATATCTGGTCTCATTCTGCATTATGCCTCTCTAGTTTTTATCAGTTTGATAGAGACGGAATAAGAATTAGAAAGTTATAATATTCAGAAAGTGTTGCAGTTAGTACACTAAAGATAAGAGATTGGATGATGACAAAATATTTATGCAAGGGTTCATGTAGGGGCCTTAAGATTGTTAAAATATTCTGAATCTAAGATGGCGTTTCAACAGTGACTAGACACTTGGGAAAAATGGTCAGCGACTGCCTTGTTTTCCCTAAAGCTGAATATTTTATCACAGACAGACTAAGAAATAAAAAATTCCGAAGTTATTAGCACAATACAACAAACCGACAAGTACCAGAGAAGTGTCTTGCGGTAAATACCTCTATATGAGACGGCCACATCATCACCACGTACCTGAAGGAAAAGAAAAAATATAGTTATTCACCAGAAAATATGAATGAAAGGCAGGGAGAAAGCATACAAGAATTCAAGTTCACCTTCTCATGAATATATTCATGACGGCATTGTTCATAAAATGAAAATGGTGAAAAAAAAAAAAATTCGGGGGTGGGGCTGTGACACTGATTCAGGAGTCAATAGCATTATAAGCTCTGCTACATATATATGACCAAACTATCTCAGAATGTACTATTCATGTACGCTAACATTTTCGTAATTTTTACATATCTCGACATTCATTTTTAGTTTTCTGTTAAGGAAAACTATTGTGCCAGCTTTGTCTGTCCGTCCACAGATCTTAAAAACTACCGAGGCTAGAGGGCTGCAAATTGGTGTGTTGATCATCCACCCTCCAACCATCAAATATATCAAATTGCACCCCTCTAGCCTCAGTAGTTTTTATTTTATTTAAAGTTAAATTTAGCCATAATCGCAGTTCTGGCAACGATATAGGATAGGCCACCACCGGGGCGTGGTTAAAGTTTCATGGACCGCGGCTCATACAGCATTATACCGAGACCACCGAAAGATAGTTCTCTTTTCAATGGCCTTGATTATAAGCTGTAGCGGCTGTACAGAAAACTCGATTGCACCGAAGAAATTTCAGTGCATTTTTTTTTACTTGTTTTCTGTGTAACAGAGATGACTACGAGTTATGAACTATACGCTTAAACTTGTCGTCGACCAGCCCGGGGATAGTCCCTCACCACTGTTTCCTGTTCAGTTATGTAGTACCCTGGTCCTAGCTTCGAAACAGCACGTCATGGCCCTAGGGCCAATTTGTGTGAGTAACTGTTCAAGATATCTATGGCATGTCCGGTGTCTACCCCAACCCCAAAACATTATACCCAACCAAGATGTGTGCGCACGAATTTTGTACGTGAGTATATGTCATTCAGAGTGGTACGTATCTGGAAACGTGCAAAGAAAGGTGATGATTTACTAGGTATGACTAACAGCAAAGCAATGTGTTTTGAACAATTAACTTTCTTCAGCTAAGGTGAAAAAGATTGAGAATTAAAACGTTACGCTATTCATCAGACACGTTTACGATGGCATCATTATGAAGTGCTAAAAATGTATGACATAAAAGTAGTCCTTTGATAAAGATAAGAATTTATTTAAAAAAAAAAAAAAAACAGAAAAAAGATAGATTGCGTCTAGAGTCTCTTGACTGTGAAAGTGACTGACTACTTTTGGTAGAGCTTAAGATAAGTTCCAGCTATGCTCTTCATTCAAGCTTTACTTCTTTTATGAATCAGTGATGATCAGAATAGCATTGTGATGGGGAAAAAAATGCTACCTACGTCTAGAGGCCACAAAAAAGTACAATATGTTTAAAAAAAAATAATTAATGGAAACGAAACAAATATCCCATCTGCCCAATTCAACAAACCATAATGGAAACCCCGTAAGGTGGTTAGTGCCGTCAGTGCACCTCATGCGGGGCATTGTAGGCATTACTTAAGGTTCTTTGCAGCGTGCAGTCGGCCCCTAGCTGCAACCCCTTTCGTTCCTTTCACTGTACCTCCTTACATATTCTCTTTCTTCCATCTTACTTCCCAACCTCTCCTAACAAGCGATTCTTAGTGCAACTGCGAGGTTTTCCTCCTGTTACACCTCAAACTTTTACTCTCAATTTCCGTTTCAGCGCTGAATGACCTCATTGGTCCCAGTGCTTGGCCTTTGGCCTAAATTCTATATTCAATTCAATTCAGTTCATAAGAGAGACCTTACATTTGCCAGTAGGTAACAGACACTTCTAATTTCGTGCTCAGAAATGAGATTTTTTATTTAATTTTTTTGCCTAATGGGAAGCGACAAACAAAAGTGAGCATGATCTCTTTGCCAAGCGAAAGCGAGATTATTTTACACTTCATTTCAATTCACAATATTTTTCATTATTATTTCTAGCACAGAAGAACCAGCAGTAGTTAATATATTACAGGTGGAATATCCCTTCAGTCCTCAATTCTCCTTTTTCGAGTGTCTTACTCGTTCAGTGGTCTATTACTTTCGGTTAGCGAAAATACTGAAATGTTTGTTATCATATATATATATATATATATATATATATTATATATATATATATATATATATATATATATATATATATATATTATATATATATATATATATATATATTATATATATATATATACACTGTATATATACACATATCCATATAAATATATATATATATATTATATATATATATATATATATATATATATATGTGTGTGTATATATATATTATTACAGATGATAGATAAATAGATATGTCTCTTAAGATTTTTTTCTTCAAACCCACTTACATAAACATGTCTTGAGAGAGAACGAACAAAAGCTCTGTTTATCCAGACTGCTGCTATCTAAAGTGTCAGTATGCAGCTATCCCGCCTTGACCGTGCTGCAACAAGGAAGATTTCTGTGAATTCTCTCTCTGTTTCGATTTGGAAATTCCGATCACTGCAGACTGACAAATACTTTCGTCTTCCTGCGGTTTATTTCTTGCGGTCTGTGTTTTTATCCACCATCTTTAACTTATTTCATATCCCTACGTTCCATTTCGTACTTAAGAGAGTCGAAAAGGATAATGACAAATTGCAGATGACAATTAGGGGGCTCAGAGGTGCTTTGCGTTTCAGGCAGCCAGCGTGACAAAAGTAACGCGACTTCTTCAATGGGCGATGATGTATAGCTGTCTGAATGGGGGATTATTATTATTATTATTATTATTATTATTATTATTATTATTATTATTATTATTATTATTATTATTATTATTATTTAAATACTTCAAGTTAACGTGTTCCGTCTAAGATATGACAGTATTAAAGAAATTTTGCAAATGCATTTCCTCTCCATCAACCAAACTAGGAAAGAAAATAAGCTATAGATCTTAAGAGGAATTTGTGTAACGCCATTTCTTGCCTATAGTTCAGGAGCAATCCCAACAAACTACTTGTGAAGAAATTAGTGTTGTTTACAACGCCCCTCCTTTCTTCTTCTTCTTTCTCTTCTCTCTCTCTCTCTCTCTCTCTCTGTTACTATTTCTTGTAGCAGATCCGTTTGTTTCTTTGGCGCTTCCTAGAAATACACGAATTAGTTCCGTTTTTGTCTTATTCGCTTTATTTTATGCTTCGCGAAATACGAATAGACGCAAACCAGATAAACCTTTTAACTTAATGAAGCATAACACTTTGATAACGCACATTAGAATATGAGCTCATTATATATCTGTATAATACCCCGCTTCCAGAGAGAGAGAGAGAGAGAGAGAGAGAGAGAGAGAGAGAGAGAGAGAGAGAGAGAGAGAGAGAGAAATTGTTTAAACCATTCTCCTATTCTAACCCTCTAACCTCATGATCGAAACAATGCAAGGAAAGAAAAAAAAAATTCCACTTCATCCAGGTCTGCATCTGAGATCTTATCTCGAAAGGCACCCGAGGTCGATAATTTCTTAAGTCACGAGATACAAAGCACATTTCTGAACAGAGGAGCCAAGAATAATCATCTCCGTCTCATCCTTCAGTATTGCCAAGACACAAACTGCTTGTAGGGGCATTCGTATGTTATTTCACTGAGGTTAGACCCAAAATCTGCCCAAATTCCGTTAGACAGAAATTGGAAGACTCGATTACCTTGCACTTCAGAAATGGAGAGATATCGCCTAAAGGCCATGACTTTTATGTTTAAAAATGGGCTAAGAACCGATTCATTTCGTGGGAATTCTGAATCCAAAAGTCATGCTAATTTAAAACAAAATATACGGCAGTCAAACTATCGCGGGGAATTTACCAAGCCATTAATTAGTGCTGTTAATGTACTTCTAAGCAAAAACTATTCGTTCAGAGATCGTGTCTGAATGAAGAAACCAACACACGAATTGACTAATATTTTTCAAGAGTTCGAAATTCATTCGTTAAAAGAAGAAGAAATTCATTCGACTTTGGATACATTCACACAGTGCCAGTCCATAAAACACTAGACAACCGGCGTTTTCAAAGCCCTCGGTTAACTAAAAACTCACTCAAAAAAACCCACATCCTTGGGAGAGGTCTTCCACGCTTTGAAAATTATTGAGTCCAAATATAAATATAACCCCCTCACAATTTACCAAATTGGCCCAACCCGTTCTTGGCCCGTATCTCTCAAAGGCTTTTCGGTCAGTGAGGATGTATCAACAGATGCTGAGGTTTGTGTGCCAAGGGGATTAGGGGAAAAAAAAAGCTGTCATCCTGCTGCTCTTTACTATACTGGTTATCGCTGGCCTCTCAGTCATAACAGCGACACCTGCTCCTTGAGCAGACGGAGGAGGAGCAGGAAGATTTGTAGATTTATGTAGAATGGCGACCCAATGAATTGGGATGAGGAGAAGACTAGCACAGTAGACAATCGTTCTTTAGGCTGCTCAAGTATCTTCACTTACACAACACCTTACATACTGAGAGAAAACTATTTTATGCCAGTGGCCTGGATCTGGTTACCATTTGAGGACAATTTCGTCGAATTCTGACATAAACCCCCCAAAAAAACTAATTTTAAGGCATAATCTTGAATCATTCGGAGTGTTTTCAAAGGGTAATTCAGTGTAAACCTACCATCAATACAATTACTACTGAATGGCGTACAGACACTCTCATAAGGACACAGTTACTGTACTGGGATACCGAGTATACCGTCAGTCAAAAAGAAAGGCCATTCTGAATATTCCTGATGCGCCCCCTGGTTGAAAACAAAACAGCAGGATACAAAACTCATCCAATGAAGCCACTGACACAATAGTTGGCACCGCGAGAGAAACCTAATTTTCGTTCCATAGTTGCTTCTCCCCCATTATGCTAGCATAGTCTCTAGGAAGAACAGGACCAAACGAAAGCGAATATCACAATAGCCGTGAGATATTTCGTCGGCTCGTTGATTGAGCGGCATCTTAACGTCAAAAAACGAGTGTCAGAATACCACCACCGTTCGGCTTTGGAAATGTTCCTGACAATTCATAGCAGTAAGCAATAAATAACAAGGAAAAAATGAGCAGAAGTTTCCTCGGCGCAATCGAGTTTCCTGTACATCGTATAATCAAGGACACCAAAAATAGATCTATTTTTCGGTGTTCTCGGTATAATATGCTGTATGAGCCGCGGTCCATCAAACTTTAACCACGGCCCGGTGGTGGCCTGGCCTATATCGTTGTCAGAAGCACGATTATGGCTAACTTTAACATTAAATAAAATAAAAACTACTGAGGCTAGAGGGCTGCAATTGGGTATGTTTGATGTTTGGAGGGTGAATGATCAACATACCAATTTGCAGCCCTCTAGCCTCAGTAATTTTTAAGAACTGAGGGCGGACAGAAAAAAGTGCGGACGGACAGACAACGCCGGCACAACAGTTTTGTTTTCAGAAAACTAAAACGGGGAAAAAACTTAAAACAAATCTGGAAAGGTAGATAAAAGACGAAAACAAATATACAATAAACCCGGAAAGGTGGATAAAAGCTGGCATACTTCAAATGCCGTCTGTAGCATAGCCATAAGCTTTAATGTGTCAAGGATAATGACAAATTGCACATGACAATTAGGGGGCTCAGAGGTGCTACTCATTTCAGGCAGCCAACATGACAGACGTAATACGACATCTTTAATGGTCAATGATCTATAACTGTCTGACTGCGGGATTATTCTTATTGTTACTGCTATCATCATTTAAATACTCAATAGTTAATAGGTTCCGTCGAAAAGACGAAAATATTAAAGTAATTTTGCAAACGCACTGCACTTAGTATAATGCGCATACGTACGCACACCCGCCCACACACACGCACACGTGCGTACTTATCACTAATAATTCCCCTTGGGTGAGTTATTCCCAAGGTATAATGAATTCAATATTTAGCAGCATTTGTGGCTTAATATTTGTGATATGAAAATGTTATGTAACTATATATATATATATATATATATATATATATATATATATATATATATATA
>NC_089791.1:39439882-39447382 GCF_040412425.1 Macrobrachium rosenbergii
TTTTAAGACTTGAATTTTGTTATATTTGCTCTGTATGACTTTTGCCTGTAGTCATTTTGCTATAGTATTAAAGAAAAAATATGCATTATAGTTTGGCATTACCTTTGTATAAATCGGGTCAAAATACTCATGTAAAATATTTGCTTCATTATTATTTTTGTATATTTTTCCTCATTCTCAGAACTTTTGAATTTTTGTTATGAGTATAGCAGCATGCTGCTACACTCCATCTGATGTATATATCAATAAACTTTTTGAATTTGAATTTGAATTTGATGTAAGGATCAATTATTATTAAAATGCACGTCGAAAGATCACCCATCGATCATTTAACCTGTAAAGATAATGGATATCTTGCCATTTTTCATGGAACTCCTTTGGAGCGTGGTGTTTACGCTTACCTGAACATTAGGGGAACTGGTCAGGTCTGGGACAAAGAGGCAATTCTTCATATCTAACGATTTCTATACTTATAGTAATAGTAAATACATTAGATCAAGTAGCACCAGCAGATGCTCGCTGTCGCTCACATTTGCTAGTGCCCATATCCGTACCATACCCATACCAATACCCATATCTTTATCATACCCATACCCATATCTGTACCATACCCATACCCATATCTGTATCATACCCATACCCATATCTGTACCATACCCATACCCATGTCCATATCCATACCATACCCATATCTGTATGGGGGATTGAAGGGACACACAGGCACACAGCCATCCCGCTCCCCACCCCCCCACACACACACAGAAAGGCAGCCAAGGAAATTAATATAATAGGCATTACGGATATTCACCAGGCAGTTACACGGAGCGCAGTTTCAAGTTGATCCAAGGGATCTTTGATGAAATAAGTGCGATGGACGATTGCAAACACGGTTACAATAGCCCTTACTGTATCTTTTCTAAGAATTCCTTCCACAATATTGTTAGTAAAATAATAGACGTCATGACGACTGATAATTGTGGAAGGAATTCCCAAGACTTACACTGCGCTACAACGGCACGAAGAGGATATGACTATCATTGTACCCTACAGAATACCACTTGCTGCTGACATCTGAAATTATCTTTAAAGTCATCAACGTACTTTTTTAGTGAATAGATAAATAAAAATAAAAAAATAAAGATTCCAACTTTAAATTTAGTCAATAACGTATCCTTTCGTAAATAAATAAAAATTTAAAAGATACATTCCAACTTTAAAGTCATTAACGTACCATTTTGTAAATAAAAAAAATTTAAATAGAGAATCCAACTCTAAAGAATTAACGTACCTTTTCATTATTAAGTAAAAATAAAAAAAAATTTTCAACTTAAAAGTCATTAACGTACCCTTTCATAAATAAATAAAAATCTAAAGAAAATAGAAATTCCAACTTTAAATTTAGTCATTAATGTACCCTTTCGCATATAAATAAAAAAAAATAGAGGTTCCAACTTTAAATTAGTCATTAACGTACCCTTTCGTATACATATAAAAATAAAAAAAAAATAGATTCCTACAACGAAATACGCGATAGCTTCTACTGCTTAAGCAACATGGATTTCTTTTACCAAGATTATTTCCCTTGTGTTCATGGTAAACTCTGACTATACCCCCTAGGGGATGCAGTGCCGTCAGTGCAATACTTACGGCTCTTTGCAGCGTCCCTTCGGCCCCTAGCTGCGACCACTTCCAATTTTTTTACTGTAGCTCCGTTCGTATTCTCTTCCCTCCATCTCACTTTACAACCTCTCCTAACAACTGTTTCACAGAACGGTAGAAAACGGTGAAAACACTGAAAAACTGTCAGCAACAGTGAAAGACGGTAAAAAAAGAGTGAAAGATGGTAAAAAAACAGTGACAAACTGCCAAAAACAGTGAAAACAGTCAAAAGCAGTGAAAAATGGTCAAAATAGTGAAAGATGATAAAAACAGTGAAAAACTGTCAAAACAGTGAAATATGGTCAGAAACAGTGGAAAACTGCCAAAAACAGTGAAAAACGGTCAAAAGCAGTGAAAACGGCCAAAAATAATGAAAGATGGTCAAAAAAGGTGAAAAACGGTCAATAACAGTGAAAGATGGTCAAAAACAGTGAAAAACTGCCAAAACAGTGAAAAACGGTCAAAAGCAGTGAAAACGGCCAAAAACAGTGAAAGATGGTCAAAAACAGTGAAAAGCGGTAAAAAACAGTGAAAGATGGTCAAAAACAGTGAAAAGCGGTAAAAAACAGTGAAAGATGGTCAAAAACAGTGAAAAACTGCCAAAAACGGTCAAAAACAGTGAAAGGTGGTCAAAAGCAGTGAAAATCTGCCAAGAACAGTGAAAAATGGTCAAAAACAGTGAAAAACTGCCAAAAACAGTGTAAAGAGCCAAAAACAGCGAAAAACGGTCAAACACAGTGAATGCAACTGTGAGGTTTTCCTCATTTTACACCTTTACAACCTTTATACTTTCAATTTCCCTTTCAGCACTGAATGACCTCAAAGGTCCCATTGCCTGGCCTTTGGCCTAAGTTTTAGATTCCATTCCATTCCACCTTGACTATAGCACTGGAAAATCACAGTCTAATCTTATTACCTTGGGTTACGCCTCTCTTGCATGCTGATCGCTATGGCTAACCACTCATTTGGAAAATTAACCTTGGGATAATACCGAGCAACAGGGCCAACTAGGCATAGAATTACATCGAACAAAAAATGGCGTGTCTACGCACCATCTCTCGGGAATACGATCCAAACTCAAGGTTCCCCTTGCTTCTGAGAGTTTTATCTCTTTGTCAACATACGTGCGGTAAATTGCAAACCTGGCGTGTCTATGAAGTAACTGATATTGCCCGATGATGCTTGACTTCACATTATGTAAATGATTGCTTTATTTATTTATCAATCCACATAAGTTGCAGGTTAGAAATGATCACCTTTTCGTCTTCCTGGTTAAATCGAACTGAAATCATAGGTTACAAAACTGTATTCTATATTTTGGGAAATTAAAAGAAAATTCCTGATTCCCTGAAGAAATAATCTGCAGTTTGCGAAAAGGAAATTCACTTTATGGTCCATCTCCTTCTTTAGTGGGCCATTCTATAAACTCTGAAGCAGTGTTTACCTGTGTAACCACGGTAGGAATCTAATGCATAGTAAAGAATCCAGACTGTGTAGGATTCACCGCACTAAAATGTATTTTCATTTTACTGAATTCTAGAATCAGGCGACTGCATCCATTGAGTCTCATCATACACAAAAAATGTTTGATAATCGTATCCTCATTAAAACGTATTTCAATTTTACTGAAAATACATTGCATTACATTTATAAAATTTGGATCATGTCAAGGTTAGCGAACCCACTCGCAGTAGAGTTCGCTATTCTTTACAAGAAGATTATTGCCCGTTATTCTTTACATGGAACAATCGTCTGCTGTTCTAGACATGAACACTTTGGTACCAGACATTTGATCTTCTCAGGGCTAGTACTAAACAAGGCGAAATACATTTGACGCTCCCTGGGGGTAGTATTAAATATGGCGAAACAGTGTAGATGAATCACTGTTTCGCCGTGTTTAGTACTAGCCCTGCGTGCAACTGGAGTTCGACCGGAAAGGGTTGGCTATTCTTACATGGGGATCATTGCTCACTGTTCTGACATGGAGATGCTGGGTTCGCTAATCTTGACATGATCCTAAAATTTAAATCCCCGGTATTCTCAGCCCCATTTAAAATAACTAAAAATCAATGACTTCTGATTCATCGGACCCACCGCGTGATATATACAATCAAGACGTCAGTTTGACGCAATCCTGAATCCATGAAATATAATATGTATTATAGATTTAATCTTTCCGACGCTACGTTCCTTTAATAAAAGGTTTCATGAACTTTGAGTTATGTTTTTATATCGATCTAGATGTTTTATCACGTAATTTTGCCTAGATACCTAGGTAATATGGACAATACTCCGACCACATGAGAATTTAGAAAATGCAGTATTATTATTATTATTATTATTATTATTATTATTATTATTATTACTACTACTACTACTACTACTACTACTACTACTACTACTACTACTACTATTACTACTACTACTACTACTACTACTACTATTATTATTATTATTATTATTATTATTATTATTATTATTATTATTATTATTATTATTATTATTATTATTATTATTATTCAGTTCAAAACAAAAGTCTTTCCGTACTTTAAGCGTTATTCAAAACTAGAGTCGAAAAAAATAAACTGTACACGTTAACCTCGTCATCTGCCATTGTGCTCTAGTTTACTACTTCGTAATGTGACTCCTTCGTCCATTTATCAGAACCGTTAGTGTGTAAATTACGATTACAATAATAGGTCAACCTTGACGGCGGCGCTTTCATATAAAGAATAGAGTGGCAAGATTGAATATAGAACAACAAGAGCGTTTGGTAAAAAATATATTTTTCTCTCAGACGTCAAAACATGAGAGAGAGAGAGAGAGAGAGAGAGAGAGAGAGAGAGAGAGAGAGAGAGAGAGAGAGGATAATAATTCATAAATAAGTACGAATGATGTGACAGTTAAATATAATACAAATATAATACAAGTTACTTCAGAATTATACAAATACAATACGAATTACTTCTGAACTATATAAGTTTAATACAAATTACTTCTGAACTGCACAAATACAATACAAATTACTCCTGAACTATAAATACAATACGAATTATTTCTGAACTGTAAATACATTACGAATTACTTCTGAACTATATAGGGTACATACAATACAAATCACTTCTGAACTACATAAATACAATACGAATTATTTCTGAACTATGTAAATTTAATACAAATTACTTCTGAACTACATAAATACAATACGAATTATTTCTGAACTATACATAAATACATACGAATTATTTCTGAACTATAAATACAATAGGAATTACTTCTGAACTATATAAATTTAATACAAATTACTTCTGAACTACATAAATGCAATACGAATTACTTCTGAACTATATAAGTACAATACGAGTTACTTGAACCACGACGAGATGATAAATGGACCGCATCACAACCATTCAAAGTTCAAGCATTTAAACTCCCAAAACTATTTTCAATCAGTTACAGTTTATACCCGATACACAGTAGAGAGAGATCAGAACCCAGATATAATTCAGTTCATAAGAGAAATATTTCCAGATGTGTGAGCAAAATAACCTCATCTGTTTCTTTGGCGTTTGGATTTACTTGTGATAAAACATCGACACAGAAAGGCATCTTAACACCTGAAAGAATCAATACAAAATAAAAGAGGGACGTTTCTTCTTATTTAGTGTCACCGTCACCTTGAAAGGCTCATTATATGAGAGGCAGACAGGCAAAATGATGAAATAGACTTTTGAAATACAGTAACGCACTCTCTAAATAATAATAAAATTGCATATAATTATCTGGCATTGGACCAGTCATGTTAATGTGACATCAAATTAGGCACGCCCTGAAAATAGTATTTTCTGTCCATTTAATATATATATATATATATATATATATATATATATATATATATATATATATATATATATATATAATATATATTATATACATGTTTGTATATATATATATACTTTCATATATATGTGTATAAATATTTATTTATAAATAAATACATATATAAATAAAATATATATATTTATATGTATGCCATATTCACGTCTAACGTTTCCTTATCTCTGAGAAAGAGCAGTATATTCTGATCTGAAATTTCCGTAACCTCTGTAATAACACTATAATCGGACTTCCGGGGTGATAATGATAGAAAAATGCAAAATAATAAGAACAAAAAAAAATTCCATTAAGCGTTGTTTGATGGATGGTCCCAGAGTACGGGAGTAACCTGCCTGTCAGGAACAAATCTATTGATTATCTGTCGCCTGGTTGACTCCAGGGTCTTTCTTAGCTTTCCACCACACCCTAATGCCAATCAACCCCCGCAACAAAGTAGCACAAAGGATTCCATCCCCTATTCGCCTCATGCTAGCAGAAAATGTCTGGCAATGCGTGCGTCCGAATCTGAATCGCTTTCAATGAATTGCATCATAACTGTTAACATTAACGCCAACAGCGGCCACTTAAATAACATCATCATCATCGTCCATAATACCTGTAGTAAACGCCCCTCAATCAAGCTGTTTTCCCCTCCTAAATACATAACGATTTCTCGGATCATTGCAAGGGCCTAACGAGTTCCGATAGCAAACGTCAACTTTGTCATTAGGAAATGAACTCCCTTGTTTCTGCAGTAATGGCTTTACATCAATGATGGAGAGATTATGCTTCCCGAGCACCTCTCTCTCTCTCTCTCTCTCTCTCTCTCTCTCTCTCTCTCTCTCTCTCTCTCTCTCTCTCTCTCTCTCTCGACCTGTGACGTAATGGGGCACATGGCAGTCCTCTGGAGCTTCTTGGCACCGAGTCTGGCACTCATGAATTTAAAGGGGTCATCGGCATCCAATTATTGCCCTCCATATGAGCAAAATTTTTATGTCTGTGATTTTCATAAGATCAATGTGCTGACTCGAACGAAAATACTTCTGGGATTCCCTTTTTCAGCCATACTCTCCATCGTTATCACAGGAATCTTTCTGTTGGCAGATAAATTGCAGAAAAGATAACAACGACAGCAGAGAAAAATTAATTTCTCTCGAACAGCCAGGGAGAGAAAAGGTGCCATCTGCACCCTGCGACATTTTTCACGATCCAAGAATAGAAGAATCCACCCCTACCTTCCGACCATTCTCTCTCTCTCTCTCTCTCTCTCTCTCTCTCTCTCTCTTATCCCCCTCGCTCCTTATGGGATGACGGACAACCCCAGAGAACAGGTCCTTCCCGGGAAGGCCAAAAAACTTCGGCAGTAATCAGAGTACGACGAACCTTGAAAACCTGCCAAAATGTGGTTTGGAGTTGCCAAGTAGTAACCCGCCGATCGTCACTTGTCTCGTTGAAATCTTCGCAAAGCGGGTCGTTTAAATAGCCGCTCGAATTGTTAGAGCGGAGTCACGGGGCTTGACCACATTGTCATGCGGCCAATTAGAGGCGGCTCTCGCACTGCCAAAGGACATTTGCTATGGTCACACAACATCGCTGCTAGAAAATACGACGATCCTCAGCTGCTGGGGACGGTATTTATGATGGCCGATATGGGAGACGTGAGAGCATTGTCAAAAAAGGACACAGTTGCAGAACAGACAAAAAAAAAAAAAAAAAAAGTAAAAAATGCGCCTTAGTTTCTTCGGCGCAATCGAGTTCTCTGTACTGCTTATAATGCTGTATAAGCCGTGGCCCATGAAACTGCCAGCCACGGCCCGGTGGTGGCCTGTCGTATGTCGTTGCCAGACGCACGATCATGGTTACCTTTAACCTTAAACAGAGTAAAAACTACTGAAGCTACAGGGCTACAATTTGGTATCTTTGATGACTGGAGGGTGGATGATGATCAGCATGCCAATTTGCAGC
>NC_089791.1:39452382-39544882 GCF_040412425.1 Macrobrachium rosenbergii
TTTTTATAAGAAGCTTACGTATAGTTGCGTTTCTGCTTTCAGCGCCGGTGGTAGTTAAAAATAACAGGACGCTTACAACCAAATTCTTCTGCAGTTTTTGACAAGGATTCAATGGCTATTTCGGGGATGAATATGTCAATGTTCTTTCTCAGCCTCTGTTTCTTGTATTTAAGTATAAATGTATGTGCGTCTGTGTGTGTGCGCGTGTGCACACAAGTTAACGACATGACCGTTCTATGAATAAAAAGCACTTAATAATCTTGGCTATACTCTGCTCTGCAGATGCTGCAAAAGCTACTTCGCCCAATTTACGCCAATGCTGAAGATTAATGGACGTAAATTCATAATGATCCCAGAGACTATTCTATTCTTCCCCGAAAAATTCCTTTCAAGCTACGTTTAACAAACAAACAAGCAAAGAATGGTTTCAGATAAACGCAGTGAGACATGATTCTGTACACAAACGTCACAGCGTAAACCACCTTCTTAGTTCTTCTTCTTCTTCTGTGTCTTTCGTCATTAATCTTCAAGGCAGAGGTGACGTTCCTTTGTTGCAATGCTTCTGCCTTCCCTTTGTAGAGTGCCGAGTCCAAAATTTGGTGTTTTTTCATCATGGAAGAAAGAGTTTCTTTCTATTTTCGCATCCAACACCCACAAATAGCTATCGCGATTTTGGGGAATTTTTTATATTTAAACCTGGATGTATTTTTTTTTTTTTTCAATGAATGGCATTACTGGTATTTCAGATGAAATGTGGTACGTATACTTACACACACACACACATATATGTGTATGCATGTATATATATATATACACACACACACACACACACACACATATATATATATATATATATATATATATATATATATATATATATATATATATATATATATATAAGATATACATAATATATATATATATATATATATATATATTACACATAACCATAGGTATAAGATAGGAGAGAGAGAGAGAGAGAGAGAGAGAGAGAGGAGAGAGAGAGAGAGAGAGAGAGAGAGGGGGAGAATCTGCTGATGGAAAGAAAAAGCCTTCAAATTAAACGCCTTGAAAACGAGTGCCACTTTAAGGCACGTGATATTAAAAGGACTTAATGTGCCTTGGGGCCTTTCAACTCTACAGGCGGAATTCTCAAGAAGGGAACAAAATTGTTCACGAGAGTGACTTTAAGGAGAATTTTTACCTAAGAATGATTAACACTTAGGGTATGCCAATAAAACGTTACTCTCTTAGTATCAACTTAAGCTATCAAACAAGGGTATTTGCTCAATAAAACCCGGTATGATTAAAAATATAATTTTACTCTGAATTTATCTAATCTAAAGTAAAATATTCAAATGAAATCATACCCTGTAAAAAAAAAAAGAATTCGTAAGAACATGCTTCTTGTAACAAATACATTATCATTAATCTTAGAGAAGTAAAAAATGAGAAAATAATCACTTCCCTTGAAAAAAAAAGTGAAAATAATTACTCAGGACCAAAAAAAAAAAAAATATTTACTAGTCAAAACACACACACACACACACACACAAACACACACACAAACACAGAGAGTGAGAAAACGATCATGGACATACTAAACACAAGCACCATCATAAAAACAAAGAAACTTTCAAGGGAACAAAATTTCGCGTACCGCTGAATATATAACGGTCTAAATTGCTCCGGTTTATCCCAGACCCCGAAATAGTGGCATATGAATCCGTAGGAGTAATTGCAGTGGTTTTTTTTTTCACGGAGATCAAAGCAAGGCATGATGCAATGGCTTTGCCTCATAATGATGAGGTACCCTCAACATGATTCTTGGTCTGCGCCGTCATAAAAATCTCAAGTTTCAATATTCAAATTATACCGCGGTTTTGAACTACTGTTCTTCATACCAGCCAACAAACTCACTATCTAAGTGAACAAACGTAAAAGGAAAATTCTTGGGAAGATGTAAAGAAACCATAATAACAATTCCTCGAATTCTTCTTTTTTTTGGCTGATGGGATTAGTGCACTCTGAGAAGTCTAGCATTTCGAGGGACAGTTTATCGATCTCAACCTCGTCAGTGGACTGCATAATTGTAAACATATCTTCGGTAATCCCTATGACACTGTTAACTCATTAAAAATTAATTAAGATCACTGTTCCCACATTCCAAGTGTATAATGGAATGGAAACTGATAATAAGCCTTAAATTCCCAACACGAGAGAGAGAGAGAGAGAGAGAGAGAGAGAGAGATTAGCCTACCATTTTACCCATGACTCGCCATTCTTGAAATCATTCTCATTCCTTCCTTCCCCTCAAAACAACTGCCATTCTTCGGTTCTGAAGAGTATAAAGTTAATACTTTAATATAGGATGAAATGGCCGCTAATTCACCAACGGCAAATATATCCAGTTTCTTCTTAATATTAAAGACTTCATCTGCAACTGAGAGCTTTGCGTGAGGGGAAAAATTGTGTTAATCTGAAAGTATTATTTAAATCACACCTTCTTCCACTTCTGAAAGAAAACAGTCGAGATAGCAAAAATAAATAAATAAATAAATAAATAAAATAAATAAATAAATAAATAAATAAAATAAATAAATAAATAAAAAAAGATGAAGTACGGGACCGGAAAAATAAGGCACCTTTCTCGAACTCTCCCGACAAGAGAGAGGCAGAACCCAATATCTCAATCCCATTCTTGCTCGCCCTTGGAGGGCTTCCTTCCGGCGGCAGGGGGGAATGATGATGGTCTAAGCGCCTTGCCAACTCTGCCATGATGATGAATGGGATAATAATAATTGGGTCAAATCTCCAATGGGGGTTCTCAAATGACATCTATTGAGTGGCGTGTTTCATTCGGGAGGACAGTCGGTGTTATTGCAATGAAACTCTGCCTTAGGCCAACGCATGCAGCGTTGGACTTAAACCCATGCTGGAGAAAACCCAATAACTTGGTATAAGAGGCTTGGCATAATCAAATTATGTAATCTTATGAGGAAATGACAGTAACTGGATATATTTGGGAACAACATTTAGGCACGGTACTACAGAATCTGGATATGGTTTAAAGCCACTTTAAGTAGTTCTATGCCATAAAACTAACTTATCGAAATAGTCACATATGATTATTCTTAGCCTTTCTTATTAGAAAATCTCACAAATACATGCTTAACTAATGAGCAATTTCTAGTTCTCTAAAGATATAACCTTGTCTTTTCAACAAAAGCTACAAACTGCAAAGAATGAATGCAAACTCCTGTAACAGAAACGATTATTCAGACAAAAAAAGAAACACTGCCTGCGTTCCAACGTGCTCCTCACGTTCACAGGCTTATGGCTACGTGCAGAAACACACGGTTTCCATTCCACACAACTGACTACAGCATTATCAAAACACAAACGAGTATCCATGACAATATGCAGATTAAACGGATACATTATCTTCTGGAGGGCAACTAGTAACTGTAAATAAGTTAGGCCTCTTAGATTAGGCCTAAGCGGAGGATTGTGGGTCCACTACCGAGCTCCAGAGAAGCGGTGTAAGCAGGAAGAAAGGTTGCCCTGAACGCGGCTTGGCATGACGACAATCACGTCTTTAATTGTCTTTCCCTTATGTCTTTGGAAGGGCACTGTTGCTCTAGAATCAACTGTTGCTAAATATACAGAATGTACGTTAACTGTCTGTTCTGTCTATATGTTTACCTTCTTACCTAAAAAGTATAACGGTATAAATAAATACATACAATGTACACATATACAACATACATAGACATGTATATATACTTAATATCAAATTCACTTTAAATTGATAATAACTTGCACCCAAAGAGAATTGTGTATCTATCCTGGCGAGGATTCGAACGTATGTACTTTCTTTCAATACAAAGATGACAGCGATTTATCCATTCACAGCTGAATGGATAAGACACTTTCATCCCGCGCCAAATCCTACAGGCATAAATTACAATCCTGACCAGGGCAGAATTCTCATAGCGGTAAGTTATTGTAAAATAAATATATTTTTAAGGGGTATATGTGGATTAATATCTAAGGTATAAAAAGCCATTAGTGAATTTGTGACATTTATACACACGCACATATACACTATATATTTATATATATTCATATATATGTATATGTACAATATATGTGTGTGTATGTATGCTTCCGTAGACGTGGTGTGTCTGTGCATTTGTATGGTTTTGTAAGGTGTTAGATCCTGTTCTTAGTCTTCTAGAATAAGGTCGATATTCTTATGCCATTCTGCACCTTTTGACCAACCAACTTCTTTGGCCATTAGAGGGAAAATGGAATTATATATATATAAATATATATATATATATATATATATATATATATATATATATATATATATATATAATTATATATATACTGTATATATATACAGAGAGAGAGAGAGAGAGAGAGAGAGAGAGAGAGAGAGAGAGATTTAGACAAAAAAGGCACCTCACTGTAAGGCACTGAAGATTAACGGGGAGATGCTCAGCTTAAAAAGACCAATTTCTAGTTTTAACACGCTCGATATTGTATGGGAAAATCTGACCTCCGGACCACAAAATCCATTTTAAATAAACCTGAAGTCTGGTCTTTGTTCTTTGTCCTATTGCCATCTGACACTATGACGGAAGTTGGCTTTGCCAAGAGCTCCCTTACATTCCTTCCCTTCAAGAGATAATATTGAAACTGACCATTCGCCCACATCTGTCCCCGAGCGTGACGTCATGCTGAAGGGAAAGCTGTACGGTTGCCAAATAATAGGTTAGTTCCCAATAAGAATGAAAGTTGACGTTCTGAGAAGAGAAAAGATGTTGGAGGGGTTTATAGCCAAGCGTTTCAGCTCATTTTTCAATATGTTTTCTGCACCTGAAGGGAGATGATCGTCATGCTTGGTACGACGAATTTGTAAAAGCTCTTTGCCAGAAAAGAACAACTTCCCGAGATGAACACAGGTTGACGTTCTAAGAAGATAAAGATGTATGAACGGCCTCTTGCCAAGAGCTCTAAGGTACAGTATTTTGCATATTACTTTCATGATGGATCACCTTGTGGAGTAGGTCTAAAGGATCAAGCAGCATTCCCCTCATATTCTGAGGCTTTCCACTTCCTCTTACCTACCTGAAGCACGGCACTTTACTCATTCAATCAGGGTTTTTTAAACAATCGTCGTTTTAATCTGGTTTAACTGCATTCCACTTACCCTCAGTTCCTCGCGAACCAGTACTGCCTTTGAACCCTAGTAAACCCTGCTAAAAGGGATCGTCAAGTACTGATGCTACCTAACAAAACATGATGTAACCTAAAATATCCCTACCTAGCCGGGGTTTCACTCCCTGGCACCAGTTCCATATCTCCGTTGCGTCCCCTAGGAGTGCACTTTCCAACAGTACACCTTGAAGTTTCAAAATATTCATATACTCGTATAGTATGATAACTCTTGGTCTACGATTTAAAAAGACTAGCTGTAACAAATAAAAGTAGGCTCTCTGAGACGTTATGTCTTTTTCATCGTTGCAACCTGGGCTCAACCATCTTTCAGACTACGTGACAAACTCCTTTCTGTTTGTGGCTTCGCTAATGTTATTTGGATTGCAGTTTTCCCCTGACATATGAGATGGACAGAAATTTGAAGCAAAAATGTTTGTGGTTCTCTTGCAAATGAAGGAACAAAAGCTGTTTATTGAAATGATCAAATAACCTGGGCACGTTAATAAAAATATCAGAACACTAATAAAAACATGAAAACCATAATATATCATATCAATATACATAAACAATATATATATATAAAATATATACAATATATATGTATATATTATATATTATATATATATATATATATATATATATATATATATATATATATATATATATATATATATAAAATATACATTAAAAACACTATAAAGTGGTCAGCACTAGACTGTCATTTTTGCAGGACCTACATTCGATTCTCAGGAATACAAGCTAGAGACGCGATCGTAAGGTGTAAGAAATGTCTACTGTTCCAATCGGATTTAATAAACCATCATCCCACCTACGTAAGACTCCAATACCACTGTCCCCACCTACGTCAAAATCCAATGCGGGGCAATACAGCTGACCCGTAAATAGCTCAGACTAGGATATTGGACACTAGGCCAATGCGTCAGGCTTCAACTCTCAACACATTCATGACGGAAATAAGGTGCCTGAAGACAATAGGAGCCTTTGTGCTATTAAATGCTATTACTGTGATTACTTGTTACCTTAAATTACTCTGGAATTTTCTGTCATGTCAATATTTTGGATGCCAGTTAATGAAACCAAACAGTATATCTGTTATGCCACGCTTTTGGCAAAAATAAGCAACAAAGGCAGCGACAGGAACAAAGGAAACAATAAAGATTGCGAGATGAAGATATTTAAATAAACTTCCAATATTTTTCTTTGTAAAAATTATGAGAAATGTACAATAAGTGTATACCTTAGTTTAACCAGACCACTGAGCTGATTAACAGCTCTCCTAGGGCTGGCCCAAAGGATTAGATTTATTTTACGTGGCTAAGAACCAATTGGTTACCTAGCAACGGGACCTACAGATTATTGTGGAATCCGAACCACATTACAGCGAGAAATGAATTTCTATCACCAGGAATAAATTCCTCTTATTTTTCATTGGCCGGTCGGAGATTCGAACTCGCGGCCAGCAGAGTGCTAGCTGAGAACGGAACCCACTCACACAACGAGGAACTATAAAGATATGTACAGAAAAGGCGTATTCACTTATACTCTCATCAAAAACCCACAAAGAATTTTCAGCGTAATCCGCAATTTCTTGAAAACTTTCAAGAACAAAATACTTCCTCTTAACTTCTACTCAGTATTCATGGTAAGGCACACGTACAGTCATACACATTCAAGGAAATGGTATAAGCAAGTTATCCAAGATGTATCCTTGAAGATAGTTACCTTGTGTGTTATGTAAGACTGGGTGAACTGGTCGTTAAGTTACTCCCTCCGTAGAAACATGATGAGAAACGAATGCAGTACATTAGTTACAAACACGGGAAAGTAAATTTGACCACATGTGTTGTTACATCTAACCACAAACGCAGTGAGGAATAAGGAGACAATCCTGTTAGGCAAAAAATATAGGTTTTCATAACGAATTTACATACAGCTGGAATAAATTCATCTACCTATACACATGGCACACAGTAATCAGCCCTGCTTCGACTGTACAGAAACTTTCTAGGCCTACTTCTCAAAACAAAGTTATATCTAATCAGCGTTCCTACAAGCCTAGGCCTACTTCGCACCAAACAAACTGATAGTCTGAATTCTGTGATAAAAGTGCCAGCTATTTACATACTATGTTCACATTCAACACTACACTAGCATTTAGCAATTTACCCCTTTGCGTCAAGAGAAAGAGTGCGAAGCATAAAGATTCTCAATGAGAGAAATAATGCTAGTTTAGGATCTCTTGCAATAGCGCCAAGAGTGGGCGTGGTGCCTTGTTTGACCTTTAGGAGTGGGATGAGTTCACGAGAGAGAGAGAGAGAGAGAGAGAGAGAGAGAGAGAGAATAAATTGCCAAAAACTAGAAATATGGCAAGATTCAATTTTACTTACAATAAAAAATATAAGCGGAACTACATATCAAAGCACATGAGCAAGATTAGATGTATTTTCATGTGAGAAAAGAACGTGGGGGATAGCAATGCAAGGTGTTAACAACATGACGAAAACAGAATTCTAAAAATTTTCTTTACTAGCCAATGCTGGGAAGAAGAAGAAGAAGAAGCTGCCCTGATGGTTCAGTGCGCCATTTACATAATTCCAAAAATCTCCTATACTGTAAAGTGGTAGATGGAAGCAACTCTTTTACTGGCTGGCAGGAATTCCCGAACCATATTGATCTTATGGAGAATTCCCGGAACGTAGCTTATGCTCCTGATCATTGGCTGTAAGAACTGCTTCTCATGTTGGCGAGAATGGTCGAATCCTCTATCTAAAGTTGCTACGTGGACCTCTGTGAGGTAAAATGGTAAAGACTGGCCTGCTAGGCAATGTTTGTAGTGGTACAGATCATCAAAGCATGTCCAGCAAAAGTTTTATGTTGCCAATATGACAAATCTATACAAACGGTATTGCATCAAAACTGTATCTTCGTATATACTACACGCATTTCCCAGCACAAAGCACTACGATCACACGTTTAAATATCTCTTTAAAAGATGTAGTTATTATTCTCAAACACTTCGAAGAAACATTTTCCACATGACATATCAAGGTGTAAGCCTATAGGCCTAGATATCATTATCACTAAGGATGTGATAAACATGTGATGACGACAGTTTATACAGGGCCTCCTCTAAACTGGCTAGACGATTATTATCAGCCTTATTGTAGAAACTACAATCTACAGTTGTCAAGATTCAGAAAATCAGTAATGCTGACTATACTTGAAATTATTACCAGTTATTATAATCTTTTGTTAGCATTGATTTCACACGTGTGCCAAAGCTGTCTAACAAACTCAATAACTTAAGGTGCCGTACATTAAGTTCAAAGGGCAAAAAATGAAGCTTTCAGGGCAATGTCAGCTGCAAGTGGTCATAACCTCAAATTATCAAAGAGAATTTCATCTGGGATACAACTTTTCATAGGGTTCAAATCTGGCCAGAATTTTTCCTTAAAATTCCATTTTTATATACTTGATAAAATTGACATTATCAAGCGACAGGTTTTATATCGACTGCAATTCAGTCACCAGAAAAGTTTATTCGTGACAGACAAGCACAGCATAAAACTATCTACATCTAGCTGATTTCAATCAAACTGCCACTGGTTCCCTTTGAAAGGAGGGTAACAGCCGATTACCTTTGGGCGGATTGCTGTTAATATCACAAAATCAAACAAGAATTAACTCAGCCGTAACCGATCATAGCATACAAAAATCATTAAGACAATTCCCCTAGCATCGGTTCACTCAACATCATCATCGCCAACAATAATATTCGATCAGTGATGAAAGATGATAGATAATATCTCTGGGCGAGGTCTATGCTTTCGTATCCATGCTGCTCTGAGGACCAGATTCTCTTGCCAACAACAAAAAAATAATTTTTTTTTTGTCCTGTCACACTGATTGTCGTAATATAATGAATGGAAATTAAAGAAGGACTTAGTAAAAAAAAAGGTAATTAACAAAATACTCCTTTTATCTTTGATAGTGTAAAATGTCAGTTATAATAATGTATTATTTTAGTTTCTTCTTGCCTCGTGAATCGAGAGAACCCTTAGAGCGTGTGAGCGCGTCCCTATTTATAACTCCGTCATCGTCCTTAATATCAGGTCACACACCGGAACTAATGTCTTTGGACGTTTCTCCTTTTCGGTGGTGATAATAAAAAGTGGATGAAAAAAACAAGTAACAAAAAATACCGAGGGTATCTCATCTCCGAACAAAAAAAATTGAAAAGTTCGCTGAACTTCAGTACTCTCTCCTTGGCAACCTTTCTGGAGTGTCTTGCGAGTGTGTTTGTGTGTTGAGAGGGGGGAGGGGAAGGGGGAGGGGGAAGCTGAGCGCTCTCTCTCTCTCTCTCTCTCTCTCGACCTTTCCTTCCTTCACAGGAGGAAATGGAGGGAAGAAGAGCCGTCTCCTTTCTAGAGTAGAGGAGAGAGGGGGTAACCCCACCACCTTCACACTATGAGAGAAATAATTCCTGGCTTCGTAAAAAAGAAAGACTTTCTCTTCAAAAAAAAAAAAAACTCAGTTTAACCGGACAATTAGCTTAACCTTTTATCAATAAGTTTTTCTAACTTACTTCCTGCCAAAGATAGTCCCAGTGAATTTTCAAACGCAGAAATTCTTTTAAATAGTAATGACTGACACTCGTATTTCTTAAAGTTCATGAAGATGATTAATAAGAAAAATTATGATAGATAATATTTAATAAATACAGCTGTGACAGATATTTGCTGACCTGCTTTTACTGTCAGGGAGACAGTGAAATTAAGAATGAAGGTTAGTTCAAAAACTGTGACAGAGTTTGTGGTCATTATCAATCAAACGTATCAACTGCACGAGACAGTGAAGACAAGGTACTGAACACTGGGTGAAATCGATATGATGCGACGCTTTCGATGCGGAAGTGAAGAGAGTAGCCACAATTACTGTTCATGGATACAAATGTCAATGTCTTAGATTGTGTCTGTCGGAAGTGAAAGACACTAAAATCTCTACTAATGTGACTTTCATGACAAATTTCTGTTAACTCTTGAAACACTGATTCCATATCCCTTAGGTTTTAGATTCATGAAAAAATTATATCTCTGCGGTATGTAGGTACATATACTGCTTGCATATAAGTCTTTTTCATAAGCTTTAAGTCATAATAACCATTAAAATTCTTGATATAACACAATATGGAAGTTATTTAATTACGTCGCTGAGAGACAGTATTCAACAATAGCTGTTCGACCCGATTAGCAAGGAATGCGAACCATCCCCCTATCAAAGAATACCAGGCAGAATTCACCTAACGACCTAATCTCCTGGGCAGACAAGCGTCGGGACACCCTGGTCCATGCGACATTCCGCCGGGGCACCTTGAGAAAGATCTCTAGGAGATTTTTAGCAATGAACTGTATCTGAATTAACTGATTTCCGTTTGCTTCATCATGGTTATGAACAAAGCAGGCGTTCCCTAGGCCTAATCACCTTGAATTCTTTTGATTTTTTAAGCATCTATGGTAGCAGTTTCGAATCTGTTTGCAACGGACGCCAAATTCTCTTTTATAGCCCTGCAACTTCTGAGATATATTATTACCACAATTTAGTACAACCACCCCTTACGTGAAATAAGCCTAACCTCTGTAACTCAACTATACGAGCTTCTCTAAAGGTGAGCTGTAGAGTCAGCATGAAAATGTGATACTCAAGTTCTTGACAATATACCAAAGCCTTGAAGTGATAGTAGCATCATTACTCATCCTTCAAATGGGCCGTTACAATACGCACGAGCTCGACCTTCCCAGTGCTGTTGGTCAACCACATACACAGACCACAAGAACGACTAACATTCCTTTTTGATGCGCACATTATCCTCTCTCCCTTCCTATTCAAGTTGCGTATTTTAAGACCCCTACACTGCCATGAAAATAATAATAATAATAATAATAATAATAATAATAATAATAATAATATGCTATTTGACAGCCTGACAAACATACAGTTAGACAAGTTTAGTAAGGTCAAGGAGGTGAACACTGAGAACAAAGGACTAACATACCCCAATGAGAACATGCTAGTTGATGTTCTGTCCCAGCTGCTCGTTTTCCTTCAAAGTAAACAAAAATATGGCTTTGCAATAAAGATATCTATAAAAACGTGAATATGTAAAATAAAATACAAACCAACAACCCAGTGTACAATTGAGGCCATCTAAATGATCTTTAAATCAACCAGGGAGAGAGAGAGAGAGAGAGAGAGAGAGAGAGAGAGAGAGAGAGAGAGAGAGAGAGAGAGAGAGTCAAATTGGACACTTCTTCCTCTTTGGCATTAACCGGTTAGTATTTTACACATCAGGCATCTCAATGATGTCGTAACAAAACAAGGATGAACCTAAAATGTAAATAAACAAATGGCTCGAGAGCAATATGAAAACATGAGAGAGAGAGAGAGAGAGAGAGAGAGAGAGAGATTTTTTTAAACGTCTGAGGGCACATACCTCTGGTCTTCTGACAATGAAGAACTCAGTCTAAGAACATTACTCGGTTTTCATAACGAGTAAACAAACACTAACAAAACAAAATATAGTTTCTAATATGCGTGTAAACACCCGAGTCTCGCCAAAGGACCTCCACCAAGTTCAGCGAATAATGACTCTTGCTTCTTGATCGAAATCCTATTATGAATTAGCCGAGATCCTATCCGAGATTTCAAATTACGGGCTTACATAATTCCCTCGTTTGTAACGTCATAATAGCAATTCAAATAGTTCGTTACCGATCTCTCTCTCTCTCTCTCTCTCTCTCTCTCTCTCTCTCTCAGACCGACACAAACATTCGGTTACTTCAGCGACCCTAACACAGGATGAGGTCTGATATCATTAATTACAACAATAAGTATTATTAAATAAATAATGGCGGAATCTACAGGGAAGGGCCTCGGTAAGGTAATCCCCCACCCATGGAGGTGTGAAACAATTCTCTCTCTCTCTCTCTCTCTCTCTCTCTCTCTCTCTCTCTCCTCTCTCATTATTCTGAACTAACGCAAGCTACTTTGTCTCGCATAGACCACGGTCTAGAAATATCTAGACCCTGGCATAGACATAATCACTCCCATACCCGTTACTTCAGTGTCGAACTCATTAACTTCATGGCTACTCTTTGTGGCTTTCAGCTTCACTTCTTTTATTTTACCGTACACAAACATCGCGCATAGTTCTGCCTTAGGGTGTGTCCACACTAAAGTAAAATACGTCGTAAACACATCACCAACAGGTCAACGACCTACTGGTAGGCCTAACTGGTGCTTCAAACGATTAATCAGCATTCGTCAACGATTCGTTCCCCGCTTTCGGCCGTTGAGTTGTTTACAACCTATTTGTGATATGTATGCGAGTGTTGCCGACGTGTGTTTAGATATGTTTTACTGCAGGGTAGACGTATCCTCATCTATGATCTATATATAATTTCGAGCTGGTTATTAGGTTTTGCTAAATCGAACAAGCCGTTATAGCGAAAAGATAACGCAGTTAGTGGCATTAAACTTCTTCCACCTTATCGGACATCGTGTAATTTAACTCAGAATATTACAGAACAGAAGGTATAAAATCATGTTGTCTAGCACACAATAAGCGCAATCAACAGAGAGCTAAATATATAAAACGAACTTGAAGCCCTATCTTCAACGTGCAAGGTCGAGCGTCACGGAGAGAGAGAGAGAGATTTCACTGGTTTTTAATCGTACTGTCTACACTACAGGGTTTAATATCATCTGAAGATCTTCACAGCTCTTGAACAACCAGACTGAAAATGGCACGCGTGTTTTCCTTCTGCTTCAAGCTCATATTCAAATATAAAAATATTTTTACTCAAAAGATGACAGCAACGCGTCTCATCCTGCAATGAAGTTTCCCACTTCAAAATTTCAGAAACTTTTATATTATAATATTTGTATGCGAAGCATGGCCATTACGGAATGGAATGGCATATGAAATTTGGGCCAAATGCGAAGTGCAGGAACCTACGAAAGAGAAATATTGGGTAAAAAGGTTTTACAGGTGCAACTGGAGGAAAACCTCGCAGTTGCATTATGAAACAACTGTTAGGAGAGGGTGGACGGAAAGACGGAAAAAAAGATAATATGAATGAAGGTACAGTAGAAGGAATGAAAGGAGCTGCAGTTAGGGGTCGGAGGGACGCTGCAAAGAACCTTAAGTGATGCCTACAGTGCACCGCACGAGGTGCACTGACCATGTCCATTATCTTCTCTTCTCCCTTCAGCACACACACACACACACACACACATACCGCAATTACTAAAATCCCCAGAATACAGTAATACGTTCCGTCACCAATATCCAATATGAAAAGAAAACATTTCTGTTTAAATGTTCATTAACAGTTTGGGGTCATCGGATAGGAGCTGTTTGTCCAGACTCTAGTGCATACGAGTTGGTGCAGTAAAAGATAAAAAAAAAGTAAAAAATGCGCCCAAGTTTCTTCGGCGCAATCGAGTTTTCCGTACAACGTATAATCAAGGCCACCGAAAACACATCTATCTTTCGGTGGTCTCGGTTTAAAAATGCTGTATGAGCCACGGCCCATGAAACTCTAACCACGGCCCGATAGTGGCCTGTTCTATATCGTTGCCAGACGTACGATTATGTCTAACTTTAACCTCAAATCAAATAAAAACTCTGAGGCTAGAGGGCTGCAATTTGGTATGTTGAAGATTGGAGGGTGGATGATTAATATACCAATTTGCAGCCCTCTAGCCTCAGTAGTTTTTAAGATTTGGAGGCGGACAGAAAAAATTTCGATCCCTGTTGCAATGCATCGTCTTTTATTCTTGACCGTTTCCCTTGGGGCTCTTCCCACTTAATTTGTCCAACTTTTTCTAATTGGTCAAATCGTAATTTCTTGTTCAACAACAAATCCTTTGGAAAAGTCCAAAGACTATTAGAAATGTCGCTAAGTGGTCTCATAATAATAATAATAATAATAATAATAATAATAATAATAATAATAATAATAATAATAATAATAATAATAATAATAATAATTCCATTACAATATACCAACGTTTCCATTCAGAATAATAATAAAAACAGTAAATTAGTCCTAAACAATAACAACGTTTACCCACAAAAGGCATAGGTACTACTACTACGAGGAGTTCAAGGTGTAAACGTGACAGAAGCCACGCACCCACGGTCTACGAGGCATACACTCGCACCCGCGAACACAAATTGAAGATAGACTTAAAGTGATATACTGAAAGCTTGAGGAACATTGTTACAGGAAATTTCACGTAATATTGTAATTGGAAACTATGTATATTGTACACAACCTTTTTAAATAAGAGATAAAAAAATACAGTAAAGGACGTATTATAATATCAGTCGTAACACACCCTAAAAACACAGACACACATACAAAAGCATGTGCTCCGCGTTCGTTCAATTTTCACGGCTCTACTGATTCCGCGTCATTGGGAGGGATAATATGCGTGACCTAGAATCTCGTGGAAGAGCGGGAGAGAAGAGACAAAACACTAGACCCATCAAAAAGTTCTCGTTGATCATCTTCCCCTTCTCCAACAGAAATCTAGGTCATTCCTTAATAATACTTCCTCACTCGGAAAAGGTAAGGCACATATACATATATACACATATCCTTCCTTGATCCTTGTGATCTCATGATCTTTCACCGTGGATTTAAATAACCAAAGACAATTCAAGGCACACACAAACACACGTACAAATCATCACCTCAAGGTGTATTTCAGTTTGAACCGAAGCATGAAGAAGCCATAAGTTCGTCGTGTCTGGCTTTGGAATGATCTCACCATCTGGGAACGGCGATGGGGCGCGTCACGATAATTCAAGGACCTTCCGAAAGAACAGTAAAAACGAAAGGTTTCTTCGCTTCATTCATGGAGATATAAACATGAAGCATGAATGCAGACCCTGTATAAGGTCACGAATATCGTTTAATATCCAGTTCACTATACCTAGGGAATAACTTGCACCCAAAGGAAATTATAATTGAAAAGTGCCTCGCCCCCCGCAGCAGGATTCGAACCGTCGCGTCGCCTGGCTTAGAAACTAAGACTGACTTTGACCACCAGGCCGGGTGTGTGATTGAAATATACTGTGTGTGGGTGTGTGTGTGTGTGTGTGTTTGTGTGTATATGTGTATAGATAGAGAGAGATATATATATATATATATATATATATATATATATATATATATATATATATATACATATATATATATATATATATATAATATCTCTCCTGACAACCAAGAGACCACAGGATTGATTACAGAAAAAGACAAACAATTTCAGCACTTGTCATAACACTGGGTGGGGGTATAGAAACATGGGAGGGTAGGGGTATTTTGCTCGCAACCTTATTCCAAATTACATTTGAAGAGAATCGGGAAAATAACACCTTTTTGAGGTGTAGGAATTTATGCATTTGTGTGTGTGTGTGTGTGTGTGTGTGTGTGTGTGTGTGTGTGTGTGTGTGTGTGTGTGTATATATATATATATATATATATATATATATATATATATATATATATATAACGATGGAGAGATAAACAAATATAACTTTCAGCAAGGAAAGTGACTTGAGAAAAAAAAATTAAAGAATCACTACCTTCTCAGCCATCTACCCCTTTGGAATCCACATGAAACCTCCTGGGTGGATACAGTACATGTTCCCAGATATATAAAAATATATCAAAAGGGAAACGGCAAAAATATATAAATATATTCAAAGGATCTTTCAGTAGTACCTACCCAGACCATTGTGCGAGACAAAACTGTGACGAGACGATTTGTTCCGTGCCATCTATGCCACTGTTGTTGGTTCCCCGTTTCTCTTTCCACAGACCTGACTCTGGGCACACAACTAGTGAGAAACCAAAGAGATGCACTCTGCAGAAGTTTATCATAATCAGTTACCTTTTCTACAGATAAGGGAAGTACAAATAGTAGTACTATTAGTAGTAGCAAAAGGAGGAATTTGCCTTCGCAACGGCTCCACGCCACAGCCGGACTCGAGTTCCCCTCCCTCAAAGGATGTACTACTCGAGCAGACTTTCCTCAATTATTTATTTATTGGTATGTTTTTTTAATTTCCTTCCCGTTACTAATGATACGTAAGTTTATTAATTATGTTTCATATATAGGCCTATTCAAGAAAACATAATAATAAAATTTTGTTTGTTATTGTTTGCGACATGTATTCGCATTTATTAATTATGGTTAGATATTCAGTTCCAAATTTTTCCACTTTCTCCTCTTGCTTCACATATGGGCAACCTATTCTGCCTTACGGATCGTTCTTTAGTAACATAGCTTCTTTTATAAAAAAAAACAATAATGATAATAAATACTGGTCTACCACTACAAATAAAAATACGATAGTTCAGGAAACAACACAGAATAAACATTAGCCTTGCGATGTTTTGAAGGCAGGCAAGATAATATAATCTGCATTTGCATGTGATTTATGTAAAGAGATTTCATATAAAGCACATTAATCTTCACGTACAAGTTGATAACTCATCCATTCTGGAAAGAGAACCACCACAGCGCCGACGGAAGCGGATGGTAAAATTAGAAGTGCTTACTAATGGCGTTGTTTTTAGAGTAACTAGTCGTACGGACACACACACAGATCTTATGTCTATTTGTATGTGATGCCAATGAAAGTGGCTGTAGCGAGTGATTCTTTATCAAAGGTTCTCTCGAATATCATAGAACGAGAAGTCGAAAATCACGTGACCTTGCTTAGAATGGCAGACATAATGAAATAATTGGTGAAGGCCGCTGAATAAACATCCACATAAAGAGGAATGAAAAAATATGAAAATTTTATCAAAGAAAGTAATGTTAATGCGCAGTATCAACATGGAAGTAATTACTGGTCAAAAATGCGAGCAGTCTAAGTGCAACAGAGAGAGAGAGAGAGAGAGAGAGAGAGAGAGAGAGAGAGAGATTAGAATAACAAAATTCCTTGCCATTAAAAAGATTCAAACAACTACCACCAAGAAATCGTTGACAAATAAAATACACGAAAAGATCGTTGACAAATAAAATATACGAAAAAGGGAACTAGTAGGACAACCAACAACAGGGCCAGGATGCAGCATCATTCTATATCCAGGATGAAAGTGTCTTCCTGCTGGGAGACTGGAACGTCACCCTCCGAAGGCCAGAGCAACAGTGACACAGGAACGGAGCAGAAAAGATAATAAACGAATAAATAAAGGAGCAAATACATTCAGTGTGAGCGGGGAAATACACTTCCTTCTAAACGCTACCTGTCTCGAATACCGGGCCGAGAGACTTTCTTCGCCAAGGTAAAGCGTTTACAAATATGCATTTTATGCGCTGTTTATTTGTTCACGGGGTATAAATCTAAGCCCACATATGGGCACAGGTTGATATCGACACTTCCAGAAATTTATTTATGTATATATGTGTATTATATAGGCTATATGTGTGTGTGTATGTTTACGTGTCTATATATATATATATATATATATATATATATATATATATATATATAAATATATAGTATATATATATATATATATAAATATATATAAATATACATACATATATATATATGAATACGTATATATAGCATATATACTGCATGTATGTATGTATGTATGTATGTATGTATGTATGTATGTATGTATGTATGTATATATATATATATATATATATATATATATATATATATATATATATATATATATATTAAAGCCATTCTCCAAATAGGGAGTGACTCCAGAAAAAATAAAAGAATAGCAGATAATCACTATCAACTTCATCCTTAAATTATAGAATCACGATGAACACCTCGTGCAAAAACTTCCACACAAAAGAACGCAAGCTTGTAAGCGTGCGTGTTTTAGCGAGTGTACTTGAAGCGATTTGCATACCGACAAAACAAACCAACTCGATAACCTCTCTTCATTCAGCGTCCTTTTCCTTCAGGACAATCCCTGAGTGACCTCGCCTCTTATCCCAACTTGTTCTCGAATGTCCTTGCAAACAAACAGCTCCCATAACCGCAAAGAGGGGGAGGTGGGTAAGGACAACAGTATGTGAGCGTGTCACAGAGAACGGCCCCATGTCAGAAAACGAGCGGTACACGTTCCAGTAACAGGAATAAAGTTACACAGTCAAAATAGTACTTTGAAAAGTGCGTCGTTTAACTTTCCTGCACATTCTTATTCTCTAAAGTACTTAGTCGTAAGACACTACGGAGGCATAACAGCTACTGTATAATCTGAAGTTACACAGGTATGATTTCATTACTTTCTTTTGTCAAGAGTCTAAGTAGGCTATCAATAAAAGGTAAAAATAATGTCACAACTTAAATAAGACATAGGCACTGATCAAGGAATATTACTACAGCTTCCGCGGTAAAAGTAGATACGTCGACGTAACCTATTATAAAATAAAAAAGAATTAAAAACCTACGTATTTGAATTCGGTCGTCACAATCAATAAATATGTAAGAGGCGTGATCTCTCCGTTTTTCCTTGGCCATATCTAAAATCTTCCAAGACTCCCTGAACGTGATTTGTACGATATTTCTAAATGGTTATTCAACGCATAGTTTCATTTTCCTCTTTTCTTTTCTTTTTTACTTACAAAGCTTTTTATTCCGTAACTCAACTCTTATTCTTCCCAAGGACATCGTGAAAAATAACGTTTTGAAGGGCCCACTATATATATATATATATATATATATATATATATATATATATATATATATATATATATATATATATATATATATATATATATGTATGTATGTATGGATGCTCTCTGTCAATTTCTATCCGTAAGGCACCTCAAAAAGTGTATGTACATATATATAATATATATATATACACATACATATTTATTATATATTTGTGTGTGTATGAATGTATGTATGTATGTATATACATTATATATGTGTATACATATATATAGATATATACATCCAAATCTGTAATTGTTACAGAAAAGAAGAAAAAAACCAAGACGGCAATCATTGTTTAACGCCTCCTTCACCTCCTGAAAGAAGGAAGAAATCCCGTGAACAAAGCAAGGCTTTTTTAACGCCTTCAACACGAGCATACACAGAAGGCCCATCAACAACACACAGGTCAGACCTTACACATACTTTTCCATAAATTTTATCTTATACACACACACATCAGCACTTCCTGGGTATTAAGGTCAAATCCCACTTTTGTCGTCACACCATTAATCCAGCATTTTATCTCTCCCTCCGCGCCGTGACCCTGGGACTTTTGACTTGCGCACCCTTTCTATCTATCCTCACACGACATGGCAAAACTTCCCGAGCACACCCAAGTCACCATTTCCACTTATGACATCATTCGCAACACTATGCTCTCATGTCTCACTGCTCACTTCATTCCACATTTAAATGGCTCTATTTTTCCTCCTCGATACACACTCGACAGTCAAGCTAATCTTTTCTTTGCGCTTCCGCACTCAGCACCTTCATTTCACCAGAGGATGGTTAAAAGTCATATCCTGTACAATTCTTACACACACCCCCACCCCCCCAAAAAAAAAAAAAATTCTGAGATATCCGTTTAACAGGAAACTAGGTACATAAGTTTAGGTTGGTTGCCCAAGGCCAAAAGTCCCCTTTCAACTACACAGCTACCATTGTACATTCGCTCTCATGAATTTTAGTACACATCAGAGAAATCTAGGCGACATCTAGCAATTCCACAATGTAGCGGGCCGTTGACAACATTTCCTATGAAACAAGGTCGCTTTACATGTAAATATATATCGAAATGCACGTTTACCAACTGACAAAGTAACGTTAATCATATACTACTTGGTAAAGTTGCCACGTACCACCTTGGTTTGTCGTGGTGTGCAACGCTGCTTGCATATGGCCGGCTTATTCTAAATTAAAACACCAGCCATCACGCCGTTTAAAAAATAAATACACGACCATGAGACGTTCTGCACACTGGCTGAACCATCAGACAATTTACGACGGCCTTTTTTGTTTAATAAAAACTAGTGGTGAAATATGCAATGTGCTAAATGTAATTTTTTCTATAAATACAGAGATAAAAAAAATATGATACTGAGTACTAGAACACAATACGTCAGTCAAGTGTAGAATCATATTCGATGACCATAATACTTGCAACGCCAGACTGCATGAACGTAAATATAGTACCTGGCATTAACATAAGAGATTTGCCTCATAGAGCGGGATTTAATCGCTAATAATGACATGACAGTTAATCCCAGACTTTGGAGTAGGCCTAGTCCTATAGAGTATATTCGGTCTTCAAATCCTCCAAGTTCATCGGTGGTGGTGATGTTGGTATACGGGAGGAAATTGACTGACGAGGGTTGCAAGCCTTTAAAATAGTTATATATGTATATATATGTATATACATGTATAAATGCTGTTCTCTCCTTCTAACAGCCAGGTATTGCGTAAACAACACAGCAAAACCGGTTTCCATTGTAAACTACACTGAATGGCCTTAAAGGGTCAGGAATGCTGGTTGCCCTCTTTCACTCGTTCAAGGTCAATCCACACAAAAACTCCCGTGGGAAAGGTCTCCCTCGGAAATTTCACTGTAAGAGAGAGAGAGAGAGAGAGAGAGAGAGAGAGAGAGAGAGAGACCATTTATGAAAATGAAGTAGCGCACACGGAAATGTGAAACGCAGTGTTTGCCTTTCCCCCTTATAATGATAACCCAGCCTTCTCTTCCAGAATCCTTCACGGCCCGAATAAAAACACAACAGGTCCTACCAAGTCCTGCCCACCACCGCCCGTGCCCTTTGATTTGCCGTCCCGCGAAACTCCTTTCACCGCCCGCGGCTCCTGGTAACACCAGCACGCACGCACGCACACAAGCGGAAATAAAGGGAGCAAAATATCAATTATTTTAGGAGCAAACTATTCATCAGGCTAGTGGGTAATGGGACTAAAGAAAACTGTAAAGTGCAAACTTAGAAAGATGAGGGGCCAGATGAACCAAATGGGGACCCACGGTAAGTCCTAAATTAAACGAGGATGATGATGATGATGATGATTATGACTGATATTACAGTACGTGCAATTCAATTTGTCACTTCGTATTTTACTTGTGGCTTCCCCAAACTGATAAAAATATCAGGATCTTATACATGCACCTATACATTGTGTGTGTGTATATATATATATATATATATATATATATATATATATATATATATATATAATTGTGTGTGTGTGTGTGTGTGGATCACGTAAATGCATAGTACTTAAAGAAATGTAATATCCTTTCGTTTTTCCAGTAAATCATATACTCTGTGCGTTTTTTATCATAATTGTTGGTGCCAATCGCTCTTTTTTCGTGTTTGCTCAAACTACTACAAATACCAATAACGGAGGGGGTGGAAGGGACAGTGGGAAACCTGGACTATAAGGGCTGGAACTGAAAAAAAGAGTGAATTGCACAAACAGGGACGTCTAAAAGGCGCAAACTGCAAGCTACTCAGTGGAAAAAATAGATGGTTAATTTCCTTCGTCACTGTCAATCACAAAATACATTTAAACATGCGATAAGACCAATCACACAAATACATCGTTATCTTACTTTCATTACCTAACCGGGTTGGGCACCGGGCCTTGCCCAACTAGAGGCATAGCCCCCAAAATCCAAAACTTTCTATAGTACCATAAATCCAAAACTTTCTATAGTACCATAAATCCAAAACTTTCTATAGTACCATAAATCCAAAACTTTCTATAATACCATAAATCCAAAACTTTCTATAGTACCACAAATCCAAAACTTTCTATAGTGCCACAATTCATAAAAGAGAAGTACAGGATTGAATCACAGCCTATCCTTGCACACTAGGTTCTACCTGGCAAGGGGTCTTCCCCATTCCCCCTAAAAGAGAAAAGAGCATTTCTCTTCCGTTAAGTCTGGGAGGAACGATTAGAAGACAAGTTGTTCCTCTTTTCCCAAACCGGTAATTCTCTTAACGAAGGCGATTTTTCTGACAGATGAGGCATCTATTAGCGGGAGGGATAATTATTTGCCGACGTTCAAGAGTCGCTTTACGTCTTGATTTTGTATTAAGATTAACCAAGTTTTTACACTCCACCGGCAATTCCGGCTCTGAGGAGTCACTGTTAATCAATTGTTAATGGATTCGGGGAGTCAGGAAACATCCAAGAAATTTACCTCGATTAGTTGCTGGGGTCTTTAAACTTGCTAGAGAATTATCTTATGTAACAAAGAGAAAAAGGTTCACATCAGCATTCGCGAGAGAGCATGCGCTACAAGTAGTAACAATTTCCAGACAATGATGCAATTGAACACCTTTTAAAACGACAAACGGAACTAAGAAGTCTACATATATTTTTCGGTAAAATATTCCGTCAAGAGAAAAAAAATATGCCAAAATAACCGCCATTTGACCATTCCGGTGATGAATTCCGTTTATGCGAGGCATTCAAGTATCATGCATATTATCCTATGGTGAGTTTACTAATAAATTATATTCGCATTTATAAAATTTCAGAAAGCTCTTTAGCTATGCTGTAAACACAGTAAAACTCGAATAACAATCTAACCACTTCTGAGAGAGAGAGAGAGAGAGAGAGAGAGAGAGAGATCTGCTTCAAGGTTCCCCTCCTCTGGAAAGGCACCTAATTCTTCTAGGGAGTGACCCTAGTACGTGTAGTTAGCCAGACTATTAAGTAATAATGACAGGTAGCCGCAGGTAAAACTTCTAACTGCATAATACCATCTCAAGAGCTCGCAGACCGTACAAGTAAAATGAACCAAATACGGCATAATAACGAGTTACATTAAATTTCAGTCTGCCATCATTATCACTAAATCCAGTCACCATAAAACGATGAAATGTAATTTTATTAAAAAAAGATAACACTTCCGTAAAGGAAACAGGGGCATATTCTTCACCTTGGATGAGCAAATGGTTTCCTCTGTTATTCATCTGAAGTTTGAAAATAAAAGGTTAAGGCTGCACGCACTGAAAGATGTTCATAAAACACTCAGGATAATCATCTGGTTTCAAGATACAGGTATAACTAAAAATGCCCCAACCATTTTTTTTCTTTCTTTTCTTTTACAAAAGTGTCCAAGACAGGAAGTATAAACATACGTTACTGTCGTAAATGTTAGATGCCAATAGTGGCATGTGGACGTTACTTCCAAGTTCGACTGGATGACTTGTCACTTTTCAAGCTCGTTGGCGACAATTATCTATTTTTTTTCCTCTTACTTCCATTTTCTCCTTTCGATCACCTTGTATGTTAATCAATAATCAGGAAGGGTGTCTCTCTTTAAGCGTACCTCAGAATTTAAGGGTCTACGAAGCAAGTATACCGAGGAAGCTATGAGACATTCGATAAGGAAGTCCAGGAATTAATAAAAAAAAAAATCCCAGCGTGAAAGCATCACGCCCACCCTTAGGTCGTTTATCGGCTACCTCTTATAACAAGAACTGAATATGAAATACATTTGAGTCTACATCACAACAAAGAATATAAAACCGAAATTACAGATTTCTTCGAACTACACTGTGCATAAGTGTCTAATATTTAGACCTATAGCGTGGGAACAATAAATAGGATAAGATGCAACAAAAATGCTGGAAGAGGGAAGTCTGAGCGTAGTAGTCATTTGGGGCACGAGCTAAGAGGGCGTGAACACTTCGTAGCATTCCGGTGGACACTGAAACCTCATCTCATCAAAATGTTATGACTTTTAAGATGAGTGTTACTCAAGGACCTAAGTGGAAAGCGGCGATGGGGGACCCCAAAAACACTCGTGGAACAGGGAGAAGATATGCACGCATGAGATAAAAAAAAAAATGTATCTATGAACCGTAAGTTGAATTGTAAAAATAATCCCATCACTCAATTCTAAGCATCTTTTTGACACCTTACCTGTGTTTCCTCCTTGTTAACGCAAATAGAAGCGGCTCGTCTTATGTAACCTTCGTCGTCAATCAAGCGTCGACGGGAACAGCAACCAGTGACTTTATACTTCCCGCCAGCATTCACTCGACTTATTATTTTGTTGCATAGCATCATGCTCTTCCTGCGATGTTCGATACTCAGGCTCTCGTCCTGTGACGTCAAATCTTCCTGGCTCTGTCGATCCAAATTCTCCTGCGGTAGCAGATGACTTTCCTGGTGAACATGATATCCCCCGGGTCTCTTCTTCCTACTCCTTGGACAAGGACTCTTCTTGCTTGAATCTGGACTCTCATCCTGTCCGCTGTCGAAACTAGAGCTTTCCTCTTCCGCAGTTAAGCTTTCCCTCATTACCTCTCTATTAAAGACACCCTCACTGGCTGGGAACGCAGTTTCGGCACCCTTGTCCTCTTTGAGGGGATTGGTCGGATTGTTGTTGTTATTATTGTTATTGTTTGAGATACCTGCAGATGGAATATTAGAGTCGGATTTGGAATATTGGTTGTTTGGGTCTAATGAGGCAGACTTCTTAAACTTTGTTTCGATAATAGTGAATTTATTAGACAATGGCTTTTCTGTTGATGGTTCTACTGAAACGGTAAACAGAGGCAATCTAGTACCGCTGTGGCACGCGTAAGATTCAAGACTCTTTGGCACAGGCGAACTAATGACATTTTTCACAAATGTCGACGGGTGTGTCGAAAAGCATGCATTTGAGGTACTACTGGTCCCTGCTGTATGAACTAAGGGAACGATCTCAGTCTTGTGTTTCTTTGCCCCATTGCAGTTAGGGGATGACCCAGGAACGTGCCCGAGACAAGTCAAACCAGACTCCATTAACTTGTCACCTGGCGTACACTTTCGTTGTGCAACATTAAGGTTTTCCAATGTACTAACTGCTAAACTCTCCTTAGATGCCTGAGCGTGCATGGTTGTAGTCGTTGTACAAGTGACAGGGACACCTGCTTGGTCCAATTTCAGGCTGCAATAGCCGTGAGGTAGTTTGTCGTGACTTACTCCTGGGTTAGACCAAGGCTCAGTAATTTGGACAGGAAGGGTGGTAGGTTTTGTATAATCCGTGGGATTGTTATTGCTGCATATAGGGCTCTGCACAAGGTAAACTTGAGATGTCGC
This sequence comes from Macrobrachium rosenbergii, assembly GCF_040412425.1. NCBI lineage: Eukaryota > Metazoa > Arthropoda > Malacostraca > Decapoda > Palaemonidae > Macrobrachium > Macrobrachium rosenbergii. Next base: position 39,477,791 of record NC_089791.1, read on the forward strand.
AGGGAAAGAACCCGGAAATGATCTTCGGTGAACAAATGTATTTGGCAGATCTCGGGCGTTTTCCTGACTATCTGAATTCGTTCCCAGGAGTTTGTTAGATAACAGGGAGCAAGAACCCCCAAAAACTGCAGTATATGAGGCCGGGAAACAAAGCTGAAAAGGAGTGGGGTTTAGCAAGGGGGTCGAGTGACTGGGGAAGCGAGAGTTTGGAAGTTGATTATTTCGAGAAGGAAAAGGGGAAGACGAGGGCTTAGGAAGTTGGCCTTTTGGAGTTGGAGGTTGGAGAGTGGGGCTTAAATCTTGAAGTCTACACCTCCACCTGTGTTGTCTATCCAAGGCTGCAGTCGACATCTGGGCAACTAACCATCACCGTTGAATTCAAACGTAACTGTCACGGCCTAACAGGGCCTCTAAATATTCAACCTGTTGTATTTTCTGAACACCTGACTTCTTCTTATTATGGAAAATTACTTTTCAAACAAAGTAACAGTGCTTGATGTTTCAAACACGCTTCCACTTATCAAACAAAAACTGCGAACATATTAATGTCATCAAGTTATACTAATCTGTATGAAAGTACCAATGGTAAAGTAAATAATTCAGTTACATCACATTAACAGCATTAAGTAACTAACGTTTTTGTATGGCAATTTGAGATGCAGTCGTTTACGTACCAACCAACACCTTGCCTATGCTTTACTGAGGAAGTTAGGGATTCCTAGCCAACCTTGGAAACACACATCGAGGTACAGCGAGTAAATGAGCCATTATCGACTCACATTGGCTGTGTTCATTTCAACAAGTATATCATTAGGTGTTCTGTGCTGGAATATAAAAATGTTTATTATAGTGTCAATTACTAATTAAGTAAAATAAATATATTATATACACTCATAAATGTTAATTATATAGTTTATACTTTTTTCTGTCATTAACTATTTTGGATGATACTTTTCTTGTAAACTCGAGAACAGCACTGTTCTGAGTTCCAATAATGTATGAGAAAATTTTCTCTATTAAAATGTTTATACAATGAGGTTACTGTGAATAAAAATGTAAATAATTGATTATTAATAAATAATTTTACAGAGAACAGTCTCAGGGTTGCTCGAATTCTATTGCGTTCGACACAACCAAGATTCCCTATTCTCTGTGACGTAATCACAGATTCACTTTGATGACGTCATTGTTGACGCACGCTGCCTCATCAGCTGGAACTGTAAACATGTAATGGAAAAACAATAATCTTCAACTAAAAATAACCAATTTAAAATAGACAAATCCCACATTTAAAGTATAAAATATTTAAATAAATTATTATTTTATATAAAAATTCTCTTTAAGTCATTGGTTTTTTTAAATTACACTTATTATTTTACGAACTTCATAGTTTTTAATGCGACTATGAATAAAGTCTGAGCTGATTGGCTAAGCTAGATCGCCATATTCACCGAAGAATGCTAGGAAAGTTCCAAGGAATACACCGCTGTTAACGCCCAAATTTCAGTCTTAGGTACGTTTCTAACGTTTGAATTTGCAATTATGCAATACTGGTAGAAAACTGAACTTAGTTAATGGTATAGGATGGAGACTTTTAGATGGAAGAGAGGCGAGACTGCGCAGAGCATTTGAAATCGTCATTCCGAAGAAGTAGCTCATAACATTAATGACAAAACCTTGATGTTAAATGTTATATATGTTTCATTTTGGTTCTGCCACTTAATGCTGAAATTTCTGTATTGCTACGTACATTTATGTGTTGCAGTCTAGAATATTTGATGAAATACAAACCCCACGTAGGGTAGGGGAGCATGGATTTTTTTTTTCGCCCATGTCTAGGTTAGCAAAGGCTAGGATTACCCAAGGCTATACTGGACCGAAAAGGGTGGTTTAAAAATTTTAAGTTGTAATTGTGATCCACTTTCAGTTCTGAATAGGCTACGCCCTCTAAAACGGTCAAAGCAGGAAACTAGGCTAGGTTTAAAGTTGTTCTACCTTGTATCTGTAGCGTACTTGAAAATAGCCTATCCCTTAGGCAAGACCATTGCCTGAACTGTATTCTTACGTAGTAGTTCATCACTAAAAGTAGCTTTCCCTGAAGAATTGTCTGTATTGAGTTTTATCCAACTATGCTATCATTAGTTTATGTTGTATGAAGACCCAAAACTATGCTGTGTAGGTTACTAGCCTAAATAAGAGCAGTTGGTAAAATGGGAGACTAATACTTTGGCCTTCTGGTTTGGTAACTGCCAGTTTACATGCAAAATAGTCTAGATGCCATGTTTAGTACCAGCCACATGGGGATGAGTATAAAAACACAGACAAAAGATGGTAAATAACATAAAAGATACAAACATAATCAAAAGACATAAAGATAATCAAAAGCATAAATAAGGCAGTAATATTATGATCGGCGACCGTAGGGAACCAGGCTGCAGTAGTAGTAGTCGTCAGCTTTGCCAGACAGTCTATTTTGTATGGAATCATATCAGAGGACATATGGTTTAGCAATTATTGCCAGACATATGGGGAGCAATAAGTAACGTGAACATAGCCAAATGATACTTTAAAGTTTAATTCCTTTTTGGAGGATTTTAATATCAGGCAAATGAGAGCCATTTTGGCATTTTTTTTTTACATAGGGAACATGAGGGGCACGTAAATAAGTTCCATATACTATTTAAGGATAACAGGATAATATCGTGGGTATTTCTGGGCATAGATATATGGTGGTGTTTAAATGGCAGTTTTCTTATATTATTAATAGTTATTTCAGCATTTCAACATTTTTGGGTCGACTTAATTAACCTGTAATTAACCCTGAAGTCCATCCAACAAGGGTTTCCATACATGATTCGCAAGACAGAGCACGCTATGTCACCAGCCTTCGAACGGTTCATATCCCGTCCGGCAATTGCAACACCTTGGATACTGGTTTTTTTCTACACTTTAGGCTTCTGACACTGGCGGTGCATTGGTTTGTTGTCGCACTAAATGGAATGTCCTTCTTCGCCTGTTTAGTACTGGGGTCAAAAGTGGCGGGACGTACCCTACGCTAACAGGTTATTGCACTTGCCGGACGGGATATGAACCGTTCGAAACAGACTTACCCATGCTCTGTCTTCCGAAGATTGCATATGGAAACCCCTTGTTGGATGGACTTTTGGTGTTAATTACAGCCGACCGCCAAAAAATAACGTTAAATTGTAAATAAGCAACCAAAATACTATAAGAAACTGCCATTTCTCACTAAATACCCGCCGTGTGTCTATTACTTAGATCTACCAATACTTTTGGTATCCTAAGTCAAATGTTGTTGTTTTGAAAGCGTTCCACTAGGCTACTTGCAGGACATTGTTGGGAAGTATTGGCCATTTGTAGTGCATGCACTATGCCCAAATGCTTGTGCAACTTTTGATTTTAAAGTAAATATTCGTCAGGTAACTTTTTTTGTCAAGGAGAGTAAGACCTGTGGATGGAGTTAGGTGAAGAAATGCAGGCACATAACTCCTTCCTCCATTTTCTTACTTTCTCACTGTTTAGCTTTTCCTCCTTGCCCTCTGTCTCCTCTTCCTCCTCAGGGGAGAGGTCTTCGAAGTCCTCTCACAAGAAGTTCCATCAGACTGCAAGTGAGTGCTTGCCTCCCTATGCATGTGGGATGTCTGCTGTAGGTAGGGTTGACTCAAGGTTCTTTGAGGGTGCTGGTAAATGAATATCTCCCCAATTACTTGGAAACATGATGGCTGTCTACAGACATTATATATATATATATATATATATATATATATATATATATATATATATATATATATATATATATATATATATATATTATGTAGGTTCCAGAACCCTTGCATAAGGCAGGATTCGCTTAAGTTTGGTATGGTCACAAAAATGCCATTAAATGCTTATTTCTAGGGAGTTTAAACACTAAATATACCCTAATCAAGTGCCCAAATTATCAATTTAACTTTTAAATGAAATTAAACTTACTGTAATTTCATTTAAAACTTAGCTTAATACATTACCCTTAAAAAAGAAATAAATTGTTGACATAAAAATAGAGCACAGTATCGTAACGGGCACTGTATTTGCCACACTAGCACATTTACAGTAGGTACGTATGTTTATTAATGTTACCTCCATTTCATGGGATGTAATTTCTTTTTCTCTCAGAGTAAAAGACATTTTCTTTGCGTCAATAGGTAAACTTCATGAGTAACAGTCATAATGAAGGTACAGTGCAATAAAATAAAGAAAATATTTATGTAATGTTCATAGTAGGTACAGGTAAAATCCAATTAATTTAAAATTATGTACTGTACAGGGAAAGACATACAGAGAAATAATAAGTTGTAAAAATATGTGGGCGCTAACTATGAATGAGAGAGGGAGAGAGAGAGAGAGAGAGAGAGAGAGAGAGAGAGAGAGAGAGAGAGAGAGAGAGAGAACACATATGGGCATAATACAGTAATTGTACTGCCTTTGTATTATATTTATGTATAAAAATATAAATATTAAAAATTTTCCATACCAATTTTACACTTAAAAGCATGGAAACTTATAAATTACTTCAAAAATTAAACAAACACTTTCTGCAGGGTTATCATCTTTTGAAAAGTGCAGTAACTTTGCGAATAGGTATCACATCTTGTAAAAGTATACTAACTGTGCATGCTGTAGGCTAATTAGTTTTGTATCATATTTATGCATGTACAAAAATAAAAATAATAGATTTTTCATATAGATTTTACACATAAAGCATGAAAACTTATAAATTACTTCAAAAATTAAACATAAACGCTTCTGCAGGGTTTCTCAAGGATTTCGCAAATGTCGTATATCTGTGAAAAAATTGCATCTGTGCCAGTTAGTTAGGTTTCAATGAAAAGTTCGTGTGTGTGTGAATTCGCACAATTTGAACTGTGTAAGATCAAGGTATGCATGTATGTATGTATATATTCACTCTTTCAAACCTTGGAGTGGTGTCTGATTCATCCTGAACTCCTGATACGTGCATACACAATCTGTGGATCATGCATGTATAACAGATACTTCACATGTGGAAGGTTGCCACTGTATGATACCACTGAGTGTCGGAATGAAACACATGCGCATCATTGTGTAGGTATTTCTAGTAACATCTTTAGTTTTTTGACAAGAAACTTGAGAATCTAATTGGTCTCTTACCTCATAAAATATGTTATTTTGGAGATAGATGAGATGCTTTTGTGCCCAGTGCAAAGCCTGCAGCACTGTATGTGAGGCCCAACATCTTAGGCCAAATTGTCAGGGTGTCTGTATACTGACAGGTATAAGTTATCCAGAACAGAATGCAATAGGACAGGTGTTGGTAAACGCCCTGGGATTTTACTGCTAACTTTTTTCTAGCACCTTGATTGGTGCTTGATTGGTTAGTATTGAGACTGACAGCTTTATGTGTGTCCCCATTTTCTATGGAATTATCCAGCATGGTTCAGTGGCTTTCCAAAAGAACAACTGTATGATTCAATGGACATTCAGGATATATTTTTCCATGTGCCAATGAATTCTTAGTCGTGCAAGTTACTTTGATTTGCATTCTCAGGGAAGGTAAACCAGTTCAAAGATCTTTGTTTAAGCCTGTGTACAGCACCTCAAATATTCATGAGTTTTTTGTTGCCCATAGGGGATGGTGCCATCTTTTAGGAGCAAGAATTCTTCTTTGCTTGGACAACTGTTGGACAACTGTTTCATGTAGGCTGACTCTTACGACAGACTCTTACGACAGGATTCCAAGGGCCAAGGATCTGTTGCTTCATCTGGCTCAGTCACTGGGCATTATGATTTTCAGTAGTCTTCCCTGACTCATTCTCAGTCCATTCTCTATCTGGGGATGAGGATAAACTCATGCAACCTTCAGGCTTTTCTTTTGAAGAGACAAATAGACTCTTCTTGTTTCTTCTCAAAGAATTTTAGCCTTTAAGGAAGCTCCCTGTGAGGCAGTGGCTTTCTCTATAGGGATACATGGTAGTGGCTTTCTCTATAGGGATACATGGGGGAATGGGAGAATTTGTCAGCTTCATCCTACCTGTTGGACTTTCTTCGGTCAGAGTCAATGCCAGTCTACATGACTCCCTGTTTGGAAAAAAAGGAGCTGAAACCCCAACTTTCCTTTGCAAAAGAATGGATATTGTATTCTAAAAACACAGGGTCAGAAGGGTCAGGTGTCAGGCATACCCTCTAATAGGGTGGTGCTTATGTAGGAAATTGTAGGGGAACCATAACTTGATAGAATTGTGTGAAAAGAAACACCTACCGTGGAATTTAGTCGTTTTATCAGAACCTCCTCAGCATAGGGACTAAGAACCCTCTCAAACCTCACAGGAAGGGAATGAGGTATGGTAGTTATGCAGTAGAACAAAGGAATACTGGCAGATCATCTCCTAGAGTCTAGTTAAAGAAGCCACAGTGATCTGTAATTATGCCTTTTCAAAATCTCCTTCCTTTTCAGTTTAGTGCCCTTGTCACTGCTGCATATAGTAGTATAGGCCTTATACAGCATGTTTAATTCTTTCTTCCTCTTAAAGGCGTAAAAGAGAAGCTCAGGCACCAAATGCCAACTTTTATGATCCCCAGTTCAAGGGTAAGGCAGCTTGTGACCACAGGAAACAATCACTCCACAAGTAACATACCCTATAAAAGTTTAAATAACATACCCTATAAAAGTTTAGATTAGAGATATATGCTATATGTTATTTTGTGTAAATTTATTAAACATTTTAGACAACATATGTTCTGTAAATGTAGATCTCTTAATTTTACTTGAAGTGACCTCCTCCGTTCCATCCCTTCCAACTATACATTTGGGTCACAAACACAATAAAGTAAGTACAATAAAATGTGATCATAGGCTTTTTTTACTTGGGTACGTCCAACTCATCTGTCAGCTACAGCATTACTCATTATTGCTGTTGTTTGGTACTTGAACAACAACCCTTTACAAAGTGTGGCATCATTGGTAGGTAACAAATATTTATTTTCTTAATTTTTTGTTCTCACTTCAGGTGTGTAAGAAGCCAAGAGTTTACATAGATGACCCTGGGGACCATGAACCATGACACCGACAGAGATGATCTCATACAGGTAAAGTAATTTGTATGTCTTTTACTCAGGTAATACTGTATTTTCTCAGAGTAAATTGGTTAGTGTCATAAGGTGCAAGCAGGATAGAAGGCATATACTTGGTTGTGGGTTCACAACTGGGTTGCATCATATTATGAATAATTATAAAGCTAAAAATTCTTAACATAGCATTATCTGACATGTAAAAGGTAAGATTGTATCTGTCGATTGTAACCAGCCCACTGTAGTTGAATACCCTGTGCTTCATGCAGCATATCTAACAAGTCATACTGTACATTATCATTGCCGTCAGTGCCACTTGGCATGAGGGCCTAAGTGAAATTCAGTCATTCATGACTTTCCTGTGCTTTTGTCTTCCACAAATGTCTACAGTAACCCCATTCGCTTTCTCAAGATTCGCGGACTCACATATTCGCGGATTTCTCTGGAACGTGTCTGCCCATCATTCACGGAAAATTCACCCATTCGCGGTATTTTTCACTGAGAAATATTCACTAATTACTGTATTTTCATATCATTTTCATGACTAAATGCACTTTTTGTGATAAAACTATTAAAGTACTCAGGTGTAAGCATTTTTAGAGGGTTTTTCTTCTGTTTAAACTATCAAAATAGGCAGTTCTAAGTGTTTTTAGAGGGGGTTTTAAGTATTCGCAGGTTTTAGCTATTCGCAGGGGCGGGGTGCGGTACACATCCCCCGCGAATACGGGAGGTTTACTGTCCTCATCTAATGTGTGATAGTGTCAGCTGGGCTCCTTTGGGCACCAGGAGTGGTGGAGGACTTGGACGTACTTGTGTGCAAATACAGTACATGTTGATTTAATAAAGTTGATTAAAAATACAAAATAGTATGAAAACATTGAAACTGTACAGCATTTTTATGAAGTTTTCCCCCACATTTTGCTTCCTTGTTTTTCACTCCAAGACCTGAGCTCTCAAATACTTTCTTTGCAGTGGCAAATGTGTCACTTTTGCACTAAGTTTGGCAGACATTTCCAGTGTCACTACACTTGAATATAATCATTTACTCATATTCACTTAAAAGATTACAGTGCATGTAATTGTACAATTTCTTGTTATTTAAAGATTTAAAAAATATATTATTTGCAGGTTAGATCATAATGCAGTCATTCATCTAAAGTTCTTAGGAAATGGCATTAGTATAACCATTTAGATTAAATATGTATCTTTGCAGTAATTGCTCAGTGCTGACCAAAGTGATGGTCAGCCACTTGAGTGAAACATTGTGCATTTATAAATGATGTTCCTTGCATCCCCTCTCCAGCATAACACCCAACTGAACAGCATGAGCCCACAACCTACAGATCAGTCCTTTTTTTTTTTATTTTTTTTTATAAATGAGGTGAACATTGCAGATCATATTTAAAATCTCAAATTGTATAAAATAAAAAGCTGTATTTCTTATGTTATCACACTGACATCATCTCCTCATGCCTTCAAAAGAGAATATGAAAGCTTGCTTAGTGGCCCCCGTGGAAGGTCCGTTGTTCAGTTTAACAGTTATGTGGCAAAAACATTAGTTAGAGAAAATATAGCATGACCAGCTTTCAGAAGAGAGGACAGGAATCGTGAGGTGATGTGGGGGTATGGTTGTTGATTGGGTGCACTGACTTTTATTCAGTGTTGTTGAGAAGAGAAGCAAGAGGAGCAGAAGGAGCCTAAAGATAAGAGAAATATACCAAACTAGGCTCAGTAAGGTAAATATAAAGCTTTAGCAATTTGGATGTAGAATTAATATAATGTGGTAGACGGAATGATATCTGCAACCAAGACTTTCTGAGGCCATGTTCGAGAAGCTATAAGACAGCCCAAGGTTTGAGAACATGGTTATATGGTTGCTGCCTGGGAGTCCAACTCTTACTTTTTCTTGGCTTCAATTTTTACTGTTTTTCTTGGCTCCAATTTTTACCCTTTACTTGAGAGTGGTTTTTTAGGCCAGCCATTAGGGTATTGGAATGTGGTTTGGTGAAAGTATGTAAAAATAATTAACATGATAATACTATAATAGCAATGATTATAAATAATCTTTATTGTTTTAAAGATAAAGTGTATTAATGATTGGAAATGTTTGTGTCCATAAATTTCCATATCATTTGGGTACTATACAGGTACTTGTTTACTATGATTTTGATTTCTTTTGCAGCTAGAGCCGTTGGTGCATCAAGTTAGTGGCCATTCATCTATGTTTGTGCTCGATGACGTAACTGTATGTAAGCCTCTAATTGGACGAGAGTACAGATTTTACCGTACTCTGCCTCCAGAAATGAAAAAATATACACCAGAATTTCATGGAACCCTCCAGGTGGTACTGCAAGAAGCTGGAGATGGGCTCTCTCTAGCAGCATTACCAAATGAACAAATGAATTCCCTAAGGAGTAATCAAGGAGGTCTTAAACACGGGTAGGCCTACTACAGTACTGTATTGCATTTTCAGATCATATCTGCAGTATGCAGGGTCTGTCCAAGTAGCAATTTTGACCTGTTAAAACCTAAATTCATTTGCAAAGATTCATTTCATAGGTAATTAGAGAATGCAGTTGCCAATGAGCTTTTGAGTGTATCATTGAAAATGTTTTTTTCCTGTAATTGGTCTCAAATAATGCTGTTTTTTGTGTGAAAAATATATATTGCATAGTGTAATCAAGCCCCTTTCCTAATTTCTTAATTTTGTGGCTTTGTATTTTTTTTTTTTTCTAACCACGTGGCAGCATATAGTTTAAATGTATTTTTTGAAAAATCTTACATTATTGGCCTTATCTGTGAAAACATGAAATACAATACGAAATTATTTGGCAGTTATTCAGATAAATCTTTTTTTGCCAGTATATAGTGCTCATGGTTTATTAGGTATGCTTATTTGATATAATGACATTTCAGGCCGTGTTTAAGACGTGTGAGCTCTAGCAGCGTGGAATTAGAAAGTGAAGGGGAAGAAGATAATTCTTCAAGCCCTTCTTCTCCTTCCAGCCCAACCACTACGGCAACTACAACTACAACCTCATCCAGAGATGAAAATCTCTCTCTCACTCATCCTGACACCCATAATCCTTGGTTACAACAGTGTCATCAAACTACACTTCATAAGCTCAAACAAAAGTTTGATTCATCAAATGTTGTCGGTAGGTAACAGGTCTATTTTAGATATAGTCAGCCTTAAGCAAGGTATGAAAGAAATTATAATGAAGAATTGCTTTTTCCATATAATGTTAAGGTTATAGTTTTGGGAACTATTAGATTTTTAAGTAATGGCCTGAAAATTTCAGAATGCATAATGCTGGAGAACCTTACATTCAAGTTTCGATATCCGTGTGTTCTGGATCTAAAGATGGGGACTAGACAATATGGGGATGATGCACCTGAAAGCAAGCGTAGAAGCCAGACAGCAAAAGCTGCAAATACTACGACTATAACATTAGGTGTTCGGCTGGCAGGCATGCAGGTAATTATATCTCTTCCATTTTCAGAATATCCTGTGTTTGGTATTTCACTACAGTGAAACAATTCAATTTTTTTTTTTTTTTTTATACAAAGTACAAACCATTCTTTATTAGATGCCCAATCTTCATGGGTATTGGCGTATTGGACTATTTCCCAGTTTCAAGCTCCGTTTTTAGGAGTGGTCAACTCAATATAAGCAGCCCCTTGAGGAGCCTGTTATCTTCCTCTGGCTGTCATCTTATATTGGTCCATTCATCTTTTATGTATGTGACTTTCAGCGCAGACTTTTTTTTAGTTGTTAAAGCGCATTAACGGTAGTTCATTACCATTGGGAGAATTAGGGGACGGGGTCCCACCCACTTGGCCACAAGTGTACACGTTTTCTTCAGTCCTACTTCTGGAAAAACATCTCTGCTGCTTCAGCTGTTGAAATTTCAGTGTGGGTGTCTTTCAAGTTTTTTTGGGATTGCCTTTTCTGTTATTGACATTTGCATTTGATTTTGAGCATAACTTTGGAATAACAATGACAGACCCTTCTTCAAAAATGTGTGAGCAGCATAGATGTCAGAGCTAGCAGGGTGTTTAAGCACTTTGTCACTCTTGAACATTTGACAGCCATACATTTTTCTTCTTTTGCAGGGGTTAGGATTTTATGCTGGCATTTGCTTGTATTGAGTTTGTGTGTGCTAATTGGTCATTGTCTCATTAGAAGAAGTTTTAGTCAAAGAGGAAGAAATCTAAGAAGGCTTTGTCAGTATCTTCCCTTGGTAATGCCACTCCAATTACTCTGACACTACCTCGTTCCAAAGGGGATCAGAAAGGATGGTCAGCAACCACCATGCTCTCCACTCTGGACAAGACAGAGGAGGGAATGATGGGGGTTCCCACATGGCCACTGACTCCTCTTGTGTACCACTGTCTACTCTAAGCCATCCTACAGACACCAAGGAGTTACTGAAAGTGCTTTTGAATCGTCCAGGATCCATCCCTGGTTGCTTTCGCAATTGTTATTGGCTTAAAAGCATCAGTGTCACCTAAATGTCATATTGTTTTTGAGTGGTTGAGTATTGTAGGAGGTTAGATCAGAGTAAGTACCTAGGGAGTTGGAGGAGGGCTAGGAGATCTGAGTGGGGAGGGTTGGATGGGCCTTGGTCTGCTTCAACCTGCCTTTTCATTTTTTTTTACTTCATTTTAATAATACAGTGAACCCCCCATATTCGCGGGGGATGCGTCCACCAACCCCCCGCGAATAGGTCAAATCCGCGAATGCTTAAAACCCCTCTAAAAACACTTAGAACTGCCCATTTTGATAGCTTAAACCAAGAAAACCCTGTAAAAATACTTATACCTGAGTATTTTAATAGTTTTATCACAAAGTGCATTTATTCACAGAAAATTATATGAAAATACAGTACTAGTGAATATTTCAGAAAAATACTAAGGGCGAATTTTTCTCCGCTAATGATGCTAGATATGTTCCACAGAGAAACTGACGTGAGTCCTGGAAGAGGACGAAATACGGGGGGTTTACTGTACTTTGTTTTATTTTTTCATGTTCATTGACTTTAATATTCAGTAAGCTTTTCTGAAGTTGAAATATCAGTAAACTTAAAAACTTTGGCAGGTTATGAAATAACTTAACAGAATAATCTGCCTACCTGTGTTGAGTCAAAACTTTTCTTGCCCATCAGTGTCTTGGTCTATGTGCATGTATACAGTATATGTAAATGAAGCCTTGACATTTGCAGTGTATTTATGTTGTATGGCCTATCCAAAACACATCATAGCTCAGCTTATGCTGTCATACATCATTGGTTAAAACTTTGGGTAAACTGGTAAGGCAATATGGTTACTGATAAACACAATTATATAAACCACACTTTATTAAAGGATGTTAACTTGTAATGAAAATATCCTGCACAATCCAAGAGAGAGAGAGGTATTAAACAGACAGACAATAATACAATAAACCCCCGTACTCGCAGGGGATGCATACCACACCCACCCTCGATTAGCTGAAATCCGTGAATACTTAGAACCTTTCTAAAAAAAATTTAGAACTGCCTATTTTGATAGTCCAAACACACAAAAAAAAACTAAAAATGCTTATACAGGTATTATCCTACTTATGATGGGGTTAGGTTCCAAAAAGCCCATTGTTTATTGGAAAAAACTTATCTCGAATATAGCCTAGCCTACACTAGGGTATTCAGTACCATGTGCACATATATGGTAGCCTAGCCTACACTATCAAGTATATTCTGTACATACACGGTATAGTAATTATTAATATCAGCTAATTCTGGAGTATCATGCAGAGTGACACATGATAATTCAATACAAAGAGAAATTGAATAACAAAACAAGAATCAGCTTAGCCTACACTATGGTATATTGTATACATATACAGTAGCCTAGCCTACATTATACTGTATTCTGTATTCACATAATACTGTATTATACAAACTTCAGCATAATGAATATGCATCTTTTCCATGGATCTTTTAAAATGTTATGCTTTAATTCACTGTATCGAATAATATTGTATATATTCTTATATTGATTTTGTATTGTAATTTGCAATCATACCGATCAATGTTTTGGTTTGGAAATCGGTTATGTAGTAAGTTTATTTCACCGTATTTAACTCAGTTCAGAGCGCTTTCTTGCTTCTAGTTAGCGTAAATGAATCTCTAGATACTTGATTTATATGGGGCAAGGTTATTTTTCGTTGTACGAAGTATTTTTAAGTCAAAATATAACTTGAACAGTCTCATTGTGAAATTAATTTAGCAATTTTTTTGTTAATAGATGACGTTGGCCGTTTGAGGGCATGTGTGTTTTGTGTAAAAAAAAAATTCAAGATTCCGTTCGCTATTTTCACTTGATTTCATCATAATACGAACTTTATGTATTTATCTTTTATTGGCATAAAGATAGCAGCTGTATGTGTTCTTTCATGCCCAGTAGTTTTGATTAAAATACTTTCTCTCCAATTTTAATTACGGTCAAGTTTCTTCCATGTTGCTGATGCACGATAATTTATAGTCATCAGCAGTTTGAACATTGTTTTCTCAGCTTCAGCTACAACTTGCAGCTTAAAAATTTAGCAGTATATTTCCTTGACGATCTTTTATCCAAAGCGAAGAAGGGTATAATGTAAAAATATATCAGTCGTATTCTACTTAACGCCTTACTATAACTACGGTCACTTTTACTACCATACGATGGTTGAAATACAAGCAAAACAGCTGTTGTTATCCGATTCGGTTATAAGCAGAACAACAGTTTCTCCTTCGGTTGTTTGTGGCTGTATGCATTTACGCAGGAGTATAACGTTACTAACAATACTTTTATCATTCTCTTTTACTTTTTTAACTAGAAGATAGGATAAACAGATGGAGGAAAAGAAGTTGGTCTAATGTAATTTGGTCTCTCTCACTGCCTGATTGTATGCTGCTGCTTGTGCCCGCGCGAAATTTAAAAATATTTTATGAATATTGTCGTATCGTATTAATTGCCTGCCCTATAGCAAAATCGAATTATCGTAAGGCAAATTATCGTAACTTGAGCACTACCTGGGTACTCGAGTATTTTAATAGTTTTATCAGAAAAAGTGCCTTTAGTCATGAAAATACAGTAATCAGTTAATATTTCTCAGTGAAAAATACTGCGAAAGGATAAATTTTCAGCAAATAATGTGTATATGTGCTCCGTAGAGAAATCCGCAAATAGGTGAGTCTGTGAATTGTGAGACCACAAATACAGGGGCGTTTACTGTACAGTTGTTTATAGAAGTGCAAAATTATTTGAAGATACTGCCTGACTGTATGACACAAGCAAAAGACTAGATATTTAGTTTATGTTCATGTTTCTTTTTTTATTTGTAACTGTTAAATTAGATTGCGTTTAGGGGTAATACAGTAGGTATTGCATGTCCATGCGAATCAAAGACATGATAAAATGATTGGGTAGCATTTAGATTTTGTTTACTGTTCATTCAGTTGTCACCATTAAAAACTGATCTCCTCAAGGTTTTTAAAATCTGTGCAAATTGGCTTATTCTGATGCAAATGCTTACCCTTCTTCTGGCAACACAGCTGCTGCATGTCTCCCTCTCCTCCCTCTCTCTCTCTCTCTCTTGCAAGTACTCACTGGGTGATTTTCATACCCTAAAGAATTTGGCATGTGTCACTGTTTCTATGAACTCAATATACAGTACATAAGTTAATATCCCTTAGCAGAATGTAATAGACATACAGTAATTGTGTTAATCAGTGAGTATAGCATATTACATACTCATATGTACCAAAGGTTTCAGACAGTAATTTATGATAACCTAAGCTGTAGTAGCTTATGATGTGTTTTGGATGGTATAAATATTTCATAAATTTTTGTATACTATACAAAATAAATAAGAGTATTGTAATTCATATTTAGAAAGACATACACCGATTTAAAGGATGTGTATTAGATTGCTGTATTAACATGGCAGTACCAAAATGCTGTATGAGATGGTAGCTACTTGTTCAGTATAAAATAAGTTTGTGTATATGTACATGTGTGAGCGTGTGTGTATGTACACGTACGCATTATGTTGCTTGCATTTGCCTGCCTTCCTCTTTCTTTCTCCGATTTAATCTTTACAAAAAAAAAAAAAAAGATTTAGTCCAACCCATGTAAGCAGTTTTGCCACGTCAAAGGTAAGAGAGAGAATTTCAATGTAAATTATTTTTTACACATTTTATAGACAGTATATATGTTTGGTTTTTATTTTGTGTAAAGTTCATTACAGTGTGTTCTGTGTTGTATATAAGCTGACTAGAGTGTGTTGGTTGTTGTTTATAAGCGTATTGGGGGGTATATAGTTTCTCGGTATTGACAAGGTAAGGGGACTAAGGGTATAAAGTTGCTGTTTTACATTTGTAGTGTTTTTTCCATTAACTGGCAGGGTCTTGGATGTATCAATATGGATACGATAACGAGAACTTGTATATTAAGTAATTTGGCAGTGAAATCTGTCTCTCAGCACACTAACTAGGTTAACACACAGAAAATGTTTACAGTACTCTGACAACAAAAGTTATATAAATGGAAGGGAAGCATGAAAATCACCAGTGCTGACTATAGCAGGAAGCCACAAGCATGACAATTACACTGATTCTTTAGGAAAATGGGAAGGGCTTGAGAAAAAGGATGGTGAGCAGAAAAGCTTGGAAAGACAAAAGATTGTATGGCTTGGAACATTTTAGATCATTATTGTATGATTTAAGTGATTGATGGGGCTATGATGAAACCAATCATTTTTCAATGTAGACTGTACATGTGTTGGTTAATATTTTGAAATTTCCATTCAGTGTGGAATATACATAGGTTAAGAGATACACCACATGATCACCCAGTACATTAGCTACATTTTATAAATACGGTATTGGGATGTTCCAGTTAAATAGCACATAGAACAACCCTTCCCCTTGTTTAATTTTGAAGTCCACTGTCAAAAGTTGCATAATAGCTCTCGCATATATTTTCATTCTATTCTAGTATTGATAAGTTTTGTGAGTACTGTATAGTACAGTAATTTCAGTCTTAAGCAAATTACATTTCTTTGACACAAATATACCATAAATATAATTTGTTAGAACCCTCAACATTTTCAATTTATCCAGTTATCAAGTTTCTAAGAAATTAATATTTGAAAGATGCAGGTTTTAAGATGAAACTTTAAACAACCTTATAAGTACAGTATTAGGATTAGTAACTCAGCTGTGTTGAATAAATGGTGATAATTATAGTGATAATCGCACCACAACTTTTAATTTTCGAGTACATTTATAAGTTATGTGTTCACTAATCAAAATTATTATTTCTGTCTTATTTCATTATAGTTAGATAATAAAAGTTATCAAATAATCATGTCATTAGTTGAAGCTGGAAATTCTAATGTAATATATAACTTTATGCCATTCAGTAACTTATTGTTAAAGAATATTATAGTACCACATGGCAAAGTTAATTGTGATAGATTGCACTGGTCATTTTTGTAGTAATATGAGTTATGACTTGTTAGGTAGATTTATAGAAGCAAGATTTGAACTTGAGATACTAGATACAAAGGAGTATGGATGTGTATAAAATAATTTTGTTTTTATATTTATTGAAACCAAAAGTCAGTTTTTCCAGTGATCTAGAATTACCAGCATTTACTAGTGCCATTGACAAATTAGCATATAATTGTTTGTAACCACGTAGAAAAAGGCTTTTTGTAATGATATGTGAGTTTAATTGCACAACATAAAATGCAGTTATCTTTATTTTCAGTTATATAACCGAGAAAAGAAATGCTACATCTGCAAAAATAAGTATTACGGACAGAAGCTATCCGAAGAGGGTTTCAAACAGACTTTACGGCAGTTTCTCCATAATGGAAGAAGGCTTAGACTTGATATAGCAGAATTAATTATAAGTAAGCTAGAAGACTTGCGTTCAATCATATCCAAACTTGATTCAGTTCGATTCTTTACATCGTCATTATTAATTTTGTATGATGGCTACGATCCTTGTCAGTTAAAGCCTCATCAACGAGACAGCGAAAAAGAAAAGGAAGGAAAGCCACCCGAATCTTCAAGAGGAACCGTTTGGTCGGAGTCACGTGTAGAAGAGGGTAATTCGGCAAGAGATAACTGGCAATCTAAAGAGCCTACCAATGCCTCTCTTGGAGCCAAACATCCAGCATATATGCGGGATGTTCCAGCAACTGGGGGAGGCAAGGCACCCAGAGAACAGATCAGTCGTAATGAAGGTGAACCTCCTTATAAATCAAAAAGTCGTCAGAGAAATAGAAGTTATAAACCAAGAGTTGATATCCGTCTAATAGACTTTGCCCATTCCACTCACAAAGGTATGGGAGATTCAAAGGTGTACAGTGGCCCTGATGAAGGCATTACCCTGGGCCTTGAAAATCTTATCAAAATATTTCAAGACATCAGAGATACCTTTGACCACTAGCAGTTAAAATGTCGTTGGACCTATGTAGATAGGTCGAATAAGGTGTTCTTGTCTATGTTAGACATCATCTCATTACATTTTTAAATTCATCTATCATGAATGCGTGTTGTTATGTGTGCAGATGTAGCTATACATTTATTCCATGTCAGAAATGACTTGTAAATAAGATGTTACAAATTATTATTATGTTAAAAGGTATAGATGTAGTTGCCTATTGGTTAGGCTTCTTTTATTTATACTGAGTTTTGATGTTTAAATTTTTTTATGTTGCTATATGTTAACTCGGCACAGTGCCAAAGCACCAGAAATCCTTGCTAATGAAAATCCTTGTAAAGGGGAAAAGGAATTAGATGTCAGATTCAGTCTCTGTATGGGAATATCCCTACACTTTAGATGAGAGATTTTAGGTCCTTTACCATTTGGTAGTTTAACAAGTTGTAATGGGAATACAGTGCATAAAAAGTTAAAATTGTTGTGGCAGATCTCTTTCTTGTTTCTTAAAGAAATTAACTAGTAACTGTGACAGCAAAGCTAAGGTTGTGTATATTACCCCTTGTGTCAAGTTCTCTTTTGTGGCAGATGGAAAGAGTATTTCGGATTTTTCCTTGTTTACCTCGTGCTGTTTATATGTAAAGGAGAGATTACTTTAGGAGTAATAAATCCCTACCCAGTGATTGTGCTCTTGTTTTCTTTACCCTTTTCTATTAAATGTGACAGATTTCAAGGTCGTGCGTATATTTTTGTAAGTGTTCCAAATCCATTTCTGTAGTAATTAGTTCTTTGTAATGAAAAATAACTAGAAATATAGAATTTCAGTGGCAAGTGTCAAAAAATTGTAAACAAAGTTGCTTTACTGTATTTTGGCATAAAAGTTTACCCGAAATTTTCAGGGATAGATTTAGATCATTGTGATAGCGTGTGCTGCATGTGACTATATGCTGTATTTCATGCATAAACACAAGTCATACTAATCCTGTACCTTCATCAGTTGAAAACAAGGCTGGAATAAAGTATGGTAATTCAAAGCTAAAAAGATAGGTAAAGGCTTAGCTGCTGGAAAAGAATGAGTGAGTGCACCAGAAGAGCTCATTATATGCTATTGTCTCTGCATTGCTCATACTCTATTGTTACCTTCATAAGCATTGGTTATTTCATCGAATGAGTAAGTTATTGTTTATTATTTGATAAGTACTTCTGTTAATTATTTTTTTACAAGGGTTGCTTCTTCATGATGTAAATGAGAATTAAAACCAACAAGGAGGTTGAGTCCCTTACTCACTCTATTAAGGGTAAAGGTGATGAATGGTTCTCTGCTAAACCAAGTTTTGTGACGGTATTTTGGTTTGGTGCTACATCAAGATTCAGGACATGTGGAAGCCACTTGAAGGTAATAAATGATCCCCAGTCAAGGAAATTCGTTTATTTAATCTGGAGGAGTAGTGCATCAACTCAAAGGTCTTTGATTATTTGTCACTACTGT
This sequence comes from Macrobrachium rosenbergii, assembly GCF_040412425.1. NCBI lineage: Eukaryota > Metazoa > Arthropoda > Malacostraca > Decapoda > Palaemonidae > Macrobrachium > Macrobrachium rosenbergii. The sequence continues at coordinate 39,496,863 of NC_089791.1, forward strand.
TATTCCTTGCAAGACGTGGCGTGGATGCTAATAATTTAAACAAAACTCATCAGAGCTATGCCCTTGTTAGTAGGTGGCATATGCAGGTGGAGGTCTTGCTACTGATGAGACCCTTGCATCGCTGGTTCAGAAAAGAGTTCCAAGTTTTCCAGACTAGCAAGATGTTTTGAGAGGCATTGCTACGCAAGCAAATACGGTATGTGAGATGGGTAACTGCTTTTGGTGTGTTGAATGGGGTCTTTTGATGTACAAAAGGATGGGTAAAATTGTTCCATATCCATTACATTCAATTAGCATATTAACTAAGAAGAGCATTTAGTGAAGATAAATTAATTTAAAAAGTTCCAGAATGTGGACCTCGACAAATCTAAGCCAGGTGATGTTTTGAGGTATGTAAAAGTTGCCATTGAAAGATACAGCATTGTTGATTATGTTAAGTTAATTTAACATTTTATCAACACAGAGGACAATATTCTTTGTATTTTAATTTCCCACTTAAAAAAGATGACACATCAGCAATTGGGAACTAATTGGTAAATAATTATTCCATGTCTAGGCTAAGCAGTTTGATCCTGTTCAAGGGAAGTTTACATTATTCAGTTTTTGTATGAAATCATCTCTTGAGTTTAATGTTGGAAGATGAGAAGGTTCCTAGGAAGGGTGATAATAAATCCACCAACCACTTGGACAATTTGTAAATGAATGATCTGTTGTATATATTTGTACATGAATGTTCTAGTGTATATTATGGGACATATGTGTGCATTTTAATAGCAAGACACATACTCCACTGAAATGATCTATTCATCAAAGACAAAACCACCTACTGTATGTGCATTGGGAGATTACAGCTATTTGAATTTACAGAGAAGCACAACCCAGGTAAAATTAATGCAACTGATGTATCACCCAGCTTGCCATTATCAGAGGGACCTGTATAAATTGTTAATAACATTAGGACCTGCTGCACTATCTACTAGGGGAACAGTGCAAAACCCTGGCATTCTATGAGCCGGCTCAGGAAATTTAGACTTGGTAAATCAGGATTATCAATGCATTGTAATATGCAAAATCAATAGTAGATTGCATCAAAAGGTTGGGTGACCAAGGTTTAATAAGGCAATTGAAAATCACATGGAAAAGTGAAGTCCGCGCCAGGTTATGAGTTCCAATAAACCTGAGCCACTGAAACTTTCACCACTTCCAGTAAGACCATGGGAACAGAAAGGTGTTAATCTGTGTGGTCCAATTCCATAGGGGAGCATTTTTAGGTGGCTAGTGATTATATTTATGACTAGTAGTAATAGTGCACTACAATAACAGTAGTAAAATACAGTAATTGCTTGTTTGGATAATGTGTGGGGTTCATCAATGTGCAGAGAATGAACTGTTTGTACATATATATATATATATATATATATATATATATATATATATATATATATAGATGAGGTTCATTCTCTGCATAACACACACGCATATATGCAATTTTATCACATACCCAATGGTTCTGTGCATTAGTAGAATTACTAACAGGACCTTATTCAGACTGGATGGCATCTTAGCATCCGGTTTGAATGAGGTCTCAAACAGGGTACAATACACACACACATATATATATATATATATATATATATATATATATATATATATATATACATATATATATATATATATATATATATATATATATATATATATATATATATATATGTGTGTGTGTGTGTGTGTGTGTATATATATATATATATATATATATATATATATATATATATATATATATATATATATATATATATATATATATGTAGACACAATCGTTACATCATATTTTAAGAATGATCCTATGTGTTAGTAATTCATTTCGTGCATATGAGCTTGCAGGAAGAACGGCTTATTACACAAATTACTAGTAATTTATGTAAAAAAAGATTAACCGTATTTTGGAATTTTTTTAGCATGTTTCGAATAATTTGGGAACGTAAGATGGTATGACGTTTATTCTCTTATTGGTCTGTCCTTTACAAAATAATGTGTTCGTAACCTAGCAAGGCTGCAATAAAAAAAATGCAAGTACAAGAATGTCAAACTAAAGAATAACGATTTCAATTTTGTTTGGACATTGTAAAGAAAAGTTTTCTAAAATTCACAGAAAGTAAGTCTATTGGTCTAGTTGACATTTTAATTTTATCTTTTTTCAACAATTTTAAGAATCAATGTACATTAAAATTAAGTGGTTGCACAGGTTTACATGGCAGTTTGCTTCATATTAATTTTCAAGGACAACGGAAAGTTTTGTATATGAGTTAAATGTAGGAGTATTATGAAGGCTTAAGAACTAGTGTCAGTTCTCTTTACTAATCTACATTAAATTTCATTAAAAAAAGGTTCAGGTAAATTAGGTCTCTGTTGACAGTTTAAACAAGGTCTTAATGTTGTCATGAACGATTAGAGTAAAGCACACGTGTCATGATCCCAAGAAATAGATACTCTTGATACATCATAAACAACGTTATGTCTTCAGAGTGTTGCTTTATTATTATTTAGTGCTTAAAAACCATAGTTGGCGACTATTTTTCTCTCTAAAATTATGAAAATCGCTTTGTGACGAGTGTTGAAGTCGTACTCACCGACAACATCGAATCGTTACTGACAGACGACACAGTAGAGGTAAGAAATTGATTTTTCAAATTGAAGTAGATTCTAATATATAGATTCATTTAGCCCACAATTTCACTTTTCCGGTTTAATTAGTATTTACGATCAAATTTAATCTATTTATTCCGGGTGAACAGTCCTTGGTCTCAAGCTATTGGGTTATTTGCTTTGTCTTAGGGTAGGCTAATGTAACGTAGCCTAGAACAGGCCAGACTAAAATTAACCCAAACATCGACCAGATATTATAATATTTTAATTCATAGCCAAAGACGTAAACCTTATCGTTATCGTGTTTTTATTTAGGCAATTGTCGTGCAAACCACTTCGTTGAGTTATTCTTTTCTCCCCTCCCATATCCAACGTAGGAGGTAAAAAAACTGAGGCTTCTGGGGAGGGAACGAAAAAAAAAGTAGATGGGTAGTTTGCAGAACGACGGGAACAAGCTCTTAACACTACCTAAGGTTGGGAGCTTTGTCCATATTTTTGATGTTAAGTTTACTGTACTTGGGGGTGTCCAGGGAAAGCGAAGCGTCCCTTTCTAGGTCAGGGCACAGTGCCCGAAGTCGGGTTAGGAGGGTAAGGTTTGGTTAGATCAGGATATGGTATTCGTTCTCAACTGGCCCAGAGTATAGTTTCACAATGTGAAAGTTAGGAAATACATGTGACACCATAAAAAAATACTTAGTTCCTGCTTATGAAAAATAACAATCACCGAAAAATTTCTGAAATATGGAAATTGGTAGGACTACGATACTTTTAATTTCTTTCCAGGTACATGAACTATACATTTTCCAACCACAAATATTTTGTTCTGTGCATTTCTGACCATTATTGTTGGTGTGACCCACTTGGTTTTGTGTTTTCCTGACCCTCTGTCGATAACATTTACCGGAACTCCAGTGAAAAATTTTTGGGTGGGGAGAACCAGGAACAAGTAAACTGCACCAGTAGGAATGGTCACCAGTGCACAAACCACAAAGTAAGCAATCTGGAAAATACTGTGTTCATGTTTATAATCAGTGTCAATCACAAAACATCACTAAGGACAAAGATGTCGTAATGCCCATAGCATGTATGCAACCTAACCTTTTTCCTTACCAGACCTAACTTAGGGTCCCAGATCCTTACCTGGCCCAGGGGTGTCTATTGAGGTGCCAGGTCATTATTTGGCCTGTGGAGGGGCTTAGAGTGCCAAATATCATTGTAGTGAAATACAGATATTCATCTCAACCCAACTTTGAACTCTGGGGCCTAACTGGTAAGGAAGTATTCCCTGTATCCCCCAGAGAATTGTACTAAGCAAGTTCCTAACCATAAGGTTATGAGATATAGCTAAGAGGCACATATTTGGTCTTCTCATCTTAATCACAGTAATCCAGTTAAGTTCTGTGATGCATTTTTCAGTGGAAGGAATTGTGGCACTTCCAGATGGATAAAGAGTTGCTTTATTGTTGGTTTTTCATAAAATAATAATATTGAAGTTAATGCTCTGACCATTGGTTATTCTTACATATCAGGAGAAGAAGAGTTTAGTGGAGGAAGAAGCTTTCAAGAGAAATAGTTGTAGAAGACACGCGAGGGCAACTGACCCTTTAGGTTAGGGATAGTGAGAGGTAGAAGTCCTTTACTAAATTCTTACTAAGTTTTGGAAAGATTAACCTCAGTATAATCCATTCTCCATCTGATGTTGTTTCATCCCATTGTGCAAGCTCTCTCAGGAATACTTCTGTTTTTATTAGGTTTATTTTAAACCCCATCTCTGTAGGTGTGTGATGCCCTCTGTTAAGCAAGCTTTGTAAATCTTGTGGCACTTTATTAATTATAACAGCACCATCCACATTTTATAATTGTTAAGTTTCTGTCATTACTTCCACCTAAACTGCCTCTTCCATCTCTGACCACTTTAATTATTTCAAGTCCAGGGATACTTAATGTTGCTACTGTTTCAACTAGAGTAATGCATTAATGCTAGTGTATCCATTCAGAAAGGCACTAAGTATAAGAAGTAATTCAGGGGACTGAAGGGGATGGCAGACCTCCATCCTCCTGAAGCTTTAAAAACAATGAACACTTAGTTGTAAAGGCTCCTTAGATCATCACTTACCACCTATATAGCTCCTTTCACTAGCATCAATCTTAACCGCTTATATACTCTAGTTCCTTTCACCATCATTTATCTTAAGATATTGTCCAGAGCAAGAAATTTCTCTGTGCATTCCGTGCCTACAGCACAAATTAGATAAGTTTGACATGAGTGAAGAGTTTCTCCAAAGAACAAGGAATCATTAATGTTGTTTCAAGATTTAAATCACCCATAAGCCTGCTCCACCATTAAGCCAGTTCCAGTATTTATGGAAACATGCTGCCATTGAAAGCAGATCTGAACATAGGTGGTCAAGAGCTTCATCATGTTAGGATGACCTTAGGGGGGTTTGTGGAGAGGTCTTCTACTACTTCTGCCTTAATTAAATGGCAAGCATAGAGTTCTTGGGGTCATGGATTGGGAAGGATTATAGTATGACACCTCCTGGCAGGGATGGCAGAAGACTTGTACAGTTGCCTGCTCCTGGAATAATAGGATGAAGGGGGACCTTAAAAAGTCTGTACAGTTTCTGGTTCTAGGAGACTGGTGAGAGTAAGAGGGATTTGAGCTGCCAGATAAATTCATGGCAGCTCAGGTAACAATGGCATCTGACCTTTGTTTAATCTCCCTAACCAGCTGAGTAAGGGAAAAGGCTTTGGTCCAGATTAGCTGTGTTAAGCCTCTTGAAGTCAAGAGGACTAGAGCAAATTGGATAGATCCGTCAAATTGGCATCCCTCTTATTCAGGATGCTGTTAGCAAGAAAAGAGGCCATCATTAAGGTAATCAGACAAATGCTTGTCCTGGAGAAATTGTGTGTCTCCTAGCCTTAGTAGTGTTGATTGTTAACCTCAGGAAACATTCCTGAGCACCTATACTCAAGTCAAAACTGTTTTGGGTCTAAGTGCAGCTATGGAAACACCCCTGGCTAAGGCTCCTGCCAGGGGATCTAGCAAAAGAGTAGCATTTATGGACTTTAAATACTATGATCCTTATGACATTTCTTAGCAACTGAAGAAGCACCCTAACTAGAAGAGAGCAGTGCACATGCTTCCTGACAAAACATGAGCTGAAAAAGCAGTAGCGCCAGGTTTACCACTTTGCATACTAATGGTTGACATAGAGATAGTTATCACCAAAACAGCAGAATCTTACGAAGTGACAGCATCTGGAGGAGCACGTATTCTGGTGCCAGTGATTGGTTCCGTATGTAGCTCAGCATTCATAGGAAAGAATGATGATCCTCCAACCCCCTCCCCCCCAAAAAAAATCATGGGGAAGACTCTTCAGGGCTTTTCAACCTCCCCATTTTGGAAGCCTTAGAGGCCCCGGAAACTGAATTTGTATGCCTCAAAGAGGGAGATAGAGCTGCATTATAATAGTTTCAAGATACTATATATACAGTAATAATTTCTATGATTGTATTGTTGCCAGTGGGTCTAGGACAAGTCTTGATGCAAGTCACATGTGGGCTATAAATATGACCCCTACAGGTTCTTCATAATAAATAAAGGTCTCTCTCAAAGTTATGGCACTATTAGCAGTGCCATTGAACTGTTATGAAAATTAATTGTCAAAGAAATGCCTGATTAATAACTTTAAAAATGTCTCAAACTGCTAAACTAGATCCCTAAACCAATTATAATACGTTTGTTTCCAAGACGACCGAATAATTTAAGCCAGAAAAAATCCTGATTGCAGCAATAAATACAATATTAATGTATGAATATATAAAACAGATCACTAAGTCTGCAATTAATCGAGACATGAATAAAATGAAAAATGCATAAGCTCTGTCAAGGTTAGTTACACTAATCTAGACATAACATTATTGAGCTGCTTACCTGTTCATGCTAATTTCAAATACTGTACAATCCAAAACTGGTCTTGGAATTACTAATTCATAACTAACAAAGAATTACTAATTCCTAACTAACAAAGAACATGTGAACATAAGAGGTATTAAAATGAAAAGGGATTCTTAGAGGAAGCAATAGCTGTAACAATAACATTCACCATCAGGATCATAGCTGTTCTTTCCTGGTTCCTGAGGGCTCACTAGACATAAACAGTTGCATGCAAACTACGTGATAGAATTAGGTGCAAAGCTGCATAAATTGAAACATATTGTCGTGTTTTTACTTTCTTTTGTTATTCCTTCTTTTATAAGGCACTGATTTCACTTGTTGTCCACTGTTTCTTCCACTTAAATTTTTGAATGTCATCTTTATTGTTGCCTTCTCTATAGGAAAAACTAATTTGAGTATTTTTTTCTTTACAAAAACCATTACCCTCTCAAAGATTGTCAGAAAGACTGAGGTCAGTTTGACCCCAATTCAAATTTCATGGGTGTGTTCTACTTTAATCCATCGTTTTGGTGTGCAGTGTCTTGACTTTTCCTATCTCATTGAGTCATCTTAATTTTTGTAATATTGTACATTTACACTTTTTCAGTAATAGTATGTAATACCTAAAATGACAAAGGGGTCATTTTGACCCCTATTCCATCACATATCTAGTTCCTTTCTCCTAAGACATACAGCAGGTTGTAAAATGTCTAAACAGGTCTTGGAAAGCAGCAAGCTGCATTGGTGCCAATCAGTCAGTTGAGTAGCAACATTTACACTGTCAGCATGTTATCTCATGCAGTCTCTTGTGAAGAAATTGCTGAGATTTTGAGGAGTATATCATCTACTGCTTCAGAGGACAATCTGAATCTGTGACAGTCATAATGAAAGTTATAATTTAGTTTTTTCAGCAAAGAAACATCTTCATAGTTGGATAATGAAGATGCATTCAATGAGGCTAATACCCAGTGTTTCAAGCAACTAGATAGACCAACATGACCACCTTCAAAGAATGCACCCATCTTGAGCTCAGTCTATAACTCTGTTGTCAGTGGGGAGAACAGGGCAAAATGTTGCCAGAGACTGTAAGCTTCCACAATTCTACTAAGTACAGAGTTGATGTCCTGGATCAAAGGACTCACTTATAAAACACAAAGGCAGGGTCACAGCAATGGCCTAGCAAGTGTTTTGCATTGACGATTCAGCAGGTATCAATGCCCAAATCCTTTACATTGAAGTCACTGGAAGAAACATCATTTCCCCATGATTGCATTTTTACAGCTAGTACAGTAATGGAATTCTCAGTCATTCAGAAATACTGATAATGAAAGATGTGAATGGGGATATGGAACCATCAGCTGAAGTCACAGAACAAACTAAGAAACAGAAAACATGTCCAGTGAAGAAGATTCAAAGGCAATAAGACTACAGGAACATGCAAAATGTACTGTACAGACAGCAGTATGCATTAAATGTGTTGGCGTAGTGTTGAAAAAATTGATTTGTGTTACATGTCATGATAAACTGTAAGCAGGGCAACTCTTGACATCTTCAAGTGTACAACTAATTGGTCTAATATTTTAGTATATGATGATTTTCTAATCAGTTGGTATATGCTACTAAATGTCATGCACGTCCTCAAAAACTGAAAATACATTATAATTTTCTTTTTGATATAAAATTAATTTCTGTTTGATTATGTCAGTAAATGTCAAACATTCATTATGGGTTTTCACTAGAATACACCAGGTTACAATTCCCAAATGTTAAAATTTACCTAGTATCTTTAAACAATTTGATATGAAGGGGTTATGTTGTTGAAATGATTCTTTGTGAACACAGAATTCAGTGTGCTACCTTTACATTATCATCCCTAGTCCAACCACCCCTGAAAATTAGTGTTACTGCTATGCTTAATGTTTATTATTGAAAATCAGCATGTTACAACACTAATAAATTTTAAACTGAAAATTAACTGGTTACTGTAATTTGCTTAACTTTTTTTTTCACCTCCCTTTGTTTTTACTGTTACTGGAGTGTAGTGCTTAGTCAGAGGCCACTTGGCCAAACAAATAAGGATTTCTACTCAAGCGCATAATGATCATTATGTTTATAATACATCATTGTATGTAAAATAAACCACAGTTGTACAGTGGTGTTCTTGTCTTTTGATCCCACCAATTATCATGCATGGGACAATTGTACTAAGTTAAAGTATAGATTTACTCCTACATTATATATGTTAGCTTAGTCTTGTTTATGTACAGTTCCTGTCGATGGGTGAACCTTCAGCCAGTTCCTAATTTACTTTTTATTTTCATCATATTCATTTGCAACTGATTATAGGCAAAATTACAATGTGAAAACACAGCAAACATACCTGTTATGTTGAAATGTTTAATTTGTTTTTAAGTTTTATTACATTATGTACTTTTCAGTGATGACTGTGTTGGCAAAGAATTTTGTAAAATCCAGTTTGTTTCTATCAACCCCATGGAGAGTACTGTACCAAAAAAGCAAGAAGCTGATTTTATTGAGTATCCGTAGGTGAGCGGCGGATCAGGATCGGCCATGGAGTCGGGGACGCCTGGATGGGGTAGTGAAGGACTTGGTCTTAGGGAAGGTGCTGAGGCCATTCCCAGTCTCCAAGAAGAATGTATCATTCTGGGAGCTCAGTCTCATCATAAATATTTATCAAATAGGCCTGTTTGGGATGTTACTGATGTATTTCATATTTCAAGCTTGATTGGTTACCTGAAAAATTTTGATATATGTTTATAGTAGTTTTTCACTTGTAAAAGAAAGTGTGCATTCAATTTAACGATGCCTCAAGATCGGCATGAAAACAGCCAAGGCAGTGTACATCATGTGGCCTATAAAGAATCCTTGATTGTTTTTTACAGGATACAAAAAATGATTTAGCATCCATGAGATTAACACCTGCTGAGCTGGCACAAAACTGGCTTCCGTCAGTCCTCCAACTTAGTATTAGCCGGGCTCAACTTGAGCAAAGTAGACTTCAGGATCTCATAATCCAAATTTACCACCAGCTCTAGCTGCCAGACTTCAAGCAGCACGACAACAAGTATGTAATGCTGTACAGTATAGTACTTGGATGTGATTAATTAATTATGTATTACTATAACTCACTCAGTATGATTATGCTCTTTTGCTCATTTTTTCCTCTTCTGCTGACATTTACCTGCATTGACTTTGTTGTTCCTACGAGGATTCAAACCTTTGTCTTGTATATTGATATCTTGGGTGATGGCTGGTCCAGTTGTTAAAAACTTGGTAACAAGGATTTTGAATTTTGCAGCAGCTAGTGCAAGGGTGTCAGGAACTACTTGACAGATGTGCAATGTCTCTATTTCTTCAACCAGTATACTGTATAGATGTAACTCAGTGTGCTCTCCACCATGGCTATCATTAAAGCTGTTTTCTTTGATGCTTCTTCTTTTGAGTTGTTGACAATGACCATTGGCTTGTTTATAACATTCTTTTTATGGTTGTGTTTAGAATGGTAATACCTGATGATTCTTCCTTTTCATTAAGCCTATCAACGTCTGGGTTGAAATTCATGTGGTTCCTCCTCAGAAGCATCTAAGTATTCACCAGTCTTTGTGTGAAATCCCAATTTTGAATCAAAACAGCCAACCCTCAGATGCCTTAAATCTGCAATCCCATGCAGATCTATAAACCTTGTAGCAGTAGTTTTCAATTCAGTACCACATACATGAACCCCAGCTGGCCTCTACTGACAAAAGCAGATCAAGGTAAACTTTTCAGTTTCCTCAGGGCAGGACGTGGCTCTCACCTCACAGGCCTCACTCTTTGATGTCTTCTTCCCACCCAAAGTCCATTGTGTACTTCTTCACCTTGTTCTTGCAATCTTAATATCCTGCAAGGCAGACTGTGCTAAAGTTTACCCTTCCATGATGTGTCGTTGACCAGCTGTCCACAAATTCCAGCTACTTCAGAAGTCTTAGCACCTTCCTGTCCTCATAGGAGGTGATGGGGCCATACTCAGTAGACACAGCGCCACACACACACACAGTAGTAGTAAAACACCCTTGCAGGTACAGCCACAGAAGCAACAAAAGTTTTGAAACATTACAACACAGGATCACAAAGAAACCATTTAACACACTATTACTGAGAAATGATATGCAGCTGGACAAAGGAGTAAAGCAAGCTTTGCCAAAGTGCATTGGTATCTTTAAAGGCAGCCAGTGAGAGAAGGAAACTCATATGATGTTATTATGAAGTATATCTTTATCGATATATGGCTTTTTTGGGCGCCAACAGTGCCCAAAAAGCTTACAAACAACACAATGTAGCCCACCCACACAACATCTACCATATGTTGTTGTAGTGCTGGCTTATCTCTATGCCATTTAAAAGCGACAAACAAAGTGACGTGTGATGACATGGTAAATGCTGTACTGTGGTGTTTTTAGGCCAATAACAGTCAAAAAAGGCCTGCCAGCCCTCCCCACTCAGCTCTCCATGGAGATTTGCCTCTGGAGTGGGACATGACTCATCCTTTGCAGCCTAACTGAGGTACCACACATGCCCTTGGGGATGTCTTGGACCAAGATATTACACTCAAGACTGTGCCTTTGCTAGATTAGCCTGGCAAAGTATGTTGGCGAGTTCATTGACCTTTCCTATTTTTAGTGAGTCAAAAATGAGAATCACTCTCATTCTTTTTTGTTCCTGAGCTGTGGTGAAAAACTCAGCTTGTCTGTACCTAATAAGATATTTGAAGAGATTTTCCTTTCCCTTCCTTTTGGCTTTTATAAGTGTAGACTAGGATGGGTTGTTTTTGTACTGAGTCTAAGGTATGTGGTACCACTAAGATGGACATGATCTTTATAGGCTGGATAGTCAGAATCTGTTGTCAGTACTGTCATGCACAAAGAAGAAGGTGTCCAGGAATTCCTTTCTTCCTGGCTTTGTAATAGTACAGTCAAATGGACTTAAGACTCATCTGGAAGAAGACTGCCATGCAGTTTGGGCAAGAGCTCACAGAGTACTGTACAGTGAACCCCGTATTCGGGGATGTCCCACACTTCTCGCAAATAGCTAAAACTACGAATACTTAAAACCCCCTAAAAACACTTAGAACTGCCCATTTTGATAGTTTAAACACAGAACAACCCTGTAAAAACGCATATACCTGAGTATTTTAATAGTGTTATCACAAAAAGTGCATTTATTCCTGAAAATTATATGAAAATACAGTAATTAGCGAATATTTTTCAGTGAGAAATACCGCGAATGGGCGAATTTTCCACAAATAATGGCTAGATATATTCCACAGAGAAACCCGCGAATGTGTGAGTCCGCAAATCATGAGAACGCGAATACGGGGGGTTTACTGTACCGCAATTTTCAAACACTTTCCACTTCTTTCAAATAATGTAATAAGATGCGAAGATTGATTTGCATCTACAAAAGCTTGACTAAAGAATGGACGAGAAGGATAAATTGTGCTTGAAGGTGAGAGAGGTAGCAACTGCTCTGACTTCAAAACAGCTACAAGAAAGCGAAATACTCCACCGACTTTCAGCAAACATGAAATAACTGGCAAAACAGGCAGGACTGCAGAGACCGACATGTCAGTAGCATGGCATAAAATACAATGAAGCTGTTGGCTATGAGTCGCTACTGCGTTCCCCGTTGCAGTGGGCGGGGCCTGTCACCCCCCACTCTGCAACTGACGTGTTGCTGCGAATTTTTAATTTAGGAATGCAGTGCAAGCATAATCGTTAGCTAAGTAATTACTTGGTAAGTTACTTATATAAAATGATGGTTTCAGGTGATAACTTTACCACCCATTACCCCCTTATGAGGATATTCAAATATGTAGCTTACCTGCATCTGGGCCCAGTCCAGAAAAATAGTCAGCCTAGCTGCTGCCTAACAAGGGAAGGAAGAAGGAAGAGAGAAAGCCAGTCACTCAGCCATTTATCCTCCAGCCTTATGCCCTCCACATACCTTAAGTGAGATGCATTTTGCTCGAAGAAGAAAGCACTTAAAGACTTGTGGGCAATATCCCTCAGGTAGAATGAGGTAAAGGTGGTCATGTCCAAATCACTTGTGAAACCAAAAAGTTCCTCAGAAATGGCTCTTCCTGGCATTTCTGAGCAACTTAATACCTAAGATTGTCATGTACAGATCCAAGTACAGTACTATTGGTTTCCATGTTCCTGAGGCAGGAAATAACCCAATTCAAGATAGATATACTCAACACTGGGATTCTCATGTGGGATTCATATTTTACTCAAAAATACATAGGAATCAAGCAATCTGTGCTGATAGATTGCTAAAGACACTGAAAATCGTTAGGCTTTATCTGAAATACTCTCCTCATGATCAGAGCACGCCTTATTTTATTTTTATCAAGTGTTTGTAGGAAAATAAGAGATTTGCATATATGTTAGATTTTTATTTTTTCAAGAATTCATTTTTATACAGCCATATAAATTTTCTTCCATAGAGTGTTGATTCTGTTCTGGCCCAGTCAAATGCTATGCTGCTGGCTCTCAGAAGATCAGACAAGGTGAACAAATTGAGCATGATCAGGAATCTTCACGGCAGCACCAAAATCCAGGTTAGTGATTAGTGAATAGATTAACTACCATGAGTTAATTTAGTTTTTGAGTACTGTATGAGGTTACCTTTTTCAATGGACATTATGAATAAAAATAATTGTATAACATAATTTTCAATTTGCTTGGCGTGTACAGTATTTTGTGGAGGGCTATTATACAAAGGAATACTGTATTTTAAAGTGAGCCTCTTTATCCTGTAATATGGTATATGGATAAAGTTGCAATTTTGTAACATGAAAAGATTATAGCTACAGTTAGTATAATAAATCTGAAGTTTTTTAATGTATGGTATGGCAAATAATTGGAGAATTATTAATTCCTTGGAAATTAAATTAACTGTCCACTGGTAACTTGAATTATATACAGTCATTCTAAGGTAAAAGTAAAAATTCAAGGTAACCATGGAAGAGACATCATTCATTATTTTCTTTAATTTTTTTCTGTGTACATATCAAAAACTTTTACACAGCTAACGGAATCCTCTTGTTTACCTGTGATCCAGTAAACTTTCCACTTGTCCAGACAGTAGCCTCATAATCCCATGTGTTGCCAAGGTAACAAAAATTTTTAACCTTTTCCAGAGTCTACCCCTCAACCATTTTGTAATTCTCCTCCTTAGTCTTTTCACCATTAGCCTCCCTTACACATGTCAGACTATGGAAAGCCCTTATTCAATGTAAATTTTATCATTTTTATCGTCTCGTGTAGCTCTTCTCTTATATTTGGTACAGTACATAGTTTCAGTGTAACCCACACATCTGCATCATCCTCCTATAGCCGATTCACTTAAGGTAGATTCTTGGGCCTATGAGACGTTTGTTTATGGCCTTTCTGATTGGCTGGTGAATGGGAAATGTAGCAGCTCGCTCACTGTTTCATTTATTGTCTGTGGCCCAAAACTTTAAATATGTTTATATTTCTTCATTTATCTCACGTTTTGCACAAGATAGGAAAGTTTTAGTCATACCATGGATTCGGTATTAATTGTACAACTAAACCGTGTTTTCCTGAAATCAGTAAAGATAAAACACAAAGGAATTACGAGTAAAAGTGAAGAAGCATTTCATTCTTTATACCTGTTTTTACATATCGATTTTGCATCATTCATGCGATCAAGATAAAACAAAGCTTGTGTTTTCCTTTCAATAAAATTCACCTGAGTACGCTGGTGCTTTCAGATTTTAGATGCGTGTGATATGTGAAGAGAAAATGAAGAATATGTCGATTATGTTGCATCCGTAGTTGACTCAGTTTGAATAGTGCCGAGAGACGGTGGTCTGCAGACTGCGACACCTTGGCCGTCGTTGGTCTTCTCAGCGAGCGCGTCCAGGTGCCGTTGACAGTTGCCAATTAGCGATATGAGAAGTTTGCAGTTTCAACAATATTTACCGCATTATTATGTCATTATACATTTTCTGTAAATAAATGCATAGAATTCCCATTCTGAATGTCGAACACTATCCAATATCATATGTCCGTATGATTGGACTATGGACATATCTGATAAGGAAAAAATGAAAAATCAAATGGCTGCATGTGTTTAATTTTTCGTTCTTTTTGTTTCAATAGGTAATGACATGACTATATGTATGATTTTCCATTAAATTTTTTTTTAAATAATGGTAATGACGTAACAAAATATGTAAGATTTTCTTTTCTTTTTGTTCATATAGATAGCATAATGACACTGTCAATGTAAGCCTACTGTATATGATTTTATTTTTGTTTTATGACATAATACATCAGTATGAATTTCCATTCTTTTGTTTAAATATATAAAGCTATAAAAAGTCTTCTGATTCATCTCATTATCCTACATGCTCTATATAGTGATGCAGGGGTGTGGGGAACATTTACGGGAATTACACTTACTCAGATATGTTCAGACACACGGACATATATGATATTGGAGTGAGTGTTCAACAGTCATAATGGGAATTCTATACATTTATTTACAGGAAATTTAATGACATAATAATACGTAAATATTGTCGAAACTGCAAACTTCTCTCATATCACTAATTGGCAACTGTCAACGGTGCCTCAAAGATCTAGCAGTCTGCAGCCACCGCCTCGCACTATTCAAACTGAGTCAACTACGGATGCAACAGCAATATGACATATTTTCATTTTCTCTTCACATATCACACGCATCTAAAATCTGAAAGCACCAGCATATTCAGGGTGAATTTATTGTATGAAAAACACAAGTTTTATTTTTATCTTGATCGCATTTAATGATGCAAAATTTGACGATATGTAAAAACAGGTATAAAGAATGAAATGCTTCTCTCTTCACTTTTACTCATTGTAATTCCTTTGTTTTATCTTACTGATTTCAGGAAATCACGGTTTAGTTGTACAATAATTACACCGAATCCTATGGTATGACCAAAACTTTCCTATCTTGTGTAAAACGTGAGATAAATGAAGAAATATAGAAATATTTCAAGTTTTCTGAGCTACAGACATTAAAATGTAACAGTGAGCGAGCTGCATACCTCCCAGTACCAGCCAATCAGAGGCCGCCAAACAAACGTCTCATAGGCTCAAGAATCTACCTTAAGTGAATCGGCTATAGTCACTTTTCAGACAAAGCTTTTGGTTTCTTTTGATTTCACCATCTTCATTTTGCTTATTTTGAATCCCAGTCCTGTTATACATTCCACTCAACAATCTTATAAACATTTCTAAGATCTCTTTCTCTGATTCTTCTCTAAGTATCAGGTTTTCTATATACTGTACATTAGCTCCCAGGCGCCCCCTTTGATGATTTTGTTTTCATCTTTACAGTGGTAAACAATAATTACTGTCACATGACCCTTTTGGTATTTCCAAGTCCTCAAATACTTATGTAATTGCATATATATAAAATTCTTGTACAGAAGTTTGTGTTGTAATTCATGAGCACAGAGACTTGAGAGTCATGTAAGTGAGATACGTACTGTTTGTGATTTTCTCATATTGGACAAACAGTTGGACTGAGGTGAAACAAGTGAGATTGTTCATTAAGATCACAAACAGAAAGCAGTTATGGGAATAATGTCTTTTTTAAATTTGTTTATAGATGGCCAGCAGGATGCAAGTACCACTGAAAGTATTAAGCAGGAAGGCATGTCGGGTAGAACAACACCACAGCCAAAAGATTTGGTGAAGACTGCTGAAAGTCACAAAACCACTAAAACAGCTCCAAGCCCAGTTCCTGCAAAAACTGTTAAAGAAGATAAACCTGGATTAGGACCACCTGGAGATTCTGCTGACAAAAGCTCAACACAAACAACGCCTAAACATCCACAGAAACCAGCCAGAAGACTATCTGCAGATAGTGCTGCTACAAGGACGAGCCTAGATCATACAATCACAGTAAGTTCATTTTTTTTTTAACTCATGATGGAGTGCACTATCATAATTTTTTACTATACATTCTTTCTTAACAAATAAAAAACTTCTCTATATAAAAGAGTGGAGCCTCTATAGATCAAGGGGTTCAATTTTTTTTTTTTTTAATTGTTGAAATACCTAATAAATGCACATTTTGTGAGATGTGAAAAAAAATTGAAGGGAACAGTTGAAATGACAGGTGAGCAATTCAGAGCAACAGTTGAAAACTATTCAACGTAAGTCAACTAATCTATGGGCAGCCAAACATGTGGCCTGGCCACGGCATCCACCTGATAAAGAACCTAACCTTACTGACATGGCTGGAGGGGGCAAACCCCTACCCCCACCCCCTGAGACAGAAATTACTCTATTCAACAGTCTATGATTAGATCCAAGTTTAATTCAGTTGTAATTTGTTTGTTTGTACCATTGTAGCCAGCAATAGATAAAAGAAATAATTGATCTCTGTAAGTAACAAGAGCCTGCACAGAATGATTCATGTATGAGAGATAATTTTTTTTACAAGATTTATTATGGCATCACCAAAATTCCTTGGCTGACATGTGGAAGAAGACTTTTGTGTAATACACTTTCCCACTTTGCAGAATGTGCACATTCCACTATAGTACTGTAGTGTGCTTCCAATATTTAATGAACTCATTACTGTTTGCAGAAAGTGCTATATTGAGCATTGAAAATGAGGTGCAACTAAGCATTTCTTCAAGTTGTCAGTAGCTGCTCCATGTTGCAGATGTAAGTCTGAAACAGCTGATAGAAAGCATTGGAATTCAGTGGATCAAATGTGAAAACAATACTATTGCTTAATATTAAAGAACTATTATAACTGGGCAATCCAATTTAACTGCAACCTTGTTATTGGTAAATTTTATACATCTTGTGACTCAGTGCATGACATACCATGCACAGCCTTAGATTATTGCAGTGAAGGCTAACTAGGAGCAGTGTTTCCTGGTATGGGACTGAACTGGGACCTTGAAAATTTAGTTTCACTAAACATAGGGGTTTCAGTCAAAACTGTAGATTGCTTACAGAGGTACTTTTTATAAAATTATTGATGATATCAAGTTATGTTTTCTGAAGTGTTTCAATATTTTTGGCCATTTCCAAATAATTTAGACCCCCTTCTACAGATAACCCCTAAAAACCCATTGTGCATGTATATCTTGGTTGGGCATCTTAGTGAATTGTTAATATATTTCTCAGGTCACATGGAAGACACATGTTCTTTCTTCAGATTAAATACTATATATAAAGAAGATTTTTGTCATTATATATTTCATAAGTATCAGTTTTTTAACATATACCTTTAGGATTAATATTCCTCATTTTGGATCAGTGGCTTACTCATTGTTGTTATTTTATGCAAATGAAAGTAATCAGTCTTGTAAACACATTACTGTATTACCCTTTTCGGAGTTGCTATCACTATAGTCTATTTCATTCCATTTGTCCTCTCACCAACATAGTAGGTAGATGTGGCAATGGCAATGTGCATAACTAGCTCATGATTGGCTGAAGTCAATATTTCTGATATCATAGGCTTTCTGTGAATGCTTATACAGTGTATATATATATAGAACCCACACACCTTATTTAGATCATAAACATGCTTTTTATATCTGTGATATAACAATAGAGCATAGAATGATGAGCTTATAACAAAAGGTCTATTCAGGTCAAACGCAAACAAAGGATGGGCTTTAAATCACTAATTTTTGGTAAATATAAAGACATCTGGCTATGCGAGTGTGAATAAAGGGTAATTTCTTTTGTATATTATACGAGTAGGTTAATGTTCGAATTAGCATGAAATATTGTTGTCACTATTGTACTGGCTGAAAGGAGGAAAGTTTGAGTTAATACATGGCATGGTTGCAGCGGTATTGTGGTTTTCTTTTGAGAATACTCTGGATATTTATATAATTTTTTCTTCAGTATCCCAATCATTATAATAACTCAGTGACTGGGTACTTTCGGGGACTATTTAGCCAAATAACTTGTAGAACAAAAGTTTGAAATTCCATTGAGTTCCCATCGTCCTTAGAGTGTTGATGACATACATATGACATAAAAGGCTAGCCTGGACAATAATTTTTTTTTTTTTCATTGTTGAGCTTTGGAACAATACTTAGATAGAATGAATAAATAAAGCTTACAATAAAAAAATAGAATGAATAAATAAAGCTTATAATAAAAAAAATAATTTGACTGAAATGTAATGAATGTGTGCTTAAAAGAGGCCAGTTAAATGAGATATCAGGCAAATCAGCAGCATAGGCCTAGCTTCATTGGTCCATGCTTTTTGGTCTAGCAGTAAACAATATTAAAGGGTATTTTTCAGTTTATGGACAGATAAAATTTTGGTATCAAAATAGAACAAGCTTCAGTGATAAGAAAATCTTGTGATTTGAATAGTTTGTGAACCTAGGTATAAATGTAGCCTGGGCTATACTAATGAGATAAATCACAATAACTGAAAGCTCTTTGTTCTCTTATGTTTGGTCTGAGTAGATTGTTTAATACAAGCCGTCTTCCGTGTACTTGTATTGGTATATTATTGATACAAATTGGCATGTACAGTATATGATTTATATAAGGGGCGAGGGTTCTTTGTATATATAAACTTTCAAATATGTTATTAAAGAAACAGTTTAATATTTATCACAAAAGGCCAGTGATATCAGAAACATTGAATGTCAGCCAATCACATGCTATCTTTATGCATGTGCCACATCTTCAACTGTGGGTGGACAGATGAAATGAAAGCAACTATAATGATATTTTTATTCATACTCCATCTATTTAGTAATATGTTTGCCCAGATATTTTAACCTTTGAAATTGGCTGTAATTGTATACCTATAATTTCTGTTTGGGTATTGTGTTCATAGATAACTGCAAAAGTATGTATGGTTTGTTGCTTAACCAGACCAAGATTTTGCACTTTATGGGAAAATAAATAGAAATCCCAAAATATGCAACGTTATCATAGTGTCCCACATCCACCATAGATTGGCTGAAGCAACATTTACTCTTTAATCATTGGTTGTGCTTGCCTGGCAGTTTTCATTAACTTGAAATTTAATTCTTTCCTCCAGTTTTGCATTTATAGGAATCAATAAAATTGTATAAAGAGATTTTTCTCTAAAGGTTCTTGTGTAAGTATATCAGGGCTGTAATTTTTCAGTATTAAGTAAGAAAGTAAGTATTCATTGGACCCAAAGATGTAATTTCTGTCTTGTTGTTACATAGATGGTTGTTAATACATGTCGAGAGTTGTGGCAGCAGCTTCAGGAAGAACGTGTAACCAGAGAACGTCTCCAACAGCAACTTCACCAGCAAGGGAATGTGATCACCACTCTCACTTCTGTAAGTAGACTTGTTTCTTGTGTATATGTAGATTCATATTACACATGCCGTTTTCCATATACCCTCATTTGCTGATGCAGATATAATTCAGACATGTCTTTAACTTAAAATTTGGTTATCAGGAGTGTTTACTTCATAATTAGAAGAGGGAACCAAAAGGGTTTTCATTGCTAATAATTATTTATTGCTAATATATTCACAAATTATATTTGCTTCTCAGTTTTACTTGTGTAGACAAAATTTTTCCCTGTTATTTATTTCCTTAACCTGTATCATCATATGTCTATGACCATTGAATAATTATTAGTGATTTATATCTTTTTTTATTTTAGTGTGAAACAGAAAGGTTTTTAACCGTAATGATAATGTTATCTAGAGATTTTGAATATATACAGTATATAAAATTGTCATTGTTATGACAAAATTTTGTATTGATAATTCCTATATTAAATTTGATAAAAGAATATAGACAATAATAGTTATCCCTATGGGTACTATTATACCCCTAACAATGCCAACTTATATGTACATTTTGTGAATCTCATTGTCTGCATATTAATTCTTAGAAGGAAGATTTAGATATAAAAGTACATTTGGGTATAAAGATGATCTAATTTGGTGAATAATATTTATACTATATATATATACTATTTGAAGTTAATTCAATAGATCCCAAAGCATTTGAAGTTTCCTTTGCTAATACAGTAATGACCCTTAGATGGTGATATTGAAATTATATATAATTATTTTCTCATGTTTATGAAAAAGATCTTTAATTTTTAAATACTACAGAACTTCTTGCTTTTTACTCTAAGAAACAACATAATATAACTTATGGAGTCATATGTTTTTTTTACCAAAATTGTGAATATCTGTATGGTTGATGAAGACTTTTTCTTTAATCATCAACTTTTTGTTAATATAGTAAACTGATTGATAATAAATTTCCAATATGGTTGCTTAAGAAACATACCGGTAAATACATATGATGAAATTTAAGAAGGTTCTTCCATAAGTAAAATTCCAATAAGCTAAGCTCTTGATTAAGTTTTCTAATATCCAAAGTCTTTTATTTCTATTCTATCATTTTGGCTTGTATGCTGTGTATGTACATATGAAAAGTAAACTTTATAACTACTATAACTATCAAAACTACTACTTTATGTATTCTGAAGGTAAATTATATATCCTGATGTCTACAGTAAAGTAGCTGATATGATAGTGGTAGTTATTTATGTAATCATATAAAACAGGTTTTGATGTAGGAAAAACCTATAACTATTTAGTAGCCACTTTTCGTCTTCAAAGGGGTCACACTTTCATGGTCCCCCCAGGGCTTCATAAGACAGACCAACCAATTACAAAGAGATCTCTTATAGTTGGTCTCGGCCAGAATAGTGCTTGTTGGCACAGTGATAGAATAGTATAAAGGATTCATGATAGGAGGGCTCTATCTCCTGTCCTACAACAATTACCTAGGCTCTACATCACACTCGCATAGATATGGCAACAGCCTGATTTGGCCATCTCATTACACGCCAGGTCTGTGCAAGATAAATGTTCACTCCAGTCCCGTGCTTTTTTGTTAGGGAAAGTGGATGGGTTTGAGGACTCAATAGTAATTAAAGTACGTACTATAGTCGTGGACATATAAGCATTAGCATGTTTTGCAGTACCTTTTGTATTTACAATGTTTAATTTACAAAATTGACTGATTTGTTCTTGTAAAAAGTGAATGCTTACCAACTGGATGGCGGGGATTCCTCCCTTACCATTGGTAGCCAACTACCAGTATCCACCTTGTTTTTAGTTAAACTGCCGGCTCCAGCTTGCACTGAAAGTAAATCCCCCTATGTAAAGACCTCAGGTTTGTATGTTAGGGAAAATGCAAATTACTTAAAAATCTGTCATATTGCACAGTAATTATAAATAGCATTATTCTGTGCAAATATTTCCAAGATACATCCTTTTGATAGATCTTGAAAGGTAAAGGACCTCACTGCACCTGTCACACCATGCTCCAGCACACTCAAAGGTATCAAGTTTCACTCCTCTGTGCGTCTCCACTTTGAACAGACGTGCTGCATGCTTTCCCAGGATTGCAACATTTTTTATTGTTTTTGTGGTTTGCCACTTGTCTTCACTCATCTATTGACTTCATTGTTAGTGCTATATGCTCATGTGTTTTCCATAGTGTTGCCTGAATATTACTATAAAATCTTGATTGTTTTTGCCTTCTGGGCTGTTGTATTCTTGCTGTCATTTTGTTGCTGTGAGTACCTTGCATGTGCTCTTTCTAAGCAGGCATCTTATTTTGTGATTCTCAAGGAATTTTCATTCATTGATCATTCTAGAACTCTATTGATTTATAAATCTTTGGTTTTGTTCATTTATTTATACGTGATTTTGTAATATTTGAATTTCAGTGACTTCCTTTTTTTATATTACTGTACACAACAACTTTTATCCATGCTCTTTTATTAATGTGATTTAATCTGTAACATTAATTGCTGTAAGGTAATTTTGTGTTGTCTTGTAATTTCTCCATTTCTTGTAATGTGCTCATTTCTGTTTGGAAGCATAATTTTTTTTATATTTTATCATGCCACAGCATGCTTATATGGGGGTTCATAAGAAAAATGTTGTATTTCCTTTATGTCATCATAGATAAGAACTCTTCATTTGATGTGCTGTTCATATAGGGGCAAACAGTGTTCTTTGCAGAAAACTTAGTGTTTGGCAGTCTCCTTCATTGAGTGTTCGCCCTGTGTTTCCCAGGAAGGGTTTCCCTGTCTCTTTGTTACCTATCCCCTTGATCTCAGGACTTGTAATTCCCACTGTCTGCCTTCACTCCCACATCCTTCTTTTCTTTGGAATTCTTGCAATCAGTGGATGCTTCTTTCTTTGTTTGTCTTATAAAATGGCCCGAGTGTTCTAGGATCAGCTCTTGGCTGTTGTTTATTCATCCATGGACGCATATATTGCAGCCCTTTGCCTACTGTTTCACCCCATCCTCTTTCGCTATCACATGCTGTCTCAACATCATTCCCTTCAGTCCCTATGCCTGTGCCTTTTGTTTATTGTAGATGTCTTTCTTCTGGAGGTTTACTATCCCTGCCACCTGTTTTCTCATTTATGCTTTTGCCCATGACATCCACTGCTCCTGTTGTTACAGCCACCAGTTTCTCTAGCCTCTTCAGTTTAATTCTCTTGTACCCCCTGTGAGCTTCCTCAGGACATTATTAAGAGGTTATTCATTTAAACTGACCCTTGTACAACACTGGCCCTTGGCTTCGGGCAAGATGCCACACCTCCTAGGAGTAGCATGAAATTTCTGGAAGAGGAGTCTTCCTTTCTTGAACCTTTTAATAGGTCCCAGTAACATGCAGAATGAAATAGGTTTATTGTTTGTCTTCATCTGGGGAGCTGCCGGTTATAGGTTTGAGAGACTTAGTAACAGCACCAGACTTATAGACTAGGCCAATTTCAGAGCTTCTGAAGGTATCCTACATTTTTGCCAGATTCTGTGGATACACATCAGAGAATTTTAAAATTTTCTTATTAATACATAGAATATTTATTTTGACAAAATTTTTATGATTTTGAACCATTACCTGTTTATGCTTCTTTGTTATTTCTGAATGCCATTTTGTTAAAGACCATAAACTTACTGTAGATGTTAACATATTTTTAGCAGCATTGTAAGACCAGTTTATGATTTAAGTTGTTTTATCAGTTAAACTCTCTTGATGCTCTTGACTTTTATGTGATATGTTGGAGAGATTTAACTCCTGTGACTCCCTACAAATAATTCGTTGTAGGACAAGCATTTGCATTAGAAGGCCTTGATAAGAGTGTACAGCTGTTTATCATACAAAAAGTGATTTACTTTTTGTTTGATAAAAGTGTAACCAATAAACTTTAAACCAAGATGGTGCACATTTTATTCAAGACTGTATGCAGGGATGAACTACGTGTAGTGATCCCTTTGAGGCGCGCTGTAAATGACATTCTTTGCAGCATTATTTTAGCCCCAGCTGGTTTCTTTCTGCCTTTTACATTTCATGCTCTCTTCTTACTCTGTTTTCCTTCCATTTAAGAATAAATCTGGTTTAGCCGTATGAGAATGAACAGCATTGGAGATCTCACTTTGTAAGAAAATCCATGTCTGAAAGTAGGATCAGTTTTGAAAGCAATGAGGATTTTTAGTAAAATATTTTTTTCTGATTTATAGTTTTTTGTTTAACATGTATATTCTCCTTTTACTGACTTTTTTTGTAAATATAATTGTATAAATGACTGATGAAAGGTTTATGATTGATTTATGAAAGCTGTGAGTAAAATAAAGGCTTATTAAAGTGGGTCTCTGTGCTTCAGTTGTGCTCATAAATTCCATACATTCTTCCATCCTATGAGAGTCTAGAAATAAGACGTAGTGGTTTCACTAAACTAATCAGTAATAATTTATTTGAGAAAAAAGGTGACTTTCAAGAGGAAAAGTGGTTTCCAAGAGGAACTCGCCCACCTCCCATCCCAAGGGCTTTTTCATAAATACAAACCATTGCTTTCTCCACCCCTTCCACGAACTGAGACCAGCAGAAAATTTTGTTAAAAAAAATGTGTGAAATCCAAATTTTGAAAGTATACTTGTTTCTTCAAGACTCTTGAGTATCTTTTATATGATGCTAGATTGTAAGAAACAGTTTCAATTAGAAATTCATTCAGTACAAAATGTTGAATGCTCGGAATATCAAAATGTATATTTCAGGTTTTATTGTATTTTATGCACAGTGTTTATAAGGTAAAATTAAAATAAAATTAAATATTTGAGCTTAGATTGTAATTTCCAATAAGTAGCACCAAGCCTAAAATATTTTCTCCTATTGTTTAAAATTTATTGGGCTTGATTGTTATTCCACATTGATTTTCATTATTACCTTTTGCGTTTCTTTGACTCAGGAGTTGCTCCAGATTCAAGACCAACAGGAAGCCATTCTTCGAGAGGTTAGTGATGCCCGTGCATCTGGTTTATGGGGTGGTGATGGGGACTTCCTTGGTGGTATTGGTCTAGACAGAGGTGAAGATTTAACAATGAGTCATGCTCTGGGTAGTCGTTCAGGTGGAGGCAGACCAAGTCCACAGCTTGCGTCTGGGCGCCATCCCCAGAGGTCAATTCTGAGAGCCAATCGTACAATACACCAGCCTCATTTACGGCAGTCGCCTCCTTACCAGTCTCACCACCAATCTCGAACTTTTACATCATTGCCTTATCAACCTCCTCATTCTCCCCGTCCTCATCAACCTTCCCCTGGGTCTCGTGATTCATCACCACCTCTGAGTGGTGTATCTGTTATGAGAAGTGAAGCTAATGGTAACAATTATAGAAATTCAATCTCAAAACAAATAAGGGATGCTCTAAATAGTGGACAGGCCTCATCCTATACTTCTGACTTAACCAAGATATCATCACAGTTGAGCAAAGAAACATTGGATAAGGATAGGGTAGGGATTGAGAAGCAGGCAGCTTCCTCTGCAAACAAAGAAAATGCTATGTCACATGTAGATGAAAATGTCATGGACTCTGGTGTGACTGAACTGCAAGAAAAGAACAAATGAATAGTATACCATAGGTGCTTTCATATATAAAATTTTAAAGCATAATCTAGTCATCTATAAAAACTTTTGGAGCATTTTATATGAGATTGCAAGTGTGTGTTTTACAAGAAGTTAATACAGCATTAAAACTTTTTTCATATCAAATTTTACATATCATAAATACTTGATTAAAAAAAAAAAGTAAAGATAAGACACATGGGACCATTTTTATGTACTTGTATGCATGCTTGTGTATACTTATATACAAACCTATATGTGTGCAATATTTACAAAAGTTACTATGGACACAAAATGTGTTCATCCAGGTACACAAAATCCAGATTCCAGCCTGCTCAGTTCTCCTTTTAGTCTAAGTAAAAATTAAAAGTTACTAATGAAGTAAAATTTTACAAAAATATTTTAAGAGGAATTGTTTACAAAAAAAAATCCTTATTTGAAGATAGGTACTGTGACAATTCAGGTAGTTCCATCATTCCTTCCCTGGAGATAAACCAGCTAATTTCATGGAACATTTCAGTGGTGGTTCATTTATCAGGTCTCCTATAATTGTCCAGAACAGTTTGGATGCTTGTAACTTGGGTTGCTGAATGCAACCGTACCACCTGAGTGAAAGGAGAGGCATCAGATGTGGCTAAAAAACTGACTACTGTATTTTGCACTGTCTACATATCGAGACATTAGGAAATTTATCCTGCTCGGTGAAAGAATTATTATCTTCCATAGAATGACTGCTATTTATAATGGCTTCTTCTACCAGTCCCCTAATACCTGTGTCTTTGCTATTAAAATTGACTTTCTAATCATTCCAGTTGATGTGGTGGTTACATCTCCAGCTTCAGTTGACAAGAGAATAATTTTCAGCGTGCAAATTACAGTATATTTCCTTCTATGGTACTAATTTTTAATGGGGTAATCCTCTACAACTTTTTCCATAGAATGTCTTATCACTTTCAGTGCATGGTATTTCAGAAACACCGATATCTTTGTTACTGTTCCTATGAACTATGAACGATAAGGTTTTAAATTTTGTTTTTATGCTATAGTTGAAAACAATATTTACCTTGTCAGTGCAGTGCTTACGGACTGTTTTTTAATGTTATGCAAACTAGGGTTAAATGGGAAGGCTAGGCAATTTTTAAAGTCATCTTCAATTAGATCACTAAGGGGTTTAATGTAGAAAATCCATTTTACTTCATTAAATGCTCTATTAATGAAATGTTCAGAGTAACACAATTTTAAGACTAACTTCATATATTCAAGTTCATTATCAATAAACTCTGGATCACATACAGGTATTTTGAACACTCGTAGAACAAAATCAATTGAAACATTGATTTTTTACCTCTTCACCTTGCCAAGGAAAAAGTGAGGCCAAATTTTTGCATTGGTTTCAATTCAAGACACTACACATTGGAGCCATGATATATCAAAACATGACAGCTTATTATCTTTTTCATGTTCAGCAGTGAATGGATTGAAAGGTAGAATACTGTTGACACATGAAAAAAAGTTTTCAAACTCATTAGGACCACCTTTAAAAATAAAACTTGCCAAGCCTTTAAATTTGACTTGTTTGCATACCAAAAAAACAGTTAATAACAATTGCACTCACAAGGCAAATATCGTTTTTAAATACAGTACAACAATATACTGTAATTAAAATTCTTATTCATGATAACAGCTCCTGTAGTTACAGTAATAAAGATATCAGTGTTTATGAAATGCTGTGCACTGCATGGGATTATTAATTGCTTATATAACTAAATTTATTCTATGGAAGGCCATAAATCTTTCACATGAAATGCTAAATTTGCTGATTAGACTTGTAGACAGTATTTCAAAAATTTCGACAAGGCGAGCTTGCATGATGCAGCTGACAGTTCTATAGCCACTTATGGGTTTCTGTTGCCTCTTTCTCTTGTTCAGGTAGCACAGTTGCGCTTGGCAACTTAAGCTGAGGGCAAAAGAGCTGTTTTTGACTATTATTGGAAGGACCTGATGGATGAACCATCACTTATACATTCCATGAGGTTAGCTCAGTGAGCCTAACATGGCATTTACCCCAAGTAATTTGATTTTTATAAATAATTGAGAATGAGTTATTAACAGCGAATTTTTTTAGTAAGACTGAATGAATATGAGTGTGCAAGTTGAATACATATGGTATATATATGTGTAATTGCATATGTACTGTATATAATATATCACCACCATCATTACAACCATCAAGTGGCTTTCATAAGTTCAGTGCAGTACCAAGAACTTCCAGAAATACAAAATGACAAGTCAGTTAAAACTTTATTCAATATAAAAGGAGCGATGGCATGGGTTAGTGATGAGACCGAAACTAAATACCCAAATTCAGCCAGCTTTGCAAGAAAACTGTTGTTAACATTCCCATCTTCTTATCTAGCTGAATGTGGCTTTAGTGCTGTAAATGATTTGCTACTGAAGAAAAGAAATTGACTTGATATTGCTAAACAAGGTGATCTGAGACTGAAGCTGACTAAATGAGTGCCTATTATAAAATCTCTCTGCAGCAGGCATGAAGCACAAGGATCTCACTAAGACTAACTTTAGTAATCTTATCTTGAGGTGAGCTCAATTTGTATTTTGCACTTGGTAGGTACATTTATTTTATTGTAAAGTACTTCAGATGATGGAGTATCAGGATTTTAGAGGTGGTTAGGTGGGGCATGGCCAAAAAATGTTTGGGAACCACTGGGTTAGCTGGTTTATCTTCTGAGAATGATGGAATTACTTGAATTACTACATACTTATCTTCAAGTAAGATTGGTTTTCTTTTGTAAGCAGTTCCTTTCAACTCAAAATATTTTCATACCATTTTACTTCATTAGTAATTCTTTCCATTTTTAGTTAGAATTAGGAGAATCAAGCATGTGCTTTAAGGCTCTCACTGTACTGTATATATCTTTGTTTACATTTGCATTATTGTGGATTTATTCATCATTGGTATTAATGATATACTGTATGGCCCTTGTAATGTTGTCAGTGTTGGGAAATTTTTGATTCAGTCTGTTTTACTGATTTTCGTTATGTTACACATTACTAGAGGCTCTATCAGAATTGAAAATAAATTATTTCAAAGGATCTATCTAAAGAAAAGATGGGGAGATGCAATGTCATATTCAGTATTTATGACAAGAAATTTTTACTAAGTGCTGAAACATATAGAGGAAGTGTTATAGAACTATCAATTTCATTTCCACTTATACACTATTCATAACCAGCATTCCAAATAGCCTACCATGTCTATAGACCTGTATATATTGTAGGCAAATTCTTTGTTAACATTGATTGATATAGTTAAAAAAAAATGTTTGAGAACTTTATGTAGTATAACAGGTTAACTTTCTCAAATTTTTTGTTGTATGTAGAGACTATTTAGTTCAGTGTTTTGTACAAAACTGTTTTGGGGATTTTGAAAGTAATAAAAAGTGCAGCACATGACATGACAGGAACTTATGATATAATTGATACAGATGTGATGTGGAGGATGTTGCAAATCTGTGGTGTAGATGTAACTTGGTCAAAATTATTATTAGTTTTAATAATGAATGCAAAGCATAGGTAAGAATATTTTGATGATATAGTGAAAGATTTCTTGTAAAATTCACTCCTGGTTTAATGGCGTTGAATGGCTTCCTCAGCCTCGGGGCCAGGCCAAAATTCATAGTCATTCATTCTCTGTGGTTTAAATTTTTAGGAATGGAGTGATGAGTAAGTTGGGGAAAGAATAAGAGATATGTGTAAATTTTTGGGATAAGGAACAGAGCTGTGAAAAAAGAGCAGAGTGGTTGGTATTTGCAAATGTTACCATGTTAATTGGTGACAGTGAAGAGAATCAGCGAACTGGTGAAAAAGATGGAATAAAGGAGAAGTTGAAACTGAATGCCAGTAGAGCAAAAGGGTATGGAGATAAATGAAAGCCAGGAAGACATTAATATGGATTATTAGATTGGAAATGGCTGAATCATGCAGGAATTTTGACGTTGAAGATAGTACATGATGGTAGGAAAAGAGGACAGGTGAATCACAGAATAGATTCAGAATGGAAGGCAGCAAAAGCTCTGCAATATATTTTGAAGAGAAGAGGAATCTCAGCAGAAGAAAACTTTGTACAGGAATTGCTGCTTGAACTCTTCTTTATGAATTAAGTGTGGATGTCAATAGCAAGTACCACAGATTAAAAAGAGGTGTAAAATATTGAGGTGAATTGTTTGCAGTGTATAGTTTGTAGTAAGAAGGGTTGTAGAGTTTGGACAATGCAAAATGATTGGCAGTTAAAAGATTGATATTGGTGTTAAGGTGATTTTGGTCTTGGGGAAAAGCAAAGGATGATAGGCTGATGGAAAGTGCATAATTTGGAGGTCTAAGGTGGAAGGAGGAAAGTTAGTGCAGTTGGTGACTAGATGGAAATGATGATGTGTTGGAACAAAAATCCTCGATATCCAGGAATGTAGAGTTAGTGAGACGGGTTCGTCAAACATGAGTCGAGCTTCATGTTACAGATAGATATACAGTAAGTACTGAGTATAACTGTGCATTATTTAAAGATTATGAGAGTATCTCATATCTTATTACATTATTATGGTATTTTATAGTACTGTAACAACAAAAGATGTAAAAAGAGGTTGTTGACTTCCACATCTAACGAACTGATTTATAGAGGTAAAATCAACAAGAAAGGTAAAGCCACTTGTGCCCCTGAATGTTTGTTGGTTTCTCAGAACAGTCCATGATCAGTCAGTTTTTCAAGGTTTACACAGTATTAGCATTTATGAATAATCACAACTCAAGATCCTTTTTATAGAGAAACTTTCAGTATTCCATTTTATGAAGTGAATACTTTTATTTAAATTAAAATATTGTGCTTGAAGTCAAATACAGTGAACCATTTCAGTCTGATTGTTTTGTAGTTTTCATACTTTGCTACACTTCCGTACTCCATGCTAAGGAAATTATGGAATATCGAATATATTCCCTTATTTGAGAAATTATTGTAAAGGGAATCAGCTCTTAAATTCAGTCAAGATTCCATTATAGATTATGTATGCTATGGTTATTAATGTGGCATGAACATTTTCATGAAATGTATGTCTGCATATGGGTCGTAACTGAATGAACACTAGTCGTTTTTCTCCAGCAAGTATAATTCTGTTAATTTTTTGTAAGGTGTGGGTTGTCAGTCATTTATAGTGAGGAACAGAATATTGTATTTATGGCAGATTTAAATATATTAATATATTTACAAATCCAGTAGCTTTTCAAGTTTTAGAAATGGTGTAATGGAACAAGAGGGAGTGATTTTCCCATCCATCCTTAAATGTATACAGAGCTGTTATTTTTTAAATAGTTATATTTGTACGATGCTATTTCAAATCAAGCGCAAAACTATTCTAAACAAAAACGAATTTCTACCATAATGGTGTTCACATAAAGATAAGATTCATCGAAACTAAGCAGCTTACAGATTAAGGATCCTGCCAGTCATGCTAAGAGTCAGGCAAGTAGGTCTTGTTGTTTTTACAGAATGTTGAGTGTTTTTTATGAAGTATGTAGAACCATCTAGAACTTTTTATTGTTGTGATCTTTGGATGTGATGTTATTTACAGAGTTTTTTGGTGTTGAAGCACATTAGATTTTTGCACAAGATGTTTGTAGTTGTTGGTCTGACATTAATTACAAACATAATAGTATAGTGGCAGTACACTATGAGTATCGCATTAAACATTATTGCTCTAAAGAATGACATAGAATGGATTGTAATGGATGAGTCTGAATATTTTAATGACATCTTAATTTCTGATATTTATATTATGAATGTCAAGAGTTTAGACTTAACATTAGTCTGAAAATTCAGATATTTTTAGCTTCTCAAGTCAGTGATTAATGCGACATACAGGACACGAAACTGTCCCCTACAGATTTTGCACCTTTTTATTTATGTTATTAGTGTGCTGCCTAAATTTAGTTTAAGGGGATGTCTTTTATAACAATGTGATATTTTGACTATATTGTAGTTTCTTTAGGTGTAGATGCTGTAAATTAATTTTGTGAATTTGATGTGTTCATATTGGAATTAGATACTGTGCCAGTCAGGATCAGTGAGGACATTTTCTTTAGTCAATGTGAGTATACAGAGAGATGAATTCAATATTGAATCAACTAAAATGATTAAGACAAGTGGGTTATCCCATGACAGGGAGCCCCCACTTCTCTTGCCTACTTACATGGTCTGTTTATTAATTAGTATTTTTTCAACTTTTATTTATTCTTTTTATCATCACTGCTATTCTTCAGCTTTGCTTGACAGGTTTGTTTGAAGATTAATTCCAACAGTACTGTTTTTGAAATATGATGGCTTTAGTATTTCTGTTGATCATGTAAACCAGCTGCTGCTTCTCAACAGATAATTTTATAGTAAAGGAATAGCAAAAGTATTTTGCAAGGAGTGTTTGACATGGTATTTAGTCCTGAAATTTTGATAACTGCATTTTTAAAGTTTTGGTAGACAAGTTGCAGCTAAATTACCATATTTTCCAGCTTATAAGATACCTGAAATATACAAAAAAATATATTGTGTCCAGTAGACTGTTACTACCGTTGGAAGTCCAAGCTCCCTAGGTGTAAGACTTAAGTTGTTAATAGAGCAGATAAGGTAATAAAATACTATTTTCACCATGAGAAATTGTGTCAGACTTTTAGCAGTTACTAAAGAATTAGAAATAATGGCTAGGGTTATGGTTGTAGATCAACAAACCCCAGAATATTTAAACATGCTTCCTTCACTCAAGCAAACCTACAAAAGGATTGCCATATCTTTTGTATTATATGTACAGCGATACCTTGGTTAATGAACTTAAAGCACTCCAGGATGCTGATCAAGAACCAGTTTGTTAACCAAAGCAATTTTTCCCCATACAATAGCATAAAATGGGTTAATCTGTTGCCTCCCCAAATGATTGCATATTTAAACTGTTATAACAAGAGTGAGACATGGTAATGTCATTGAAAAGGTTTACCATTTGGTTTATAGCTTTGTTAGGATGATAATTTTCCACAGATGTTTGTAGCTCCACCCATTTAGCATACATTTCCTTAACTAGTGAACTAGGAACGTCTTTCCTTCCCTCCTCCCCCCCCTGAAGACATTTCCTTAAATACCATTCATTGATGCTTCTGTTGAAGGTTTTGGAGTTCTTCGGTGGTGAGCTTTACACTGTAGTCTGGCAATAATTCCTCCACATTCTTGTTGGTGACCTGCAAGCCCTTGGATTTCACCAGAGGCAAAGTTTTCTTCACACAGGCTCAGCTTTAAAACCCTGAAATCCTCTCTCTGCTGTATCTTGCCACAGTTTCCTCTAGGCTGAGCTCATGGTTGTGTGAGACACTTGCTCCCAGGCTTTGTCTATTAACTTATGCAATGGAGGATACCGAAGTGAAACTCTCTGAGGGTTAACAGTACACCATAGGTCCTATCAAAGCACCTGTGAAATAGTGCTTCAGTGTACAGTTTCTTAAGGTTAAAGATTACCTGCTGGTCCATGGGCTGAATGATGAATCTTGTTAGGGTTCTGGAACATGACTTATAAATAATATCATACTCCTGTCAACTTACCATCCAAGCCTGGAAGGAGAATTGTAGCATCATCCAGCATGAGAAGGGCCTTGAGTGGTGAATT
Source organism: Macrobrachium rosenbergii (assembly GCF_040412425.1). Taxonomy (NCBI): domain Eukaryota; kingdom Metazoa; phylum Arthropoda; class Malacostraca; order Decapoda; family Palaemonidae; genus Macrobrachium; species Macrobrachium rosenbergii. The sequence goes on from NC_089791.1 coordinate 39,530,161, forward strand.
GTTCTCCTTAAGGTATTTTTTGGCAACTGAGGCAAACACTTCATAAATCCTCTCCAGAAAAATTGACCTCATTACCCAAGCTTTGCTGTTAGACCTTATAACATTAAGTTTACCTTTCATCACATTGTGTTACTAGAATACCCTCGTGGTCTTGGAATGGTAAACTAGCAAAGGCATTATTTTTAAAGTCCCCACTAGCATTGCCACATAGAGTCAACCTGTCCTTCATCGGCTTGTGTTCTGGCAGTGCCTTCTCCTCTTGTGTTTTGTAGGTCCTTTTTGGCATTTTCCCCCAAAAGAAGCCTGCTTCTTCACAGTTAAATACTTGTCTGGGAATAAACCACTCAGTGTCTCATAATTCTTCAAATCTTTCATGAATTTTTTGGCATCGTTGTAAGCACTCGTTGCCTCCCCATACCCAACAACACTGTGGATTCTGCTTCTTTTAAATTCTCAAACCCCCTTGCAAGCCTTAAACTTATCAAGTGTATCAGCACTGGCCTTCTCACAAATTATGGAATTGGAATATAAAATTTATCCCAAAGGCTCACAAATTATGGAATTGGAATATAAAATTTATGCCAAAGGCCAAGTGCTGGGACCTATGAGGTTATTCAGCTCTGAAAATAATGTTGAAACAATTGTTAGGAGAGGGTGGAGAGCAAGATGGAAGAAAGAGAATATGATTGGAAATATAGTAAATGGAATTTAAAGGGTTGCAGCTAAGGGCTGAAGGGATGCTGCAAAAAACTTTAATGCTTACAGTGCACTGCATGAAGTACACTGACAATACTAACCCCCTACAGGGTCTCACAAATTATGGCCTCCGAACACTCTCGCCTGATAACTGCTTGTTGTTTATCCAAAGCAGCACCAATTTTCCACATCCTCTATTATTTCAAGCTTTGTTTCATAACCAGTCATTCCTTTCACAATATCAGCTGCTTTGATGGACTTTGTTTGAATATTGTGCTGATCATGTTTTAATATTGTGCTGATCATGGACTTGACCACACTAAACTGCCTGGCAACATTGGACACAATACACCGCTTCCATGTTTTGCTAAGATCTCTCTCTCTCTCTCTTTTTACCTTGATCATGATCTGTTTAGGATTTCTTTTTGATTTGGTAACATCACTAGTTTTCTTTGAACTCATCTTTGTTTTCTTGTTAGGAGTAAAAAAATAAATAAAAGCAGTCCACAAAAATTCTAGCACATCTGAAGTGAATGAGATCTGTCATGAAACTGAAGCATGTCACTCAGGGACTGCTTTACAGAAATATGATTTTGTTTGTATATTTGTATTCAGTAAACTTCATTATTTTAATACATAGTTTCCACTGAACATTTCTTCATCATCATCATCAGACACTGAACACTAAAATATATTCATCTGCAGCATGTACTAGCATTTATGTTACGAAATCAGTTGTTTCATTAAGAAGTTGTAATTTATTAAACAGGATTTTTTTGTATTTACAGGTATTAAAAACAAGCCCCTTAGGACAGTCCTATGAGAGTTAAGAATGTTGACTCAGTAGTCTGTTTAAACTATTTATTAATAACATCAACAAATATACTATATTTTGTAGCATCTAGTTACACATATTGTTCATTGTCCACCATGAACTAGAGTAGTGCACTGAAATTAAACATTCACTCTTATGGAAAGTAAACAAAATTCAAGTATGGATGGGTAAGTTTCCATATTTGCCTTGTGCACTTAATGTATCTGGAAATATTGTACCTTCCTAAATAGAGTTGAGGAATAGAAGAAAGTTATCCTCATTTTATAGGAACATACTGTTAATTGTTAAATAACTAATGCCTTAATTGCAAAATAATTTTGTTGAATAGGTTAGGCAGGTATCTTATCCTCGGCAACTTAAATTGGTCATCTGTATTATTATTTATACTATTCAGAAGATAAGCCCTATTCATACGCATTAAAGCCAATGGGGGCCATTAACTTGAAATTCAAGCTTCCAAAGAATATGGTGTTCACCTGAAAGAAAGAACAGGTAATAGTAAATAGAGAGAGAAGAGATCAGTTATTAGAAATTAAAAAACGAAGTTTAATAATAAAAAGTGAATACAACATAGGTTTACTGTAGAAGGCTTGTAAATTAAAGATAGAATACGCCTAGGCTTCAAGTAAAGGGATTACAGTTGCAGATATAATTACTGTATTTTCAATAGATGTATGATGAAATGTATTAAAATTCTTTTCTCAAAAAAGTTTCCTTGTGAAACAGGTGCATCTTACAGGCTGGCAAGCATGGTATCTTGTGACGTCCCTTTTTTTTTTTTTTTTTTTTTTTTTTGTACTTACTGTACCAGTGTTTCTCTATGCAGAGACAGGGAATCAACAAAATAGAAAATGTTCACTCAAACAGTGTGGTACCAGCAAATTAGTGACAGTGTGATTAAACTTAAACCCTAGCTGAGGCAGGAATACAGTACTTAGTACAGTATTATATTTTAACTTTTTCATGGGGTCCTAATTGAATTGCAGTGCCACAATTCATGGTCCTCATTAACATGAACCATGAATTCTCACATGATTTGTTTTGGCAGAGTTTATGGTTGCTTGTAGGGTGTGGGTTTTCCATAGAACAGAGTGAATGAGTGCAAGCTGGTTCAGGGATGACCTGAGAATTACCTTTACCAGTTGATCCAACATCTTAGGAAGTGGCCCAGACAGAGTTTTATCTTGCCATCCTATGAAGAGACTAGTTCTGATAATTTCAGTGTGGAGAGACTGACTGTACAAATTATAGGACATCAGTCCATCACAGGGATTTTAGATCACAGTTACAAGGGATACCTTGTGGGTTATTCCTGGAACTTTTATGTTTATGGAGACAGATGAGATCTAGACTGTGCTGGCAAGTCCTAGAGCAGAACTACACACTCGATAGATTATTAAAGAACCTGAGCCTTATCCCTTTATTTTTGTTCAACTCTCATAGTTGCTTAAACTGCTATACAGGTTTGTGGAAAAATTGGTCATCATCTGTTTATTTTTATCCTTGGAATGGAATCATAGTTGAATAGTTTCTTAATGTAACATAGAATAGCAAATCTTTCCCCTTCTGTATGTCTCTTTTACTTAGAGATAGCTGACAACAGCCAGCAAGTCTGCAGACCTTCCTAATGTCTCATTTGCTTGGCAAATACATGTGGTTTGTAATGCCCATCTTCCAATCAGTATATTGTACTGGTGACATGGAACCTAGTGATGTAAATTTACTGAATAACACCTTAATGAACTCAGATCTATGAAGATTTTACTGTACTAGACATGATCCAAGCAGTAACAATAGATGCTCAGAAAGTTCAGGTGCTAAGTAAAAACTAAGTGACCACTATTTGGATGGAGGTGTCAGTTGAAGTGCTTAGGACTTGATCACCTTCATTCAGAGTAGCTGCTTGGTATCTTGAAAAATTAAAGATTTGTAATAAGGCAATATATGAAGTTTGTATGATCTAGTTTAAAATAATTTAATATCCTGAGCCTTCTGACTGGCAAATATCCTAACAAAATAAAGTTAATCATTACAGCAGGTGAGACTACTGCTTTCCAAGTTTAACTATAAGTTCATCTCTGTTTATATTCCTTTGGCGAGGTACAGTGGTGTCAGTAATGGATTTGTATCTATAAAACATAAATGTATTAATAATGTTACAATATTTCAGTTCTTTGTTTTTTTTTATCAATTATTCTGGTTAACCTGAAGGTTATCTGTATTTTTAATATGATAAATTTAAATATTGGCAGATGAGTTTACTCAAGTTTTTATTGTAAATGTTTTTATATGCCTTCTTTTTCATGCATGCACGATTGTTGCTATGGTTTGCTATTTTCTCTGCTGAGAGTTGTATTAACTTGGCCTTGGCTGATTAATGTTTTTGAAATTTTAATCGGTATCTTTTGTGAAGATGTAAATTGTGTTCTCAATCATGGCCTCTGCACGACTTTTAGATGCTGCACACTATGCTAGATAACTTTGTTTAACAGTATTGTATATATAATAGTATTGACCAACCTGGCAATATATCAAGCTCTTAATAAAAGACCATAAATTCTGCTTCCAAAATCAAACTTGAGAAAAATTTGTCGCAATAATAAATGTGATAAATGTACCTATAATTTGTGTATGGAAAACAAGTGTAATGATCAAGTTATGCATTTAATCGTTTTGACTATGGAAAAAAAGGAAATGTTTTTCCAAATATTACTACTACTGCTTAGCATATGAACATGTATTTGTCTCCGCTTTGTCCCTTTTTTTCTTCTTTTATCTGTAAGTCATGGTTACTTGTCTGTTACTTCCAGGGAAAAACTGAAGAGGTTTGGTTGCTCTGGACTGAATCCTCTTTATCACTTTGTTTATTATTACTGTCAATGCTATGTATTTAAAGACAACAACTGCTTCATGCAGCATGTGAAATAAAGCACAAATGATAATTTTTGGGTAACCATGCTCATTGCCTTAGCAGAGGTTTGCAATCTATGACTTCCCATTCCAGTTTTTTTACTTGAAAATTGTGAGAATACTTTGATCTCTCATATTCTCATTTTTGCCAAGATATACATGAAACATTTTTAGAATATAAATTTTTCCTTACTGGTTTCATGAACAAAATAGTTAATTTATTTTTTTTTTATCATACATAGATTCCAACATTTCAGACATCTCAACAAACCTCTTTATAATACTTACATGACATGCTATATTCTGATGGATTTTGCTATGCTGTCTGTACACAAATAATCCATTTTGCAGATATCTTTTTAATTGCAATAATAAATTGCATCATAGCTTAAACTAGAAATGATATTTTATTACTTTTAGCTACAGGATATACTGAATGGGCAAGCATAGGCTGCAACACAAGGTCATGTTGCTTAGAATTTGGCAATCAGCAGAAGACCAAACCTCTGATGCATCGGATAAGTTAAGGGTCTTACATTATTATATTATTATTAATTATTATTATTACTAATTATTATTATTATTAATTATTATTATTATTATTATTATTATTATTATTATTATAAGTAGTTTAACCCTTAAACGCCGAAGCCCTATTTACAAAACCGTCTCCCGTATGCCGGCGGCGTTCGGGAGCTAGCGCCGAAGTGGAAAAAAGTTTTTTCAAAAAATCACAGCATGCTTAGTTTTTAAGATTAAGAGTTCATTTGGGTTCCTTTTTTCTCATTGCCTGAAGTTTAGTATGCAACTATCAGAAATGAAAAAATATCATTATCATATATAAATATTGGGAATATATGACAGCCGAAAAAACTCTTATATAATTGTATACAAATCGCGCTGTAAGCAAAACGGCAAAGCTTAATGAGTTAATTTTTTTAGTTGTATTGTACACTAAATTACGATGATTTTGCATATAATAGATTGTAAAACGATTAAAGCAACACAGAGAAAATATTATCACAAAATGATGCATGAATTCGTGAACGCCGGATGAAAAAAGGTTTTTTCAAAATTCACCATATATTGAAATATTGTGCTAGAGACTTTCAATTGTTTCAAAATGAAGGAAATTGATTGAATATTACTAGACTGTAAGTTTTTTAGCTTACAATTGCATTTTTTACCATTTCAATCGAAAGTTAAAGTTGACCGTCAAGGTTGATTTTTTCTATTTATCGTTATTTATATGAAAATATTTCAAAATGGTAAAAGCTAAAAGCATGATTTATTTTTTGTTGTATTCTACATGAAATTGCGCACATTTTGATGTATAACACTTTTTATGTAACGAATAATATAAAACGGCGAAAAATTACGACAAGGTGACTCAAGAAATGCTATGATTTTTAGCGGAGTTCGTGAAATGGATGGAAGGAAAAGTTTTTTTGAAAAAATTCACCATAAATTGAAATATTGTGCTAGAGACTTTCCGTTTGTTGCAAAATGAAGGTAAAGGATTGATTGTTATTAGAATGTAAGAATTTTGGCTACGATTATGCTTTTTCGAGCATTTGATCGAAAGTTAAAGTTGACTGAAGGTTGATTTTTTCTATTTATAGTTATTTATATGAAAATATTTCAAAAATTGTATAAGCTAAAAGCATGATTTATTTTTTGTTGTATTCCACATGAAATTGCGCACATTTTGATGTATAACACTTTATGTAACGAATAATATAAAACGCCGAAAAAATTATGACAATGCGACTCAAGAAATGCTAGGATTTTTTGTGGAGCGAAGGAAAAATTTTTTTTCAAAAATTCACCATAAATTGAAATATTGTGCTGGAGACTTTCCGTTTGTTGCAGAATAAAGGTAAATGATTGATTGTTACTAGAATGTAAGAATTTTGGCTTACGATTGCATTTTTCGAGCATTTCTGTAGAGTCAAAATTGACCGAATGTTAAAATTTTGTCAGTTATTGTGATTTAAATGAAAATATTTCAAAACTGTTAAAAGCTAAAAGAATTATTTATTTTTTTGTTGTATTCTACATGAAATTGCGCACATTTTGATGTATAACACTTTATGTAACGAATAATATAAAACGCGAAAAATTACGACAAGGTGACTCAAGAAATGCCAGGATTTTCAGTGAAGGAAAAAGTTTTTTCAAAATTTACAGATGCCCTCAGACACCCCGATGCTTCCTAGGGGTCGTAAAGCACGGGATGTGGTCCTGGTCGCCTTCGGTCACACGTGGGCTTAACAACACGGCGCTGAGAAGTTGGGTCACTTTGGCTGCTGGGTCCTCCAGCATCCCAGTCTAAAACTCGCCTCACACGCCACTACCGACAGGCAGTATGCGCTTTCACGGTCCTGACGGCTTTGAGACATCTCTGCAAACGTCCTGTTGCAGCACAACACGCAAACACTCGCCAAAGTTCTGCAAAACACGGATGCGCTAAAAATCGCCGCGACGTCCGACGCTGATGCTGTCTGGTACGAAGGAAGGAGGACTTACGCATGCGCGCCTGGGTGACGCTTATAAACAAAACAACAGCTTGATCCATGAACTCCCAGCATCCCCAAGGCGCGTGATTTGAAACCTTCCGCAAACTAGGCCTATAATTATTTTTCCGCTAATATTAAAAAAGCATTTTTAGTCAACGTATGGTACGTCCACTTGAGATCCAACAGACAATTTTCGTCGACGTATGGTACGTCCATTAGGCGTTTAAGGGTTAATCACACTGAGCTAATTTATTTAGCTCTCACCGAACTGGCTACTTATACTAATATCATGACCCTAAACTTAACCATAAATGCAGAGGCAAAACAATTTGATCAATAAAATCTTTTATGAATATATCACAAATCAACATACAGTAATACAGTTGCAGGTCTTCCAAATCTTATTAAAGAAAGTTTTCCAGTTTCATATTTTCTATTAATCCAGAAATTTAATTTAAAAAATTAAACAATTTTTTTCAAACCCTTTGAAGCCAACCAATACAAAAATCCTTCAACTTCAATCAAGGTTTAATTACTTGTAAAACTTTAGTCCTCACTTGGTGGCCTGTGCATATCTCTTATGGTGAGCGGTTCTGAAAAGGAAAGAAGAATGACTCTTTTTCTATGTTACCATCTTCAATAATAAGCTGTGCAGAAGTATTGCAGAAAACATACGGGAAACACAACACAGTATTATTATTATTATTGTTATAAATTAGTTTTTCAAGGCCTATAAAGCATAATTCTAGGCTCATAGGGCTCTCATAAATGATTTATTCTTAAATAAAAAGTGAAAATTGGACCAAAATTTATCCAAAACTTGAAGTTTCAAGTTCCAATATATCAAATAAGATCTATTATAGTTTATTAGAAACAAACTCTGCAGACCAGCTTTATGAGTAAACACTGACAACTCAATGGTATTGTAAAGTTGTTTATTTTTAAAAGTGCAATGTAACTTCTCTCCAGATATTAAACTTCACAATACTGTTTTTTCTCATTTTTATACAAATGTAACTTTATACACCACTGTTCATTTATGTAATTGAATGAGCAGATGAGTTTTCTTATTATTATTTATGACATCAGTTTATGGTTTATCTCGGCTTGGTTTGGCTTAAAAAAATCTGTCATACTGTATTTTATTGACAAACATCTGAACAAAAAATACAAAGGGTGCAAGTTTAATCTACTGTACTCTTTAATTGTTGAAACCATCCTTGGATGACAAGGCTAATAGTTTTACTAATTAAATAAAGTAGGATCACTGGTAAGGCCATATTTTCACTACAGTATACAATATATATATCTCAAAAGCTAAAGAAGCTAATTGTATGAGTCACTTGTCTGAATGCAACCTTATTCTTCACAAAGTTTTACTAAGTAAATTTACAATTACATTTGCTAATTTTTGGCTGGTATAACTTTTGGTACCTATAGTCTATTCTTGTAAAAGGCACCCTCTTTCAATAATGAAAAACTGTTGAGTGGCTGTTATTCATGTTAAAACGAATTCTGTGGTAAAACTAGTTTTTAAGCTCCATTATGTTGGTGTCACTGGATTTGTGAACTGCACTGGGCAATTTATATTTCAGCTCCATCAACTGCTGTAATGTCTTTATTGACATTCAGCTGTTTGCATCTACAACAGTTGGATGGAAAAGGCCAAACAGATCTGATCATTTAGTAATGGTAAAAGGGTTTTGGTGTTGGAGTTTTTCTATAAAACCTGCTTTGTCATTTTGGATACAGTTACAGTTTTTGTAAAAACATACTGCTGTATGCTTCAGAATACTTGGTCTAGCCAAGTGATTTTGTGTCTTGTCCCTTCATGTCCTTTACCCTTGATAATTGGTATTTGTTTACCAGTAAGATAAGCATCTCACCTATGCTTCCCGCATGTATAATACATTCTTGTATTTTCTAGTCATGCAATATAATCTCAAATTTTCTTGTATTTTTTTTTTTTTTTTTGAGAGATGCATATCAAATACTTTTTCTTTACATAAAGCCTTCATTCATTATCATATGATACTGTGGCACAGACACCTACCAGTGAAAGGGAAAAGGTGTGTAATTTTATATAATGTATGTATATAAAGGATTTGAAAGATATTTCACCTCATTGCACACATGGAATTATACAGAAGAGGTCAGCTGTAGAACTCCTCCCAGCATCTTAGGTTATATGAATGTTTTCTTCATAGAAAACCCAAGCATTCTTTATTTTATCGTGTGATACCTTCTTTTCACATTAAGATTTGATCAGTCACAAATGCTCAGCTCTTCTGATATGAATGATTTAGTATTAATTACATTAGTGGATTAAATCAAGCACACGATAGGCCAAATTTCAGCCTACCCTCATTTCCTAGAAGGTTTACCATGATATTTTTGGTTGTTGCTGGACATCAAATAAACCACTGCCTTGTGCCTTTTCATTTTTTTTTTTTTTTTAATTCTCTGTACGATGACCTCTAGTGACATAAATTAATGAAATTTCTCAGTTCTGGCCAGTGGATCACATTTTTGAAGGAGGTTACTGAAACAAGTTACAGTAATACAGAACTTATCCTAATGAACACCATATTCTTTGGAAGCTTGAATTTCAAGTTAATGGCCCTGTGGGCTTGTTCCATATGAACAGGTTTCATCTACTGAATAATAATAATAATGGATTATATAGTCACACTTAAATTTATTAATTGTGACCAATGTCACAAGCACTCCCTTGTATTCAAGGTTGTTTTCTGGCCCCATCCCTGGCTCTCTTGCTAGATGATTCACCTTACAAAAAAAAAAAAAAGTTTCACATTCTCAAACTAGACATCAGTTTTCAGGTCAGCACAAACAATTCTTTGGAATCAGATACAGTATCTGTATTCAGGATGGTCCTCTTAAACCAGTCTCATTTTGGGGTCAGATCAAACTGCGTTTCAGTAGCTTTGACAATCTCTATGCTTCACTTATGCCTCCTGTATGGGGGAACAGTCATTACCAGTCCTTAAGACTTGAATACAACCACTCTGAAAGCCACTTTTACAGGCTTCAAAACTGGTGCTATTTGCATCTTAACGATTTGAGACATAGGTCCTATGAGAGCTAAGTAGCCTACTGGTAAGTCTTCCAGAAAACCATAGTTGACCTAATCATACTGTTCCCTGTCCTCAAAATAATAGAGGTCAAAAGCAAGCTAGCTAATTTGTCTTCTGTTTCCTTTGATCAAAGCTTTTATGAAGAGTAGCAGTATTTACTTTAAATCCACATAATTGTTAAGAGGACAACAACTCCATAATTGGCTATAATACAATCTATTAGGCTGCTAATCACAAATATGAATGCACCCCATAGGAGGGGTAGTGCCATCAGTGCACCACATGTGATGCACCGTAGGAATTACTTAAGGTTCTTTGCAGCATCCCTTCGGTCCCTAGCTGCAACCTCTTTCATTCCTTTTTCTATATCTCTATTCATATTGTTTCTTCCAGCTTGCTTTCCACCCTCTCCTAACAATTCATAGGGCAACTGAGAGGTGTTCCTCTGGTTACACCTTTCAAACCTTCTTACTGTCCATTTCCCTTTGAGTGCTGAATGACCTCATAGGTCCCATTGCTTGGCCTTTTGCCTAAATTCTACAATCCAGTCCAAATTTGAATGCAAAAATTGCAATTTATTTGCAATAAGCCAGTCTTGAAAGCAATGCAAAAATGGGCAAAATAATTAAAGCTTGCCATTCTTAAGTATTATAGGAACTGGTCCTTCAATCTTAAAAGATGAGATGAAACATAATTGTGATTTCTAAAGAAGGCATCGCACCAAAAGTAAACCTCTCTTCAACAACCTTACCAAAGTTCATCATAACTGTCAAAGCCTATGCCAGAATGATCTTAGGGGGGGTTACCTTATTTAGCAAACATCCTGACTACAGACAATCAAAAGTCTATCTGGTAGTAAGGATTTAAGAACTAGCTGTTAAGGGGGTAATTATACTTTCATTTTAACATAAGTGTTCCAATGCTTTACAGGTTCAAGCATTGCTTGTTCTTTTTGATAGGTTTCTTCAAAAGAACTAACTGTTAAGGGGGTAATTACACTCTTTCATTTTAACATGTGTTCCAATGCTTTACAGGTTCATTGCTTGTTCTTTTTGATAGGTTTCTTCAAAAGTTTTGCCTCATCAATGACACAGTTCTTGCTTCAAATTCCTTACTCTTTCCACATGTTTTGTTTCTTTCAAAACAGATGGATTTGAGTTGTTTTTTTATAGTGGTCAACTTGCCATTACAATTTTCAGTTATATATTCAGTACGTGGGAAAAGGATGCATCTCTCCCTTGTAAAAATATATGGGACTTTTCAAGTGGGTAATAACTGTTCAGTGATCAAAAAACAAAATACAATACCAAGAAAAATGTTTTATCAATCACCTGTAATGTTTTAACTTTTATCAAACCACTGAGAAGCAAATATGATCTATATCAAAAAGTGGATATAACTGTTCATCTAATACTCATATAATTTTATTAAAGTAAGGGACAGCATGAGAAAAAAGTCAGGCACATTGAACCCTGAAGATTAGACTAAAAAAGAGCGCAAGATGCTAGGAGGTGCTTGCAGTCATGATTTTAAAATTATTGCCACCCTTAAGCTAGGTGATCCGAAGCCACAGTGTTGGCTTACTTTACTGTAAAATTTAATTCTTTGTGATAACTATTTCTTCATACTGTAAAATTTAATTCCTTGTGATAACTATTTCTTCAATCTTAACTTTGGCAATATAATTTGTATTTTTCCTAGTTTCAGTATTTCCCAATAAGGAAAACACATTTTCAACTTCAGCCCTCCACTGTTTATAATTGATAGTAAATAAAGAAATTGCCTTTGTAGTTGGTATAGCTTACTGTTGACAACATTTGTGTAATCTGTAGTTAATATTTCCACAAAACTACAGTGTATTTGTAGAAACCTGGAAGACTTGAAGGTTTTACTACATTTACAGAAAGTGTGTGTATTATTTCGTGTTTTGATGTGTGTACAGAGAATTTAGTGTTTTAAGTGTAGAATTTTGGTATCTATATATTCATAAGAATACTGTTGTGACATGACAGTATAAATTTTCCTTTAAACCTAAAAGTAATTTTTTTCAAATTCTTAACTGACATACTGATGAAGAATTATAAGTTATCAATTTTTTTAACTTATAAATATTTATGATTTTATTTCTGTTCCCATCCTGGGATAGATTTAATTTTCTGTTGTTTATAATGTGATATATATTTATGAGTTACTGTACTGATTTGCAGTTACTAAATCTCATTCACAGATATTCACTATTGTTAATATATAGACCTATAAGACCTTTTTAGGTCACAGTGTACTCCTTTGTCCATTACTCTTAATCCATTTATTCCAGTTATTGTTCATAAGTACTGTACTGAATAGCAAAATCCCGAATGGCTGTTTTAACTAGAAAACATTCCAGTCTCCTGCTGTCTTGTATTTTTATTACATATGTGTCTCCTTTAAACAGTACCAGTAATTAAACACCTTGAGGGCTAGTCAATTCTGGCTCTTACTTATGCCTTAAATTTTTAGTAAATATGGAAAATGGTCGTTACTTAAAAATATTTTTGTTAGTTTTTGTAGGTGCCTATAACCAGGCTTGTATGCCCAAGTGAAAGTTTTTTCTCTCTCCAGAACCCATGTAAAACCAGGCTTCATACTGTCACTGTTTGTACAGTATTTAGTATTGTACCTGTTTATAACATAAGGGAGCCTTTGAAGGTGAGAAGGAAGTTATAATATTTTGATGGATCTGAATATATGAAATTTCTTCCCAGGTTTTATGGTAGGAAATTTTCCATATTATTAGTGCATTCCTAGCATCAAAATCAAACACCTATTTAAGTTTTCTATTAATCTTCTGAGTAAGTAGTCTTCCCTTATTTCATAGAACTGTTATAAAATACTCATTTATTTTCATTTTCATATTCATATTAGTTTCCCATTTGTTTACTGGTGCTACAGAAAAATCTCCTTTGTAATTGTCAATATCCTTCTGGTGATATATGTTTGTGTATATTCTAGATTACCAAATAAATGTGTTTACATATCTATTCCTGTTTCAGTACTACTGTAGTAGAAAAATTTCAGTGCAGTACTAAAAAGGCTTGTTATGTAGGTAATACTCATGAGGTAGTTTGTATTTTTAAAAACAAATTTCTGTAATGTTTGAAGTTATTTGTTCTTCCAATTTACAATGTCAATAACATTTTAAATTACTACTGGGCTTTCAGTATCCTAATAAATGAAGTTAGTATGCAGCATTGCAGAGTGACAAATTTAAGTCGTGATGAATTATTGCTAAAAACTGAATACAAATCCAACAGCTTTACAATTCAGTTCAGCAAAGCTGATAATGATCCTGCTACACCATATGGTACAAGAGAATATCCTCACAATTGGTAATACCCATATGCTGTACTGTTCATGTATTTCCTCCTACCATCCTCCATATGAGGGCCTGATCCATTAAAAGCTTATATGAACAAAGCATTACATTAACCTTAATGATTTTTATGTCTCCCTATTGAACAAAGCTTTGCACTGACAAAATATGTACTTCAGTAAAAGAGGCAACATTGGAAAATCATAATTTTGCAATAGGGACATCACCGGAAAAAAGGTCAACCGAAATCAGCCATGTTGGTAACCACCTTGAGGGTGAATGATTAAGTGAACCAAGTAGTTTTGTTTGGAGTTGTCACATCTCACAGATTATGTCAGAATGGCCCCCCCAAAAAAAAGGAATAACTAATGACCTTTCCATAAACAGGAAAAACAGATGAATGACACTGGAAGGAATCCCTGCCTACCCTCACCATAAGTCAATGGGAAAAATGATCAAGGCACAGTACACTCCCAACTTATTAAACTAACTTAGTTAAGCCAAAATCGCATAAGCTGGATAGTTTTGGAGCATACAATATACACTCACCTTTCCTAAACATACAATATATGTAAATTAATCTCTCGATTATCCATATTAATAGAGTCAAGGCCCTATCAGATACGAGCAAAATCTAGATGAGGGCAACACTGAATTTTATTAGTATGCCATCATTCATCTATTCATTATCAATCATAACATTAACTTATATATGTCACCTTCATTACGGTGCAGAATAATCCTGATGGGTTCCAGCGCTTGGTCTTCAAGACCTAAATTTCACAATCAATCAATCGGGTAAAAAAAAATATCTACAAGTGTTCAACAGCAACTCAATACCATTGCTTTCCCTCAATATGCTTATAAACAATAACCATCACACTTTCCACTGAAAACTTGATACAAAAGACAATTAACCTAGATGGATTATTTAACCATATTTGTAACAAAATATACAGTATAAATACATTAAAAAAAATGAACCCCTTTTCTTTCTTCCTGTTTGCAACACGCAATATGGTAGTTTACTCTACTATATATATAACTTTCTTTTTCATTTTACCCAAACCCATAATAAGACACAAAGATATCTTTTAAGTGTTGTACACAATAAAGCAAACCATTTTTTTTATTTTCTCCAAACATTTTAAGATTCAGTACATACAAAAAAAGCAAATCTACATATATAAAATACTTTTTCTCTGTCACAAATATAAAAATGCTTTTTCTCTGCCACTTACCTGTGTGCACTGCCCTTGGTGCTTACAATGGTCGGACTTTTTAATTTAAAGACTAGTGAGGAGGTTTAAAGTTC